>NC_134853.1:161826004-162173504 GCF_049852395.1 Peromyscus maniculatus bairdii
ACAGGCAGATCTGAGACTCTCATTGGCCAGCCAGCCTAACCTATTGGTGAGCTCTAGGCCAAAGAGAGACCCTGTCTCATAAAACAGTATGTATGATAGTGCCTGAGGAATGACACCCAAGGGTCCCAATGACCTCCACGTATCACCCATGTACATACACACACACACACACACACACACACACACACACACACGTGGACCTGTGTGAATACACACATATATACACAAAAGATAGGTGACAAGATGGATGGATGGGGTGGATGAATGGACAGATTAGCAAACAAACAAAGTAGATCCAATGGACATCTCAATCTCAGCCCAAGCTCAACTCATAAGATGGTAAAATCTCTTTCAGGTCTTCTCCTCTAAGTAGAAATCAATTTCCTGGTAATGTGGATGATGTAGTTAATGCCAGCCAGAAATTAACAGGGTGGTTGTGAGGCTTCCAATCACAAACACAGGGCACGTGGCCAGGTGGCCCCAAGACAGGCCAGAGCTGAAGCACAGCATCCTCCAGGAAGCTTCAGTGAGTACAGGGGAGGAGAAGGGGGAGGAAGAGGAGGAGGAGGAGGAGGAGGAGGAGGAGGAGGAGGAGGAGGAGGAGGAAGGAGTAATTAGACCTGGACATCTCAGTCAATAAACCCAACATCCACTGTAATTACTGTGTGGCAGCTGCCTGTGGGTTGCCCACTGGGTCTGCCCAAAGCATCTGTCACAGTGATCTCTGCAAGCCAAGTGCCAAGGAAGAGGAAAGATGACGTCTGCTCTGTGTCAAAGGCAGCAGACACAATGGAGTATGCGATGTATTCAGATCACACACAGAGACTCTCAGGATCCCTTCCTCCTCCTTCTTTATTTGTTGTTTTATCTTTGGTTTAGTAATAAATAAATACATGTGTGTCTATTCCTGCCTAAATCTGAAACAATAAATGCGGATATAAAAATCGCAAGGGCACTGTTCCCTATACATCTTTTGAATGAATTGTCCCTATTTGGGGCTTCAAGAATGTGTATTCTGGCTGCGTCTGAGTCGGGGGTTTTAAATTAATTTTTCATTTGATGATAGAGGGCGTCAGATGGAAGATGATTCTGGAGGAAGTTGCAGCAGATGCCACCGCTTCTTGGCCGTCATTAGGGGAACTTTCCATCCGTGGCTTCTATTAAATTTCTCATCAAACTGCTGGTAATTTCCAACTAGTCAACACAAACCACTTTTTTAGGGAAGCCTTATAAAAAGTGCTTCTCTGGAGAGAAGGAAATGAGAGCAAGCAGACCTTGCCTGTTCTCTGCCCTGTGGAGTCTAACTATACCATGTCCCCGTCTGTGCCCAGTTTCAGATCACACCTATTTGTGAGTAAGAAACAGTAGGAAAGGGGAAATGAAAATCTGGAAGTTTCAGAAACCCATGAGAAACCTGGGTAGGACCACATTCATGTACATCCCACTGTGAATGAACTCCCTGAGAGTATATCAGATTGAAGTCAGAGAACATAGATACATGTTCTACTTTCATTTCTGTTGTTATGATTTAAAAAAAAAAAATCACGAAGCAACTTAGGAGAGAAAGGGGTTTGTCTCAGCTTATAATTCCAGGTCATTGTGCCAAAGTCGAAGCAGGAGCTTCACATAGCTAGTTACATCACATGCACAATCAAGAGCAGAGAGAAAAGAATACATGTTTGTTTGCTTGTGTTCAGCTTGGTGTCTCCACACTGACACAGTTCAAGCAAGACCCTTTGCCTAGGGAATGGCGCTGCCCACAGTGGGCTGTATCTTCCCATGTCAATTAACACAATTGCCCACAGATACACCCACAGGCCAAATCAGTGTACCCAATCCCCCCTCACTGAGACTCTCTTCCCAAGTAAAGTCTAGATTGCATCACATTGAAGATTAAAACTAACCAGGAATGGTGACCTGGGATCTGCTAGGAGGTGATCACTCACAGTAACTGCAAATGTCTCTTTAACATTCCAAGTGTCACTCAATGTTCTAAGTGACTTGCAAATAACAGTATTTAATTTCATGCTTTCCACTGATTAGGGTATTCACCCCAGGAATCTTCTATCTGCTACAAGTTCTCAAAGAATTATCTTCCATTTGATATAGTTTCTTACCAAATGAAAAAATAATTTTAGAAAAGCCCAATTCAAATGGAGCCAGAACAAATGTTACTAGAGTTCAAACTTAGGAATAAATCCATCAGAAAGGTGCACATGTGACAAACCCCTTGTATCCAGTTGACAGTGCTTAGACTTGAACCCAGGCAGTTCAAGTGAGTGTTTGCCTTTGCCTCTCACAACAGTCTGTGCTGTGGATATTACTCTATGTAAATAAAACACTGATGGCCAGTGACCAGGCAGGAAGTATAGGCGGGACAAAGAGAGAGGAGAATTGGGGAAACAGGAAGAAGGAGGGAGAGACACTGCAGCCACCGCCAGGAGAAGAGCATGTAAAGAAGCCGGTAAGCCACCAGCCACATGGCAAGCTATAGATTCATAAAAATGGGTTAATTTAAGATATAAGAACAGTTAACAAGAAGCCTGCCACGGCCATACAGTTTATAAGTGATACAAGCGTCTGAGTGATTATTTTATAAGTGGATTGTGGGACTGCGGGGCTTGGGGAACCTGGAGAGAAGCTCTCCAGCAACAAGTCTGTCCTCAAGAGGTACTCTGGTGAGCTCCTCTTCCTCCTAGACCAGGGTCTTCCCACGGATACAGGGAAGCTGTTGGGTATGTCTCCTGATGCAAGTATCAATGGTGCTACTCTTTAGACAAAGTTTGTAGCCTATACCCAAAGTTACTTCCTGGGTACTCTGTAGGTCATCCCAGGAAAAGGATGTCTGCCTGGGGCAAAGGACTAAGGAAAATGAACACCCTAGTCAAAGAAACCAGGAACCCAGCACCAGGGAATTCCATAGCAATGGAGGGAAATCCCCAGCTGAATTCCATGAAACAGCTTAGAGAGCAACCAGGCCAGTTGAGGGCAGAGAGGGCGGTGGGAGACAGAGACTAAGGAGGAAAAAGAAGTGGGCCAGGCAGATTATCTGACAGGGGTGGCTAACTGGAAACTGCATTGAGAGACATTCTAGAGAGCCGTGGAGAACACAGAAAGGCCAAGACAAAGATGTAAAATAAAACCAGGAAAAGAGAACATGAAGATTTTATTATTAGCAAGTTGAACAGAAAGAAAATGTAATTGTAGATGCATAATCATTACATACTCCCTGGATCAGCAATAAACAATATTTGCATAGCCATAATAACATGCAAACAACAATAATTCCAACAAAATGCAGAATTATACTACGGAGAGTACAGGGTGAAGGGAGAGCAGAGCGTGAGGAAGTCAGAAGTAATTGCCGACGTGGGAAAGGAGAGCATCAAATGTTACCCAAGCAGCTCCTTCTGGAAAGAGCAGTGGGAAGAATTCAAAGGCAATAGATTCTGGGGAGCAGGACAGATGTGCAGAGGGGACAGTCTCCGGCTGCTGCAAGAAGCCTTTCCTCAGGTACCAGATGCTCAAAACCCAGGGGTGTATTACTCCATGGAAAATTAAAATCCATCTCAAAAACTTAAAATAGCTTTTCTCTGTACTTTATTTTCATTACATTAATAGTGTGTGTGTGTGTGTGTGTGTGTGTGTGTGTGTGTGTGTGTGTGTGTGTGTGTGTGTGTGTGTACCCCAGCCACAGTAAGTATGTGGAGGTTCAAGGACAACTGATTCTCTTCTTCACTCCTGTGGGTTCTTGGGATGCAACTCAGGTCATCAGTCTTGGTAGCAGGCACCTTTACCCACTGGGCTATCTCTCTCTAGCTCTTTTTCTATACTATAAAGATGCACTTTTTTTCACTGGTATGAATCTGCTGGAAGGAACCCCTCCATCTATACATCTAGCCACACAGAATGGGACTGGAAGACTCCCTGATTGGCATGCCTTACTTCCCTCTCCTCCACACTGGCCTTTTCTTTTCTCAAGTCAGCTGTTTCCAAATTGAAAAGGTCAGATGTAAGCAGTATGGGGGTGGGGGAGCATGTGCATTTGGAAGAAATGATTCAGGCTTGAGTTTGTAGCCTTAGCCATTGAGGTAAAAACAAAATTTCTCTTCAGTTCAAAACATTACAAGCAGAAAGGGGAAAACCTCTCTCCTCTCCTCTCCTCTCCTCTCCTCTCCTCTCCTCTCCTCTCCTCTCCTCTCCTCTCCTCTCCTCTCCTCTCCTCTCCTCTCCTCTCCTCTCCTCTCCTCTCCTCTCCTCTCCTCTCCTCTCCTCTCCTCTCCTCTCCTCTCCTCTTCTCTCTCTCTCTCTCTCTCTCTCTCTCTCTCTCTCTCTCTCTCTCTCTCTCTCTCTCTCTCTCTCTCTGTGTCCCTTCCTCCCCCCTCCCTTCATCTCTCTCCTATCTCTCTTCCTTCCCCACCCCACATACTCTTCCAAGTCCAGCAAGATGAAATTATTGCCCGGTAAGATTCACAAAACGTTTACATAAAAGATCCCCAGCCTAAAGGTGTTACGCACCATCAGCATTGCCGGCAGCAATTTGATCTTGAAATAAATTTGCAGTACAAGCTTGTCTATCCCAATTGATTGGAAACAGGCGTGCGCTGAAATGTAGAAAAATCTAGATAATCCACGGTTATCCGCACTCCATTCCCCTGTGTAGAAGAGGGCTGGAAAGGTCGCCCGGCCTGCTGAGTGCACCAATGTGAGGGTTTGTTCTGAGTCCCTAAGGATGCAGTAATACAAGGCTGTTTGTATTGACTAAGAAAACGTGTGGAAATTAACATTAATCAATTAGCAAAATGTATTTGCAGCAGCAGAAGCTGGGCCATACTGTGTAAATAATAGTTTTTAGTTCAAGATATGGAGATGAAAGCCATTCACCATGTGAGTCCTTGGGTGACTTTCAGCAAAGAGTGTTCAGTTGTCACTCAAAGGCCATTACTGGGTCAGGTGGCCATCTTTCATTACTAGCTACCAGGGTCAGCTCAGAACTTAACTCAAAGCCTCATCTAACAGTGACACAATATAATGACACTTGGCTCCTTGCTTGCCCTCTTATTCTTCTGAGCTGGTGTGGTCTTTTCTGGAATCTAGGTAGTTGGAGTGAGATCAGTAAGCAGATATAACAAGGGGAAACCCAGATGGTCTAGTCTTCCATCCTGCAACTGTCCATCTTGTCTGAAGACAAAGGAGAGCTACCTTCCTTCAAGCCAACATGCTATTCTCCAATGACTTGTCATCCTCACTTTTCCAGACAATAAAACCAAGGCTTTGAGAAGCTGAGTATTTTGTTAATGTAAGTGAAAGAGATTTGAACCCAAATCCATTTGTGGCGTCCTCAGTCCCACGGTCTACCATGCACTGATTCCTACTATAGATTCCCAGTTCCTCCCGAAGTTGGACCACCCTCCTACATTTTGATGGAGCCCGGGGATGAAGGTGCTGGTTTCTAGGGTGGGCACTCAGCACCCAGCCTCCTATTTTCATAACCCAGTTTTGAAAAGGTATTTTGAGAGGGTGGGATGACCTGAGCCTTGTCCTTGTACCTCGTTATCTTTGTGGTCCCCACAGGTCACATGGCTGAGGCTACCTGGCTTGAGTATTCTTCTTTAAATATTCAGATGTTTTCACTGAGAGTCTTTACATGATACTCTCTTTCCACAAATATCACATGGCCACTCCTTTGCTCCCTCATGCCAGAGTTCATGAATTCCCTTCTCGATACTGTCTGCCCTTACCCATCCACCTAAGACACAACCACATTGTGTTAGTTTCTGGTCTCATTGCTGTGACGAAACACCCAGGAAAGCAATAAAAGAAGAGTTTGTTTTGCTTCAGTTTGAGGAATTGTCCATCATGGCAGGAAAGACAGCAGGAACAGGAGGCTGCTGGTGTCCACCGTCAGGAAGCAGAGAGAGATAAATGAAGATGTTCAGATGACTTTTCTCTTTTTTATTCATCAAGGAACCCCCACCTGCATCCACAGGGCTGCAACGATCAGGATAGATCTTCTGGCTTCAATTAAACCTTTATGCAAACACCTTCGTAGTTTAACAGCCAGAAGTGTGTTTCCATGGTGATTCTAAACCCAGTCATGTTAATACTGAAGTTAACCAGCACACTCCCTCTACTCTAATCTCCAGCCGTCCATCTCCTTCTATGCTTTTGCTCTTGCCCCCTAGTGACCCTTACTATGTAACATTTACTGTTCTCCTAGAGTGTTGCCTGTCTCTCCTCACTAGAGATACATTTCATGATCGGGAATTTCTGTCACTGTTATTCTCTGAGTGTCCTAAGTGCCTAAAATAGCCTGCATATAGTAAGTGCTAAAGATATCTTATCAAATAATACATAAGCAACTAGATGGCTAGATGGATAATTATATGTCTATGGATATGATGGATGGATAAATAGATGTCTGTGGATATTACAGATGGATAAATAGATTGAAGAATGGATAAGTGGATATAGTTAAGAGGATGGTAGATAGATGATGGAGAGATGGGTGAGTAGATAGATGGATGGATGGACAGATGGATTGGTGAGTAGGTGGATGGATGAGTGAATAGTGAATGAATGAGTGGATTGATGAGTAGATAGGTGGATGGATAATGAGAATCTGAGTAGATAAATGGATGAATAGATAGGTGAAATAGAGGGTGGGTAGATGAATGGATGGGTAGATGAATAGGAAGGTGGGAAGAGGTCAGATGGACAGATAGATGGATAGGTGGACAGGTGAGTGAGTGGATAAGTAGGTGGATAACTATATGAGTAGATACATAAGTGGGTATATAGGTATTTCAGAGGGAAGGTGGATGAGTGGATAAATGGCAGGAAGTTGGGTGTATAGATGGGTAGATAGATGAAAGAATTGGTTGGTAGACAGGTTGATGAATAGATACATCAGTATATTGGTGGAAATATGGGTTAGTGGGTGGGTGTATAGATAGATAGGTGAACAGACAAGTGGGTGAGAGAAAAATGAACAACCATATCCCACATTCTTCTGGTAGGATCTCCTTTGAAAGGCTTCTTCCTGCAGGTCCCTACAGATGCCAGACTTACAAGTCTCCCACTAGGCAATGAGTTTCTCACCCCTAGAATCTAAGAGTGTACACACACACAGGGCACACACAGTCTTCCCCAGCTCCAGGTATGTGAACTCAGCAGAGAACAGTGCCCAAACTGACTGCTGTTACAACAGTGACTCATTCACTAAGGCCTCAGAGTGCAGACACAAGTAGAAACCCAACTCAGCTACATAGATGTGAGGTGGGAGCAGCTTCACTAGTCCTCATTTATCCACATCAGTGGCTTATCTCAGGCCACGTTTACCACTAAGCCACGTTTACCACAGTGAGCTAATGACTGCTTCTGCACCATGTTGGGAAGTGGATTATGGAGGGGAAGGGACACCCATACATCAAAGGATTTTTCTCCTCTGCAGCCACTGCTTTGGGATCTAGGCTATGCATCACAGGACTCAGAACTTCAAATTTGGTTCCTAACCCTCCACTGACCAATGAGCAGGATTTAGAACAGACCAGGAAGATAGCACCAGCGGGGGATGGGTTTGGATGAGCTTAGATGACCTTCAGAGAGACAGGAGCAGAGGTGACAGGGAGTCCCTTAAACTGGAGGTCTAATAATAGCCACTTGGATAAATAAATGCCCCTTGTGTTTTAACAAAGGCCTACCACATTCAAATGAAGACGACAGGATAGAACTTAGGGATGTAAAGAAAGGTTTTCTGATGATCTTGATAGAGAGGGAAAAGTAGGCTATAAAAATTCACCTATTCTTTCTAATCTTATTTGTTGTTCAGAATCTAGATGTGTGGTAAGGGTGGACCCCAGAAAACAACCACTACCAACCTGTGACTGAGGGGGCCTGGGGCATTTAAACTTCTCTTTTACTACATTTTCTACACCTTGTCTAATTTTCTCTAAAAGAGTCCAGCATATAGATTTTAGGCTAGCATGAAGAAAGAGAAAGAACACTTGTCTGTGCATGGAATATCAACACAAAAATGATTGTATGCAGAATATGAAGAGCTTCCCCTTGCCCAACTGCTTGAATTAAAGCTATTGCAGCCACACACTGTGGCCTCGGGAACTGAGCTTGCTTCTCCTGATGCAAGTCTTGCCTCCCTGAACTGCCAAAGCCTTCCTGTTTCTCATTTCTGAGGTCATGTCAACAAACGTGAAAATCTGTCTCCATCTCAGCTTCTTCAGCAACAGCCACTCTCACAATTTTCCCTCCATGCCTCTTTTTCTCTGTAGATACTATTAGGTCTTCCAGGGGTGCCCCTGACATCCATAGTGTGCCCAGGAAACTTCTCATCATGCTTCCCAACCCAAAGAAGCATCCTTCTATGAAGCCTTTTCTAGACTCTTGGGAAAGCACCAAAGTTGACCTCAGATACCCAAAGCCTAAACCTGCTGAGAGATGTTCCCAGGAAACAGTTTTATGTTATCCTTCAGCAACTACAATGGAGGTTGGTTTTGTCCCCCAAAGATGTGGGAGAATAGGGAGACACAATGCCAAGAACTCTAACTGTGGGAGTGAGAAGTGGCTTGGAGGGTTCTCAGGGGCCCATGAAATGGGAAGAAATTTCTTTCACCCAAGTGCATCCTCACTTGAGTAGGGAGAGGCTGTCACCTTCAACTGTGGGGTCCTGAGGAGCAGAGGAGTCTTCCGCCATCTGGGAGCCCATTATGATTTCCTGCATTATGAAAATCATACTCCTTTGCCCTTAAGGAGGCAGTACATCTTCAAATGGCCTGTAGATGCCAATCATGACACAGCGCATCTCATCTGCTCACAGCCCAGCTGTCTTATTGCCTGTCATCCCCTTCCAATAGATTACATGCTGATGTGATCAGAAAGGACAGGGTGATTCTGCCTCCTGATATCACTGCAGAATAAGGAGAAGGTGGCTTGTGCCGTGATGGGGAACATGCTAGGAACAAAGCTGCTAGGCCCTTGACCCCTCACCTGAAAACACATCTAATAAGAATCTTGCTTTGGTCCTCTTCTGGGCTGGGAGCTCAGAGCTCTCCCTCATCACCCTCCTCTGCCAATAATTGTCATTTGCTTGTTCTAGAAGTCCAGTTACTTTTTTACCATCTGCATCATATCTGAGTGAAGAAAGGCCTGTGAGTCTGCCTCCTCCTTTAATTCCATAGGGCAGGCCAACATCTCATTAATGGACCAATGGCACTCTGTATTCTGATCAGGTGCTAAATGTACCTATGAGCCACCTATGAGTGTGTATATATGTGTGTCTGTCTGCCCATCTGTGTGTTGTGTATGTGTTTTGTGTGTGTGTTGTGATTTGTGTATATGTTTGTGTTTTGTAGGCTGTGTGTATGTGTGTGTGTGTCTGTCTGTCTGTCTGTCTGTGCATAAGTAGGCCAGGGATGGATGATGAATGTCTTCTTCCGCCTCAGTTGTCACATCATATAGGCAGTCAAGAGCAGAGAGAAAGGGAGTGCGTGTGTGCTTAGCACCCAGCCAGCTTTTTCTACACTTATGCAGTCTGGGGTCCCAAACCAGGGAATGGTGCTGCCTACCTTCAGACTGGATCTTCCCACACCCACATCGATCAAGACAGTCAAGACAATCCCCCACAGATAACCCACAGGCCAACCCAACCTAGATGATCCTCGCTGAAACTCTCTTCACAGCTGATTCTAACTGATTTGGCAACTAAAATCAACCATCGCAGTGTCTCTAACTGAACCTGGGGCTCACCGGTTCACTTCAACTGGCTGGCCAGCAAGCCCCCGAGGTCCTCCTGTCTCTGCCTCCTCAGTACTGGAGCTACCGGTGCATGCTGCCACACCTAGCTTTTACAGGGGTTCTGGGGACTGAACTTGAATCTTCATGCACACTTGGCCAGCATTTTACCCACTGATCTCTCTCTCCAGTTCCTCGGGGCATGCCTTAATTTTGCCTGTAATCATCTGTGGTGTTCTATGTATCATCTAGGGAGAACAAATGCCTGAAATCCCATCTCCAACACTAATGGCCTTGAGAATGTTCAAACTGGGCCCACTTCATTCAGGGTGTAAATGGCAAACGCTTTGTTCAGGAGCAAAACAAAGAACCAAATTGTGTGTGACCCAGCCTGGCACCTTTGAATCCTGCCATTTGTTAAGCACACTCCCCATGCATATAATTAATCCAATTTGGCTCCATGAGAAAGAAATTACTTCCCTTAATGATGCCATATTGGAATTAACCAATTCAGTACTTAACCCATATTCTCTTGTGAGCAGCCGCGCTAGAGACTGTCTCCTAGGAACACTGGGAAAGCCTTTTCAAAGACTCGGGGGAGGGGGAGGGGAATTGAAAGATTAGCTAAGAGGAAACATCACTTGTCTCTTCCGAAATTTAGGGTGGCTTGGGTCATGAGTCTTTCTTCTTCCTCAGCACTGGGATCCAAGTCTAGTTTCATGATATACACTCAGCCACCTACTGCAGGCTGATCGATGAAATCACTACCCAAAGAAACCTCTGTCAACCAGTCCTGGAACAGAGTCCCAGTCAGACGGTGTCTCCAGGATGGCAATTCAGTGATCAAAGAATCAAAAACAACATCCTTGCTTCCTTTTCTTGTTCCAGCCTGGAGACTTTTTTAAGTGCATTCGGATCTTAGAGCGGTCCAGGCTGGCTTAGAAGGTAACACCAAAATGTTGTTTGGCTGAAAGAGACGTGGGTCAGCAGGATGCCAAAAGTAGTTTCTAAGATTGCTTTCACTTTACAAATCGTGCAGCTCTCTTGCCTGCATGTGTGAAGAAGAGGGAAATCACTTTGCCAAGTGAGGGTTCAATCTCACTTGCTTTGCTTGGCACAGGCTTCCTGAAGTCTTAAGGTAGCCATTGTGAGGTAAATTGGACTTCACAAGAGCTGACTGAGGCTGGGGGTGGGGTTGGAGGCAAGTGTCTGAGGATTGCATTTCCATCCCACTACAAAGGAAGGGCAGGATGAAATGACATAAGCAGGCATTCCTCTGTATCAAGCTGCTTCTGAGGGGCTCTGTACAATTCATGATGAAGCCACATTCTTCAGCAAGGCTTGGCCAATAGACTGCATTCGAGTCCCGTCATCCGGGCCAGGGAAGCCAGGGAAAGGGATGACTGCAGCTCAGAATGTGAGTGAAAGAGGAAGCAGTCCTCAGTACCCATGCCTACACTGTCTCTAGAAGCTTCCAAGGACTGTGTCATTCACAAGCCTCCTGGCCTGACTCTGACACGTCAGGTCCACTTCCACTTCTTAGGTTGACAGGGCTGTCCCTGTCCACCACCCACCCCCCCACCCCACCCCCGTCCCTTCCTCCTCCCAGGCCAGGCTGTTGCCATGACAGCGGCAGCTTCTCTGCTGGCTTTGTCCTGTTTCACGTGGTTTGTTCCTTCCCAGCCATGACAGCGGCAGCCACGGCTTCTGAACAATCTTCCGTGAAGTTCTTTCACTCGTTCAACAAACATTTATATGTGCCAGGTAGTGTGAGGCAGAGGCTAAAGGAAAAAAATGTATAACCCTTGGGGAAAGTGTGGAGTGCTATATGCTCCTAGGACACAACAGCCGAGGAACCAGTGGGTGGCTTAGGAGTCGAGTATCTGCAGACCGAAGTCACAGTGCCATCTGCTCAGTTCTTAGGGCCTCAGAAGAGCATTGGAGGATTCCATGAGATGATCCCTGAGACCTATCAGACACTCGGTGCACACTCAGAAAATGTCAGCTTTGGCCCTTATTAAGATTATAAGCTGGACTGGGAGGGGGAGGGGGTGGCTCAGCAAGCAAAGTAATTGCCATGTGATCATGAGGACCTGAGTTCAATCCCAAGATGATATATGAAAACAGCGCATTGTGGCAGTATGCACTTATAATCCCAGAGCTGGGAAGGTGGAGACAGGCAGATCCCTGGGGCTTACTGGCCAACTAGGCTGCCTTAATCAGTGAGCCCTGGGTTCCAGTGAGAGATCCAGTCTCAAAAACAAGGTAGACAGACCCTGAGGAATGAGACCTGAAGCTGTCTTCTGTGACACACTGTGGTGGTATTGTGTTCCCTGAAATATTGTGCATGCTAATAAACTTATCTGGGGTCAGAGACAGAACAGCCACAATATTAAACATAGAGGTTAGACAGTGGTAGCACACGCCTTTAATCCTAGCATTCCAGAGGCAGAAATCCCTCTGGATCTCTATGAGTCCAAGGCCACATTGGAAACAGCCAGGCATGGTGACTCACGCCTTTAATCCCAGAAAGTGAGCCTTTAATCCCAGGGAGTGATGGCAGAAAACAGAAAGATATATAAAGCGTGAGGACCAGAAACTAAAAGCATTTGGCTGGTTAAACATTTAGGCTTTAAGCAGCACAGTTCAGTTGTGATTCATTCTGGATGAGGACTGAGAGGCTTCCAGTCTGAGAAAACAGGATCAGCTGAGGAATTGGCGAGGTGAGGTGGCCGTGGCTTGTTCTGCTTCTCTGATCTTCCAGCATTCACCCCAATAACTGGCCTCAGGTTTGATTTTATTAATAAGACCATTTAAGATTCGTGCTACATCTGGCGCCCAACGTTTGTGGTACAAATTCACGAAAAAGCTGCTTGTCTGTGGCCCTGCTGGCCCCAGTTCAGACCCAAGCTACACTCAGCCAGTTGTGGTGGCACACTGGTTGGATTTATTAAAGAAGACAGAGGCAGGAGGATCCCAAGTTTCAGGCCAACCTAGGAAAAGCTTCTGCTGGGGCCGAGCCACAAACAGTGGTAGGACCATGGAGGCAGTGGCTGCTGCTCTGAGTTACTGGCTTCTTCTCATTGTGTTGGTGACTGCAATAATGCTGCTATCTGGGACAAAGGGTTTGATTTTATTAATAAGACCATTTAAGATTTGTGCTACACTGGGCGGTGGTGGCGCATGCCTTTAATCCTAGCACTTGGGAGGCAGGTGGATCTTTGTGAATTCAAGGCCAGCCTGGTCTACAGAGCGAGATCCAGGAAAGGCGCAAAGCTACACAGAGAAACCCTGTCTCGAAAAACCAAAAAAAAAAAAAAAAAGATTCGTGCTATAACACACACACACACACACACACACACACACACACACACACACACACACGATCCCTTCTATGCAAGCTTAGGCAGTGTCAGTTCTGACCCTTACCAAGATCAATCCCACTAGTGTTCTGTTCCAATAGTATTTAGGCAAAGGCAAGAGCCCAGCCACATTCTGGATGTGTTAAGAGAGCCAGAGTGAAAGCACCAAGGGACAGCACAGGATCTGAGGAGGGATGGGAAACAGTGGTATCAACTGATAGAAATGTACAACTTCTCTGACAGCTGTGGACACAGTGAACTGGAGTGACCTAGACTAGAAAAGGGCAAAGTCCAAAGTCATGTATGCGCCCCCATGGACTGATTTCAATGTGACAGTGGGGGAGCGTTCCTCTGCAGAGGTGAAAGAGGCTGCATGTTCTACAGAGCAGTAGAGATAAGAGAGGTTCTTGGATTTGAACCCTAATCTACTGTCTCTGCTCCTGTGACCTTGATGATGTAACCTGACCACTGGTGCCTCAGTTTCCCCATGTGTACATCAAGGCCATCAAGGACCACTGCCAACCTTACAAGGGTGACATTGGAGCTTATTCTGTTAACTTGTGAATTTGGAAGCATGTCCAGCATGTCGCTGTCCACAGTGATCATTGCTTACGACACAGAAACACGAGGACCGTGTGACCCTCAGCCAGACAAGAGAGCAGAAGCTGAAGAAGAGTCAGGAGTCTGGAAGATGTGGTGCTGATGTCTGGACAGGTGACCCCAGGAAAAGCAGCATGAAGGAAGAGTGAGTGTCAAGGACAGCCCGATAAGTGAGACAAGGTACAAAACTCAAGTACAAAACTGGGAACGGACTTCGGGTATAAAAAGTTTGCCCTGATGCTTTGGGTAGACGTAAGGTGCCAAGATGGTTTCATTAAGTGAGAAGATTGGACTTGCTAGATTTCTCTCCCACGTGCGGGGACTTGACAACTCTGCTCGCTCCGCACACTGTGATGCAGGCCAGAAGGCAGGCCTAGTGCTTGTCAATCAGCCCGAAGCTCTCAGTCCCCCACACCCTTGAAGCAGAGTTTCAAGGAACTTTGAGCATTTCTTAAGATAAAAACAGCATAAAGGAATCAACCACGGAGTCAGAACGATGACATGGAATGTGTTGCTATGACAACCTAACTCCCATTATTTTCAAATCCCATGGCAAAGATCTAGCCAGCCACAGACCTGAATAGGGGTGCCAAGAGGCATTCTGCCTTTTGTTTGTGGGAGGGGGCAGAGCCAGCCTAAAATGGGTCTTTTCATTTCCCTTGGTAATGAGATGGACCTGAAGTGAGAACTTCCCCAAGAGCTTCTGTACCAAGGAGCCCTGTACTCCAGCTCCGTGAGACAAGGAGTCACTGTGGTAATGGTTGCCAGCAATGTCCCTGCTAAGCATCCTTCTTCATCTCCACTAGGTACTCTGTAGGAATTAGCTCATGAATCCTCATGATGATGGGAGAGAACAGAAATTATTTGTTCTGGGAATCCTGCCTGCACTACTAATCAACCATTTGCATATATGAATACAAGTGCCTCTGGAAGTTAGTCTACCTTTGTCGTTTTTATTACATTTTTATTTCTTTTTTTTTTTTTTTTTTTTTTTTGGTTTTTCGAGACAGGGTTTCTGTGTGTAGCTTTGCGCCTTTCCTGGGACTCCCTTGGTAGTCCAGGCTGGCCTCGAACTCACAGAGATCCACCTGGCTCTGCCTCCCGAGTGCTGGGATTAAAGGCGTGCGCCACCACCACCCGGCATACATTTTTATTTCTTGGCATGTGTGTACCAGCATGAGTGTGCTGAGGTACATGTGTGGAGGTCAGAGGATAAATTGTGGGAGTTGGTTTTCTCCTGGAGATCAAACCCAGGTTGTCAGGCTTGGCAGTGGGTGTCTTTACCCATTGAACCATCTTGTCCTGGACTTTCTCTGATACACATTGTTTGGAAAAACCCATCATGGTCTCCAAGCTCAATCTGGTGGCCTGGATGGCCTGGTAAGCACAATGAGTTATTAAGTGACTAGGAATTGCATTGTCCAAATGTTATGTCTAGGGTGTGACATGTTGGCTGGCTGCTGGAAGCAGTATGATGGCGTCTTGGCCCACTTGTGGCCTCACATGGAAGCAGGAAGGTAAATTGTATCTATCTTCAAGAGAAACTGTGGTCGTAAAGTAGATTAGAGATTTGTTCAAAGACATAAAAAAATTCAGGACCTTAAAATAAATAGTCATTAAATGTTCACAGTGTGGCAGTCGCTAGGTCAAAAGACATAGCTGTTGGTTAAAGAAGATTGTAAATTCCACTCGCCTGCACCTGCAGTGTGGCCTGTTCCCCCTCAGACTTGCTAAACTTACAAAGTCATTTTGTTTTAGCACCCGTTCTTAAATCCTTAGTAACTTGTAGAGTCCTAACGCTTTAGTTTAGCTATAAACTTCCATCTGTCCGAGGGAGGCCATGATAACTCAAGGAAAATTAGTTGCCTGGGCTGTTTATGTGTGTTACTCTTGTTTTCATTGTTTTATATTCCACATTCCAAGGCAGACCTCTGGAAACAATGGACAGGAGTGTGTGTGTATGTGTGTGTGTGTGTGTGTGTGTGTGTGTGTGTGTGTGTGTGTGTGTGTATGTGTGTGTGTGTGTGTGTGTGTGTACATACCAGTGCACATGAACATGTCTATGCATACATGTGGGGGCCCAAGACAGCCTCAGCTGTCATTCCTCAGATGCTGACTGCCTTGTGTTTTTAAGATGGGGTCTCTCATTGGCCTAGAACTTATCTAACAGGCTGAGGCTAGTCAACCAAGAAGATCCTCCTGGGTCTGCCTCCCCAGCACTGAGATTAAAAGTGTGCACAACCCTAGCACTGAGATTAAAAGTGTGCACAACCCCAGATGCTCTTGCAGGGGACCTGAGTTTGGATCCCAGTCAGCCACATCAGATGACTCAAAACTGCCTGTAACTCCAGCTCCAGGAGATCCGACACCTTCTTCTAGCCCCTGTGCATAACTGCACACACCCACACATACCCCCCACACATACACACACACACACACACACACACACACACACACACACACATATACCCCACACACACACACAAATAGAAATAAATATTTTTAACAAGTTTTCACTATCACACCTGGATTTTTTACATGGGTTCTGGGGATCAAACTTGGGTCCTCATGCTTTCAAGGTAAGCAATTTTCCACCCAGGTTTCCCTCCCCAGCTCAGGTGCTGACTTTTAAACAGGACATTTTGAGATTGGAATAAAAAGCCTTTATTAAGTACCAAAGGGCTCTCCCTATGTGAGTAGCAGAAATGCTAAATACATTTTGGTCTGAAATCCCTATAAAAATTCATAAGATAAAGAAGGGTATTGTTCATGTTTCAGTCCCAAGCCAACTAGAGCTGGAGATGGGTGAGCTAGGTTAGTTGAGGTGGGATGTCCTGCCCACTATGAGTAGCATCATTCCCCTGGCTCTGACCACCATCACCATAGTCCCAACACAGAGGTAGATACAGCAAGCACTTTGTTCATAACCAGCCAGCCGGCTGCCTGCACCAGGTTATAAGTAAACAGAACAAATCTGAGCTCCTGAACTGTTTGGGTTTCTTTTCCTGTTGCTGTGATGAAATATACACCCCAAAAGCAACTTAAGGTAGGAAAGGTTAATTCTGGATCATAGCTCAAAGGTACAGCAGGAGTTTGAAGCAGCTGCCCACACCACATCCACAACCAGGAAGCAGACAGGGTTAAATGCCTGCTGCTGCTCAGCCCCTTTCTCCATTTAGACACTTCAGGATCCCAGCCAAGGATGATGCTGCCCCCAGTGGGCAGGTCTTCCCTCCTCGACCTAACCAAGATAAACTTCCACAGGCATGTCCTTGGCCCAGGTGAGTCTAGGTTCTGTCAAGCTGACAACACTATCCATCACAAAGACTATAAGCAGAGGACCTCAGGCTACAACATAAGCATGTCTCTGACACACACACAATATGCAAAGTTCCAAGCCAGATAATGAGCATAAATCTGTTCCCATCCACTAACCTCTATCTGCTTTCCTTTCCTCTAGAATGAAGAAACAAATTGATTGGAGACAGGACAGAGATCACCTACATCTGGTTTCCCAGACACACACACTATTGCCATAAATAGTTGTATCCCAAAGTGTGAAGAGAGAGAGGGTCGTGTGTGCTCACAATCTGTGGGGAGTGTGGGGACAGAGCTGTTCCAGTGAGACTAGCCAGACTCCCATGGAGTTTGGCAGCCTCTGCACCCCTCTGGTGAGCAGCAGATACCAGCAACATAATCTCATTGGAAGAAACCAATTTTCCCACCATCTCACCAAAGACAGAGAATAAAGAAGGGCAAAAGTTGCCTTCTCACTGGAGGCCAGATTAACCCATCGGCATGCCTGGTTCTCTTCCATCGTGAGCCCTGTGCAGGTGCAGATGCCATTGAAGAAAATGGATGGATGCATCACACACCGCTGTATTAGCAGTCACTCTCGCCTTTCCAATATTTGGGCTACATTTTTTACTTCAAAAATCCAAACAGCTATAATTATAAGTTAACTCTCTGACAAGACAGCTAACTGTGGCCTGTGAAAAGCAATTATTTTGACATTGATTATTTTCTACATGGGAACAGAGTATTGCAATTGTAGCTTGCTAAAAAGCGATCGCCACCTTCTAGGATGTGTTCCTGATTTGGCTGCAGTTAATTAATGAGTGTTGTGGGGGGAGGGGAAGGTGAAGCTGGCACATCATTTAACATACAAATTAATTGACATGAAATAAATTAATACATTTAATTTAAATGTTATTAATCTACCAAACAGAGAGGAACAGGCAAGGGGCTTCCGGAGCCATGGCATTAGCATCAGCTACAGGGATGTCACCCAGTTACCATGGCAACTGCCTCATTAGGCTTCCTGGGGAAGCCAGCACATAGCATGGGGCTCAGGAGCAGTGGGCAGAGGATTCCAGACATCAGATAGAAAATCAGAAATATCAACTAGGAGCAAGCGGTGCTTTGAGGATGGAAGTTGGAAGAAGCTGTTTATCTATAGGTGACCTGGGCTCCAGCCTACGACCAAAAAGAGAAAGAGAAAGAAAAGAACAACCAACATATTTTTTAAGATAAGGTGTTAGCCCAAGAAGAAGCAGATCATCATACAATATCAAGACGGTTTGGGGTGAACAAGGAGATGGCTCACTCAATAAAGTACTTTCTCTGCGATCACAAGGACCTGAGTTCAGACCCCCAATATCCATGTAAAAAGCCAGGTGTAACAGTGAATGTCTACAGTCACAGCACTGGGGTTTGCTGGCCAACCAGCCTAGCTGAATTGGTGAGCTCCAGATTCAGTGAGAGACCCTGTCTCTAAAAACATGTGGAGGGGCTAGAGATACAGTTCAGCGGGTAAAACCACCACCCACGCAAGCCTAGCAACCTGATCTCAGTCCCCAGACTGTGGCAGACCTGCTCCCACTTTCTCCTCCAGGGTACTCTTGAGCAGGGAGGAGTGAGAAATATTTAGATAGAAATATAGAGGAGAGAGACAGATAGATAGGATAGCCTTGGGAGGACCTGGGTCAAAACCCACCAGCCCCTTCTGTCTCTTCCAAGGGGCTATTTATAGAAATGCCATGGAGTGGCACAAAAGACTTCCCTCTAGCACAGCCAAGTGCAGACCCTTCCAAACACCTGGTAACTACACACTTGGTCAATTCATCCCCTTATGCAGCCCTGCTGGGTAAAGCAAGCTCAGATCTCACTAGGAAACATCTGTGGGCTCCCACACCAGATCCCACTTTAAAATCCAGCTGGAGTGAGTAGTGTGCATCTGTAATCCCAGCATGCCCAAGGAAAAGAGGGGAGGTAGAACCAACCAGAAACTGTAGAGCAGTGGTTCTCAACCTGTGGATCACGACCTCTCTGGGGTCACCTAAGACCATTAGAAAACACATTTACATTACGATTCACAACAGCAGCAAAACTACAGTTACAAAGTAGCAATGAAAATAATCTTATGGTTGGGGGTTTCACCACAAGATGAGGAACTCTATTAAAGGGTCGCAACATTAGAACAACTGCTTTGGGGACAACTAACCCTGAGTAGGGTTTGGAGCACAGTCACAGAAACAAGAGAGATCCTGTCTTCATGAGGCAGAAGTAAAATGCTGACTTCTAAATGTTGTCCTCTGGCTTCTACTCACATGCCATGGTATTTGTGTGCACCTACTCCCTCATTCTCTCTCTCTCTCTCTCTCTCTCTCTCTCTCTCTCTCTCTCTCTCTCTCTCTCTCTCTCTCTCTCTCTCCTCTCTCTCTCTCTCTCTCTCTCTCTCTCTCTCTCTCTCTAACACATATATGCACAAAATAAATAATTAAATAAAGGCAGAAAGTGGCTGAAGAAGATACCCAGCATCAACCTCTGGCCTCACAAGTAGGTACACACACACACACACACATCACCAGCTGCCCATCTGATTATAGATTCTGTTCTTTGCATATCTGTCCCTTCCCTCTGGAGCACACTTTCCTCCCAGCCTGCTTCATGTCTCAGTTTGGACATCACCTCCCACATCCTGGCTCCCCTCGGGAGCCTCTGCAGCACCTATGTGTCCTATCAGAGCCACCATGCTCACAGTGTCACTGTTAAACCCGCAGCTGCCCAAGGTCAGGCTGTGTTCATCCCCTGCACCAGCAGCCTGGGCACCTCCGCATGCTTGTGAGGAACTCAGGATCTCAGCCTGGCCTAGCACAGGTGGATGGGAACCTGCAGCCACTAAGATTCCCCAGGAGGGCCATCTGCACAGTAAAGGCTAAGATCTGCTGCTCTGCACCTGCATCCTGAGAACAAAGCAAACAGCGGGAGCTGCACAGACATCTCTAAGCAACTTCCTCCTTATTGGTCCCTTTGCATCTAAATGCTACGTCTACCTCAGGGGACAGAGATGGACCCAGATATTAAGCACTCGGGTAGTGACACAGGCTGACTACTCACAGTGCAGAGAGGTGCAGGGTGAGCTGCAGAAGCCTTATAATGTTTAATCAATTTCTATTCAATTTCTAATCAATTTCTATTCAGCCACTTGGTCTCCCGAGACCAACACCCTAACCACTCTGCACCACAATCTTGTCATCTATAAAATAGAACCAGGGAACCCAAGTTTGGTTCCCAGCACCCACATTGGGTGCCTCACAACCACCTATAACTCCACCTCCAGGGGATCTGATGCCCTCTTCTGTCACACACACACACACACACACACACACACACACACACACACACACACAAAACAAAACACTAAACACACAAAATTAACTAGTTAATTACTTTAAAAGGACCAATAGTCTTCGTCCATTTACTTGGTATTTACTTGAATATCTGCTTTGCGCCACTCACCATTGAAACCCTCTGGAATCATCAGTGAAATAAACACAAAACATCCTGTCTTTTTGTCCTGGGAATTAAATAAAGCAATGCATGCAGGGAGCTTGGCCTGGGACATAGAGTTTTAATTCACCATCATTCATAGTCTCCAAAACCCTCTTACAATCCTTTTACTGAGTACAAACGTATTTGCTTTGCTTCCCCAAAGTTGAGTTGGTGGGGAGGGTATCATAACTATGGGTCATCTCGCTATTGTAAGCAAAAAGCAAACTCATAAGGGACAGAGTGAGATTGGACATTACTTCCCACCAGAGTCATGTTGAAGGATCTAGACAGCATAGCTTTAAAATTTGTTCACTAAAGGCCATGAGATAGCTCAGTGAGAAAGGGTGCTTACTGCCAAGCTTGAAGACCTGTGTTCAATGCCCAAAAGCCATATGATAGAGAGAATTGACTCACACAAGTTGTCCTCTGACCTCCATACATGTGCCATGGCATGCACTCATGTATACACACGCACAAACACATACACATTGAATAAATGCAATTTTAAAAATTTAATGTAATTTGTTGGAAAGCTAAGCAACCATGTGACATAGAAAGAGCAGAAGATGCAGAGAGATGCAAGAGAACCTTTGACTGACCATCCAATATAATAGCCATATGCCATTCAGCTGCTTCCATTTAATGAAGATAACACTAGACAAAAATAAAAAGTTTAATTACTCAGTCATGTTTACCACATGTCACTGCTCAATAAACACACGTGGCTGGTTGCAACACAGAATTACAGGGGCTGAATGAAGAGATGGCTCAGTGGTTAAGAGCACTGGCCTCTCTTCCAGCGGACCCCATCCTCCAATGGTGAGACATGAGATGGAGACAGGATGATCCCCAGAAGCCTGGGGGCCAGCTAGTCTGCAGTATGCAGCAGTGAACAAAGAGTGTCTGTCACCAACAATGTGCAAGGTAAGGACTGATACCTGAGGTTGTTCTTTGATCTCCATACATGTGCTGTGGCACACTCATTTGTGAGTGTGCACTCACACACATACATGCATAGGCAGAGTCAATCAGTAGCCTGACAACCTCCAAGGAGTTTGCTAGTCTGTGTGGCTGACTCTATATGCAAAGCCAAGTGATTTTTTTTATATTTTCAAAGAATTTTGTATTAGCAACATCTCCCATAATGCCATGCTGTTTTCTCAGCCATGACTTGATACAACTGTGTGAACTTTCATGGAGATGATTAATCACCATTTGCTTCCCAATGGCTGAGCATTGGAGCTGACTCTAATTTTAATATTGATAAACAGGGAGGCGTTGAGGCTCGTTCTGCCTCGAGCTTTCTCTGGGTCATGGGCCCAGAGGCTCTCTCTTGCCGGTACCATTTACATGTCTTGCTTCGCCAGGACCCACTTTTATTTTGTCGTCTGTTTTCTAGCAAAGACAAGGACAAACAGGACTCCTTCTGTCTGGTCACTGGGGGTGAGGGTAGGGGCCCTGGCTGTTTGGATGGGACAAGGTTTCAGAATGTAGGACTTTCCCAAAACTTTGTAGGACGTTTGGAAGCCCTGCATTTTCTATTAGCTGCCAACATTGTCCTAGCTCATTGTGACAACTCAAGGTC
Source organism: Peromyscus maniculatus bairdii (assembly GCF_049852395.1). Taxonomy (NCBI): domain Eukaryota; kingdom Metazoa; phylum Chordata; class Mammalia; order Rodentia; family Cricetidae; genus Peromyscus; species Peromyscus maniculatus. The sequence goes on from NC_134853.1 coordinate 161,848,133, forward strand.
TTCAGTGTTCCAGAGGGTGAATCTCTACCCATTTGCTGTCCATCATTTTCTACCCTGATTTCCCTGAGTCTGATGGGAGAACCTCTGAAGAAGACCTCAGAGCAGGAGGGGTCTTGAGAGTCAGCCCTGCCTGCAGGACCAGCTCCAATTGTGTACATCACACTCACCTGCCTTCACTTTGGCCACAGGATCTTTGGGTTTGGTTTTCTGCCATTCGGTCTGCCCCTAAACTTCTTTAAATGACATTTTTTTATTTAGCCCATGTCTCAGTCTTCTCTCCTGCTTCCTCTCTGCAACCCCTTGTATGCCATTCTCCAATCAGGGACCTCTGGAAGAGGTACCCCACCAAGGTGTGAGATCACAAGCGTGGAACCAGACTGCTCAGGCCCCAACCAAGGTATGAGATCACAAGTGTGGAACCAGACTGCTCAGGCCCCAACCAAGGTATGAGATCACAAGTGTGGAACCAGACTGCTCAGGCCCCAATCAAGGCATGAGATCACATGCGTAGAACCTGACTGCTCAGGTCAGAATCCTGCCTGGGTCCCTTTTTGGCTGCATCACCCCAGACCAAGTATCTACAGTCCAGAGAGTTATACATCCTTCTCTGCAGAATGCCCTATAAAGCTCCCAGGGACCTCTGTGATTGCTATGGGTACCTTCACAGTAGAATGTGGACCTAGTAGGAAACAAATCAGCATTAATGCTGTGGCTGTCATCATTTCCCTCAAGGGCCACACAAAGTCAAGAGAGTGGCCTGTTTTACAGAGGAAAGAAGGCTTGCAAGCACAGAGGACTTAGGCAACCTGCTTCATCTAGTTGCCTTTTTGCTGTTATTATAACACTCTGACCAAAAGCAGATCATGAAATCATGAACTGATGCGGCTTACATTTGCAGGTTGCAAGCCATCACGGAGGGAAGTCGAGGCAGGCACAGAAGACAGGAACCTGAAGGCAGGCCTGCCTGCTATTTCATATAGCCTTCCTTGTGATCAGAGAACTCACAGCCGAGGGATCTAGCACATCAGGTGCCATGGAGGAATGCTGTTTGCTAGCTCACTCAGTGTTCACACTTAGCCAGCTCTCTGTGGTGTTTTGAATATTAAGCATTCCACACAGGCTCAGGGATTTGAACACTTGGTTTCCTGCTGGTGGCACTGTTTGGGGAGGTTATGGGAAGGTGGTGCAATCTTGCTGGAGGAAATTCGTCACTGGGAGCAGTTAATAGCCAACCCCACTTCCAGTTCTCTTTTTGCTTTCGGTATGTGGTAGAAGATGTGATCCCTTAGCTTCCTGCTCCAGCCTCCTGCTGCAACGCTCCTCCCACCATTATGGAATTCCCATCTGGAGCCATAAGCCAAAATAAACTCTTTCTTCCATAAAATGCTTTTGATTGTGGTGTTTTATCATAGCAACAGAAAAGTAACTAATACACTTTCTTATACAGCCTGAGACTGCCCATAGTGAGCTGGACTCTCCTGTATCAACTGACAATCAAGACAATCCCACACAGATATACCCACAGGCTAATCTGATGTAGATAATTTCTCAATATAGATTTTCCTCTCAGATGACTCTAGGCTCTATCAAGCTGACAAAGCTTTTATAAGGACACTGCTCAAAAGTCACCAAGATAGCCAGGTGGTGGTGGTGAATGCCTTTAATCCCAGCACTCAAGAGGCAGAGGCAGGCGGATCTTTGTGAGTTCAAGGCCAGCCTGGTCTACAGAGCAAGATCCAGGAAAGGCGCAAAGCTACACAGAGAAACCATCTCAAAAAACAAAACAACAACAACAAAAAGTCACCAAGAACATTCATGGCTGATTCTATCATATTTGGTATCACACAAAACTATGTGTTTTATCTGTAAAATCTAGACAACTATATTGTTACGCCAGATGTTAACTGTTCTAGCCATTTGAAAGCTCATGCCATAGTGTCACAGTGTGGGAGTGAAGCAAGGATCATGTTTGTGTCACTAACTAGGCTAATCATGTTTGTGTCACTAACTAGGCTAACCCAAGGCCTTGGGTCTTTAAACACACACACATACACACACACACACACACACACACACACACACACACACACACACACACTATGTATTTTGGAAATATGGCACCATTTGACATGTGAAATCCACAGGGTTTGTTCTGTGCTTTCTGATCTGGGGGACTTACGCTCTATAGCAGGCCAGTCTTCTTAACAGTGAAGGTTGTTGTTGCTCATTGTGCCTTCACAGTTGTCACATGGTTGCAGCCTTAGGCTCACAGTTATACAAAGCTTACAGTGGATTTGCAAAGGTGACGCTATTGGAAAAGATTTTAAACCTCTCAGATCAGATACAAACACCATGACTGGATTTAATGAACTGGGGAAAAAGAAAAGTCAATTTTTGTCACAGAGGAAGAACAAGCTGCTAAGAGCACATCACGTGCACAATACTACGGCTGTCCCAGCAAAGCCAACCCCCAGTCTTCACCTACCCCCACCCTCACTCAACAAGATACAAAATCAATTCTCTCTGTGTTTACCCAGTGCTGTGCAGGCGCGTGCCTGACATCGATGCTTATCCAACATGGAACAAGCAGATGCATTGCACCTGAGGAACCTTTATCAAAAAAAAAAAAAAAAGAAAGAAAGAAAGAAAAACATGTTTATTCACATCCCATCTCCTCCCAGAGAATATTGACCCCAGAGAAAACCATATCTAGCTTGCATCTCATGAGTGCAAATACTTTCCGAATTTCTACTTGGGATGCAGCACTGGAGTGGATTGGCTTTCCCCACGGGACTGTGAAGAGTTATCTCCTACCATGCTTGAGAGGTAATGAGATGCTGACCGCCGCCAACACCTGCCTTGGCTTCTTCCGAGACATCATTGCTCCTTGAAAATTTGCCTTCCAGAATTTTGAAATAATGCTCTGACATTTTCTGATCTTGCAATTTTAAGGCAATGATTCCCCTCACACAGTCAGCATCAGAATCATCAAAATGATAACTCAGAGAAAGCCAAGACCAGTATTCTCGCCCACCCCCATAAGCCTGGCTTCAGGGGGTTTTATTAGCTGTCAAGGAGATTTTGATGCACTCTGATTTAGTTACTTTTATTGTAGCTATGACAAAATATGCAAAAGAAGAACTTACAGGAAGGAGGCTTTACTGGGGCTCACAGTTGGAGGACACAGTCTATCAAGCCCATGGGAATAGCTGATGCTATTGACAGCATGATCATGAGGCTGCTTGCTCATACACGAGCTGGTCAGAAAGCAGAAACAGGACCGGAAGTGTGGCTGGGATATAAACCTTAATGCCCTCCCCCAAGTAGCTCAATTCTTCCAGCTATGCCTCACTTCCCAAATATTTTATGACCTCACAAAACAGTACTCCCCAACTGGGACTGAACCATTCGAATGCAGAATTCTGAAGGGCACATTTCACCTTCAAACCATAACATCCTGTCCCTGGCTCACAATGGGTCTTGTTCATAATCCTGACAGCCTTCCTAAAACTCTGTGTAGCATCTTAACTAAGTACCATAGTCTCACTACCACCTGAAGACAACGTATTTAGATAACCCCTAACACAAACCTTAGTTGAGAACTGCTTTAAGTCTGTGAGCCACCAAGCTCCTTAAAGTTCCATGTGCCCAGGAGACTCTTGGAAACTGATTTCCAAGAAGATACTGATCCTGTAGGCCTGGGTAAGACCAGATTCAATATTCATAAGCTGGAGGGACTAGCGCAGCTTTGAATGGCAAAGCCTTTGCACAATATGACTGCTCAGTGACATATTTGGCACGAACTGGAGTTTGGGGCTGCCATAATTTGTGGGGTGGTGTTGCCTTTGGTATCCCATGAGCAGATGACGGGGATACTGCTAAACATTCTACAGTACACAGAATGGTCCCCTGAGAGGAGCCCTCCAAAGCCTGAGAAACCCCATCAGAGTTGAAGCAGAGAAGGCACACTCTCGGACCCTCACAGACACAGTAGAAAACAAAAATGGGGATCCTGTCTCACAAAAACGGCTTGAAATGGTAAACTCACCACGGTGCCAAGATCGAAAAAAGTGCAAAATTATCATCCTCCTCTCAGGGCAGTGGTCACCAGAGGAAACTGGATTTACATACTATGAAGAGTAAACCCACGCAGCTGACCTTCAGGCACCCACAGGAAAGGGACAGTGCTGGGGACATTAGCATCTTTCCAAACAAAGAATTTCAAATGACAGTCTGAAATTTTTCTCTTCCTATTCAGAGATTGCAAAATCCTGGAGACCCACAGGGGGAAATAACTCAGCTGGAAATCAGATGTCAAATCTCCCTGGTGCTCCAATTAATTAAAACTAAAATCTAAAGAGAGATGGGCACACAAGCGTAAATGACCGTACCTTTCGTGGATTATCTCAGGCCTTCACTGCCAATCCCACACAGCAGCTACAGGCTCCTATGTTTAGTTACACGGAACCGTCCGCTGTTCTCCTTGACGTGGTTAGTTTTATCATGCCACTGGGCTGGGGTATTTAACACTGTTACGAAGAAATGTGCTTCCTGGTCATACGGCCTGAGACTAGAAACGGGCTTTGTCCTACAGATCTGGGGAATCCGGGGTACAGAGAGATGGGTTGAGAACAAGTGACCATCTAGTCTCAGACATTTCTAGAAGTGATGGGAAGCCTCTACCCAAGCTGCACGTGCCACATGACAAGGGACAGGTGTCCATAACTGTGGGACCTGGCATTCTTTGACCTTGGCCCCGTCTGAGTAGGACAATCTGCCATGTGTTAGTTATTTTTTCCATTGCTGTTCCATTGTCAGGTAAAAATACCCAACAGAAGCAACTGAAGAGCAAAGGGGCTGTTGGGGCTCACGATTTCCAGGTCGGGCAGCAGGATCGTGAGGCATCTGGTGACTTTGCATCCATAGACAAGAAACAGAGTTGAATACTGATGCTCAGCTCACATCTTCTTTATTGTTACATCTTATTATTACTGTCTTATTATTTCTTCTTTCTTTCTTCTTCTTATTCATTCTGGGACCCCAGCCCATTGAATGGTGCCACCCACATCTCTTCCCACCTCAATTAACCTTATCTAGGTAATCCCTCAGAGATGTGCCCAGAGGATTGTTTCTATGGTGATTCTAAGTCCCATCAAATTGCTAACCAAAGTTAGCCATTATATGCCTTTCATTTCAGCAGGGTCTAAACTAGGAAACTGAAAAATACCTGCTCCTCAGGAGAAGGGCAGCATGATACTCTTTGATCAGAGTGGGCACCAAGTACACCATCTCAGTGGCCCATTTGGGTGGAGAACTCTGGAGGAGAGAGTTATCAGCCAGTCATGGTGCAGGGCATGAACTCCTGCCCTTCCCTGCCAGCAGAGGAAGGTGCTGATGGATAAAGCTGTGGGTGTGGTGGAGGAAAGGGACACTGGGCTGAGTGTGTGTATAGAAGCTTGTGGCTAAGACAGGTGGGGAAGGGATGAAGGGGGTGGCTGGGAGAGGACAGATGTGGTGGTTTGAATGTGCTGCCTCCCATAGGCTGGGGTTCTTGGATAGTTGGTCTCCAGTTGCTGCTGCTGTTTGGGAGGTTTAGAGGATGCTGCCTTTCCGGAGGAAGTACATTACTGGCAGCAGGCTTGGGAGTTTAAATACTTATGCCATTCCTAGCAGACTGTGGCTTTGTACTTGTGGTTCCAGATGTGAGCCCTCAGCTTCCTGCTCCTGCTGTCATGCCTGCCACTTGTTGTGGTACCTTTCCTCTGCCATCGTGGACTTATCCCTCTGAAACCATATGCTCCAATAAACCCTCTACAAGTTGCTTTGGTCATGGTGACCACATACAATCAACCCACGCCAAGCATGCTGTATTCAAGCCTCGGGTCTAGCATCCCTTGCCTTTCAAAAAGGGTGGTGATTTCTCACACACAGTGCCAACAGGTCTCAGAATGGAGTTTGCTTTCTTGCTCTCTCACAGCTCACAACTTACTCATGACTCATGGTTAATCATAGAGCATGGTGGTTACTATTCTTACAGCCCTGATCAAATTCTCACAGAAACAACGTATGGGAGAAAAGACTTGGGTTTTGGTGTGAGGGCAATTCCAGCTGATGATGATGGGGAAAAGCATGGGTGTGGGAGTGGCTCAGTCCATGGCAGTGGCAGCAGGTTCCAGAGGTCTTCATATGGCAACTGACCAGGAAGCAGAACACTCAGACTGGACCCAGATGCAAGAACAGACTTTAAAGCCACAGCCCCAGTGACCTGCTCCCATCAGCCAAGCCCCACCTCCTGAAGGCTCCACAACCTCTCTACATAGCATGACCAGCCTGGAAGCAGGTGTTCAAACACAGGGACCTGTGTGGAACATTCCACATTCGAACCATGACAGCAGGTATTGGAAATGATTCCATGTGATCATGTGTAGCGCCCCAAATGGACTGTGGACAATGGCTGGTAAAGGCCTGTGCTCTGTCCACTTTGTGCCAAGCCCAGAGTTCACCTCAACAGGAGAACATTCTATGAACACTTAGCAATAGCAGCTATGTCAGCAAAAGAGAAGGGAACTACTGGGGTGCGGAGAGGGGTACCTAGAATACACTGCAGAATCAGACCCCAAATTCTAATGAGCCAGGGGGAGCTTACCATTATTTTCTAAGTCTGGCAATGCCTTCCTCAAACCTCTAACAATACCATTAACACATTCATTTTCCTCCTCAGACACACCCAGATCTCATGCAATTTGGCCCAGATGAGCTGACCATTGTCCCCTTGAACTTAACAATGAGTTTATGAGCCAAATAGGATCAGTCAGTGTGCTCTGCTACCTCAGGCTGGAGATGACTCAGTCATGAGAATCCCAGCAGATCAGGAAGCCTTAAATCTGGGCGTTGCTGGAAGCTCTCTTGCTGCTGGAGTTGTACTGTACGAGAATGTCAGAAGCCTGGAGCTACCTGTGGCCTTCACTGTGGAGAGCTTGCCCAATGGGAATTGCCATCGCTAAAGAGAAACCTAGTCCTGGAGACACTGTTGAGCCCTCAAGACAGCCATGCCTTGATCTGCCTCTCCAAAGACATCTGCATATATAAGCCAAAAACTCTCAAACAGGTTGAGTTATGCTTATAATCCACAGATCCATGGGTAGTGCACTCCCAGCAATATTCACTGTAGTGTCCATAGAGGACCCCCAAATGATGCAAATTCAACTCAGTTTCTTCTCAGTGGCTACAGGATAGCCAATCACATCTCCGAGTTGCATCCAACGGACCCAGGGTGACACAGGCACAGCCACAAACCTGTACCAAGTACTCACACTGTCACTTAAAACTCAGGGAGCAGCTGCCATCAACTAACACACCAAGTCACCAAGTATAATGGCTCCCCACAGTTTCTGTACTTGGCCATGAAGTCAATCCACACCACAGTTAATGAAGTCAGATCAGACCAAAAAAAAAATTTTTAAATCTGTTCTTTTTTCTAGGAATGGGGAGACAGCTCAGCACTTAAGAGCATATACCACTCTTGCAGAGGACCTGAGTTCACTTCCCAGAACCCACAATCTCCAGCAAATCCAGCTTCAAGGAATCAGGTACCCTCTTCTGTCCTCTGTGAGCACTGCATTCACATGCACAAACCCATATGCAGAGTCACATATATATACAGAACTTAAATCAAAATAAATCTTAAACAATAAGAGTCTACTCTAGCCACTGGGGGTTTCTTTTGCTGATACAATGTATTCCTTGGGTCAAACAAAACATTCAAAAGCACACTCTCTCCATAAGATATTATCTAGTATTCTGAAAAAAAAAAACCAGGGAGCCATTAGAAGACACGATTCCCATTAAGCCAACACACCATGTACATGGCAGTTGACAAATATTTGGAGGATGTGGTATTTTTTTTCAAGTATCCAATATAGATTTTAAAATCGTGTTAAATTATACAATGAATTTCTAGCCAGTAAGTTTGAAAACATGAATTAAGTTTCTTCTGACCTTTTGTTTGCCAGTACTAATTAATTCTATATAAGAAAGAACTTGGGAAGACTCAAATGCCACACATGTGCAAACTGCCAGGACGCCCACATTTAGCTGTTATTGTTAGCTCTACAATGTCTCCCCAAAGGGCTAAGGTCAAGTTTGCATTTAGAGATTAATAATTGCTCTCTGGGCATATGTGCCTCTATTTTGCATGTTAGTAAATGGCACAGAAGGAAAACTTTGCATCATTATACCTTTAGGTCCGTTCACTCAGCTGGTGATGTATCAGCTGTCAAGAGCACTTGCTGATTTTGCAGAGGACCCCAATTAGGTTCCCAGAACCCACACCAGGTGGTTCACAACCACCTGTAACTCTAGCTCCAGGGGATCTGACACCTTCTTATGCCCTATATGGGCACCCACGCATGTGTGGTAGACACACTCACACAGACAGACAGACAGACAGACACACACACACACACACACAAATAAATGAATGAATAAATTTGTAAAAATTTAAGTTTATTTTAAGTCTGAATTCATCATTTGGGAGAAACTGACCCACCTACACTGAAGCAGAATCCCTCTGTTCCCCTGTAACGTAGATTAGGCACAGCAAATGCCTCTGTTAAAGGCATTTGCTTAAAGTGAGAGGCTGTGTGTGTGTGTGTGTGTGCATAAATGGATAGGAGAAGATAAAACACCTGCCCTAGTCCCTCCCATGGGTGCAATTTCATCCCTTCTAGAATCATCTGGCAACAGTGCTCAAAATGAAACCTGTCTGGATTGAAAATCTTTAAGGAAAATTGTCCATAAGGCATTTATCTGCATGAGACTTTGAGCACGCTCCCAATTCCACGGTTAGTCTAAAAACATCCTATTTTGGTATTTTCAAAAAATAATCCTTTAAGAATAAGTGTCAAGATAGGCATTAATCAGACTTTTTCTGTGGTGATGTATTGTATAGCAAACAAAGCTTGCCTGAAGATCAGAGAGACAAAGGAACAAGCCACCTCTTACCTCTAGGACTCCTCAGCCTGAAAAGCCTTAGTTAGGTGATATTTTTTGTATCAAATAAAGCTTGCATGAAGATCAGAGAGATAAAGGAATAACCCACCTTGTACCTCTAGGACTCCTCGGGCCTGAAAAGCCTTAGTTCCTGTCTCCTCATGCCTTATATATCTTTCTCTGCCCACCATATTACTTACTTCCTATTGTTGGGATTGAAGGCTTGTGGCTTCCCACATACTGGGATTAAAGGTGTGAGATCTCAAGTGCTGGAATTAAAGGTGTGTATCACCACTGCCTGGCTCTGTTTCTCTCCTAGACTGAGTCAATCTCATGTAGTCCAGGATGGCTTTGAATTCACACAGATCCAGACAGATCTCTGCCTCCCAAATGCTAGGATTAAAGGCATGCCACCACTGCCTGGCTTCTATGTTTAATCTAGTGGCTTGTTCTGTCTTCTGATCTTCAGGCAAGCTTTATTTGATATATAATATATCACACTTGTTTCATTTTGTTTAAAGACATTTTATTGTTTTTTGTTTGGTTGGGTTTTTTGTTTTGGTTTGGTTTAGTTTTCTTGTTTTTGGTATTTGGGCTAATCAGCTAAAATCTAGTGGCATGTAAGAAAGTATTTGTTTCTAAATGTCTAAAGGAAGAAAAGGTGAACACATTTCCTAAGAAAATGAGGCAAGTGCTAGGGAGATGGCTAGCTCAACACAGCACTCCCATGTGTGAGGACCTGAGTCTGATAGGCAGAATCCAAGAAAAGCATCAGGCATGGGGCACACATTTTTTATCCTAGCAACTGTGATATAGGAGATGAAACCCTGAGGTTTGCTGACCAGCCAGCTTAGCTTACTCAGTAAATCCCAGGCCAATGAAAGTCCTGTCTCTAAAAATAAGATGAGGCTGGAAAGATAGCTCAGCTGTTATGAGCATTTGCTGCTCTTGCAGAGGACCCGGGTGCAGATCCCAGCATCCACATAGCAAACCCACAACTGTCTTTAACTCCAGTTCCAGCGGAACTGATGCCCTCTTCTGGTCTCCAGGAGCACTGCACTCACATGGTGCACTTAGATGCAGGCAAAACATTCATATGCATATGATAAAAATAGAAGTAACTAAATCTTTAAAAAAATAAATAAAGTGGACTGTGCCGAAGGAACCACACCCATGGTCAACCTCTGGCCTCTCACCAACACTCATGTGCATATGCACCTGCACACACATGCTCATTCACACATACAAACATCCACACACATACACATTAACTTAAAAAGAAAACTAATGTTAGCCAGAGATAAGATCTTATTAAACGTAGTGCCTCTGTTTCCTCCTCTGTCCATTGAGGATAACAACACAATCATTGGAATGCTCCTAAGATTGAATTAATTCACACAATGAATTTTGATCTGGGCCTGTGCTGGGCTCTTTACAAACATCAGCTGATTATTAAAAAGATCATCCTCCTGGTTACTGCCCAGCATCCAGGTGACTACAGCTTAGCAACAGCAGGTGGCTTCTGAACAGTCTTGGGAAAGATGCCCAGCACCAACGTCCCCAGGCCTGACAGCTCCAGTGGACGATAAATCCTGCTTTGTGTAAGCCTGAAGTATGAAAACAGGAAAACCTTCCATGGGGCATCTTCAACATGTTCTCAATTCAGGAGGAAAAAGGTGTTTGGACAAAGAATCCGAGAAGGCAAGAGCTGCAGTGAACCTAACAGCACCTGCAGAAGTAATGCATGTGCTCTGTGGTCAGACAGACTGAACTTAAGAGTTACATCTTGCATGATGCTTTTGAGAGGGTCCCATTCCCCTCAAGCCTAAGAGAAGGCATGAGGTCGTGGTGCAGATCAAATGAATGTGTTTGGAATACAGTATGCATGCAGCTAATGTAGACTGCCTCCTGATGCATGTGTCTGGAATATAATATGCATGCAGCTAATGTAGGCTGCTTCCTGCCTTTCCTGAAAAGCATAAATGGCTGATGTTGAGATCACAGGTGCTCTTCCGTCTACTTTCTAAATTCAAGTTTAAGTAGGAAAGTGAATTTTAGTTTTGGGGTCACTAAATCCCTTGTAGATGACTAAGGATAAAACTGGTCAAAATGACTTAACTGGAGGAAGTCGTGCAAACCTGACCACCTGAGTTCAGATCCCCAGGACCCACGTTGTAAAAGTCTACACTCTATCTATAATCCCAGCACTTCTATGGAGGGATGAGAGGCAGAGATAAGAGAGTCTCCTGGAAACTAGTGGGCCATCTAGCCTGGAGTGCAGTGCAGGGGCAAAGAAGAGAGTGTTTGGCCTCATAACAAGGTGGAAGGTGAGGTTGTCCCCTGGGCATGCACATGTCTTCCACACATACACACACAAAAAAAAAAAATAGCTTTGAAGTTTTAAAAGAAACCGAGCAGCAAAATCACTTATGGGGAATACCTCTATGAAGGGGCATCACAGAGGAGCAGGGGCCGCAGGGAATGAAGAACCTGAGGCCACCATGTCAAAATGGCCACCACCGCTACAAAGACATGGAAAAGACCAGCTCTACCTTTGTAAACACAGTACCTGCTCCTAAGAGCAGCGGGGAGCTGGGTGCTCCATTTGCCTCTTTCTACACTGGTGGAAACCAGGCTGGAAGAGCTAGCAACCCCTCCCCAGAAAATACCCCTTTTAAGAACTCCAAGAAAACCCTGGTGGAGGGAACCTAGCTCAAGACTCTGCCCAAGTAGCAAAAACATATTTTTGTTTTCTATTCATATGGACTGCCCCCAGATTAACAAGGCAAAGAAAATCCCAATTTATGAATGTTACTTGATGGGATGAGAGCAACATACAGGGAAATCCTATGAAATCCTACCATCTATATTTTCTCTGTGGATCTTCACAAGAGGCACAGCAGGTTCTGTGAGTTTAAACAAAATGAGCTTGCTCGCCCCATACACACCAAGTGGTTAATGGGAAAATGATTCATTAAAGAAAGCAAGGACACAGGTCAAGGAAAGAAGTGAAAACCACAATGAAACCCACCCAGGAGCAGCTGGAGGAGGATGCTGGAAGGACATTGGGGAAGCATTTCCCACTGCATCATCTCTGAGAAGTCCCAAGACGCTACTTACAGAGCGTAACTAGGAGGTTGTTTACAGCATTGGAAACACGTCCCAAGCCCTGACTCTTAGGGGGTCAGAAGGCCTGTCACACCTGTGGCTCTCTTCTCCCAGATATTTCTTCAATGAGCTGTTCCTCCATCTCCTTATCTATGAAATGGGTATAATTGTCTTCCATGGGGGGCTTAAATGAAAATGCTTTGTAAGACAGAGTCCCGGGAGACATGTGGTGGGGAAACTTCCACACTGCTGGATGGAATGTAATCTAGTACAGACGGGCATTAGTAACCTGTCTTGTTGCAGCCACTAAAGGAAAGAAGGGCTTATTTGGCTCATGGCTTGAGGGCACAGTCAGTCCATCATGGCAGGGAAGCCACGGCGGCAGGATCATGAAGCAGCTGGTCACATATCCACAGTCAGGAAGCAGACAGAAATCATTTTTGCTATTGTTGTTGCAGCAGATGTGTTAAAGGCTGGCAGTGAAGCCTATGAGATGGGGCCACTCACGTTTAGAGTTGAGCCTTCCTATTTCAGAATCTAGAAACTTCCTCATGGACGTGCCCTGAGGTTTTTCTTCCACAGAGATTCGAAATCCCATCAAGCTGACAGTCTAGTTACATCACAAGTTACTATGGAAATAGTCTGGAGGTCCTCAAACAAACTAAGACCGCCGTGTGATCCAGGCACGCTGCTCCTGGGGGCTCAAGAGTCTGGGTGAGCACAGCACGGAGTTGCTCACACAGCCCTGGGTGTTGCTGCACAGTCAGATCGTCAAGCTGCAGAACTGACCTGGGTGTTTGCCCATCGACATACGAATGGATAAAGAAAGAGTAGCACATGCACACCACGGACAATGAATCGGCCATAAAGAAGAGAGGAGAGACAGCACATGCAGAAAACTGATAAAACTAGAGATCATCGTATTAAGCAAAATAAGCCAAAGTCAAAAAAAGCTAATACCATGTTTCCTCTCATAGGCAAAATCCAAGAAAGGGAAAAAAGACATGAAAGCCAATGGGGTTTTGTTTGGGGAGGGTGGAGTGTAGTAAGTGTGATCAATGTACGGTGTATACGTGTGTGTAAATGTCTTCCTGAAAGCCATTATTTTGCACTGATAAAAGATATTTACCACAGTTTGTAATATAATTACCCTGCAGTCACGGAAGCAAGTATTATATCTTGTGTACATATTTCTCCTAGCATAACATGGAGAGAGTGCCAGGTTTCCACAAATACAGCAAGCATTAATCTCCATGCCTCACACTGTCCTTCGTATTTAATACTAGGCATGGGCAGCCCAGACCTGCACCAAGAGAGAAGGCATGAGCACCCTACCCAGCTCAGTGCAGACCTCTGGAAATGCAGCTACCCTAGCAACGGGGCTGAAAAATGCCATGTTCTTAAAGAAACAGGGAACCTCTTGGATCCTGTGCTGTGGCCCTTGTGTCCCAGGGTCCTGGTGTGATGGAGAGATCACAGAGTCCTCGAATCAGAAGAACTAGACTCAAATTCTCATTTCCCCTCTGAAAAGCTGTTGAAGCTTGGGAAGAATACACCTGTCTATAAACCTGATTCCATCTCTGTCACATGGAAGGAACGTTGACCTATCAGAAGTACATCACTAATTTTTAACAATAAATTGTTTTCAGAAGAGGAAATTGTGGGCCTTCTTTTTATGGCAGCTTTAAACCTGCTTCCCGGCAGACAAGGCCCTTCAGAGCATTCTTGTCTTCTTTATCATTCCCTATGTGTCGGTCAGCTTTCTGTTACTATAACAAATATCTGAGATAGTCAATTTATAATGAGAGAAGGTTTGTTGTAGATTCACTGCCCATGTTGGCCCGTCCCATTGCTTCTGGGCCTGTGGGGGTCAGCACATTCTGACCAGAGTCTATGGCAGAGCATCCTCACTTCCTTCATGGTTGGGACGAAGGATAAAAAGGGAAGAGCCCCAAGTCCCACAATCCCCTTCCAAAGACATCCCCAGTGACCTAACGACCTCTCAGGAGGCCCTGTCTTCTCAAAGGTCCCATCATATTCCTTTAGCACCAGGCTGTAATGCTTGGGCCTTTGGGGGGACATTCCTGAGTTGAGCTACAGCATGCTATAAGCCAAAAGAAGATGAAAGACTGAACAAAGTCTCGGGGCTTCAAATTGCATTTTCCCTCTGTTGGCACACACGCGTAATGTTGGCAACCAGTAGGAAAATATAATTATCATAATACATTTTCCCAAAGGTTGGTTTTCATATCTTCAAACTGCTTTAAAATGTGAATTTTGTCCAAATCAAGAAATGACTTGAGGAGTGTTAAAGAAAAAAAAAAGGCAGAAGAGATTATGGCAAAATCAATATTAGCAAGAGTGAAACTGCAAGACTCGAGGCAATAAAAACCTCCCTCCAGCCAGGAGAGAGAGGGCTCATTGTAAAATCATAACAAGTGACTCGGGTTTCATCACGGAGTAAATGGTTTGAGTGCCCAGGTGATGGAGGCTACATTCCCTCTCAACCAAAGAAGGTATCCGCACCCCATGCTGATCGGATTAGGCAGCATCATATCGTAGACATGATCTTATTAACTTGGACAGATGCTCATTATTCTAAACAGGGCTTTACTTTCTTGCCTGCTTAGATTTTTCTCCAAGATGTTCTTTTTCATTCACTGACAGCATCCTGGTCCTGCCAACAGGACTGTATGGACACAGATCTCTGTTTTCTTTCAATCCTTCCCTCCTCCACTGTTTTGACATTTTAACAAACATTCTTAAGGGCTAGAGAGATGGATCAGCTGTGAAGAGGACTTGCTGCTCTTGAAGAGAGCCAGAGTCCGGTTCTCAGCACCTTCATGGGGCAGCACACACCATCTGTGACTCCATTCTAGGAGGTATAACACCCTCTTCTGGCTTCTATATGCACATGAATTTACTAACACACACACACACACACACACACACACACACACACACACACACACACACACTTTTGAAAAAAATAAATAAATTCTTAGCTTGAAGGCTAAGACAAGTAAGCCCTGAACCTGATTTGATCTTGGGCCAAAGTTTGTGGACTATCCATCTGGGTCTTCCACACTGTCCCCATTCACACTATGGTGGAAGCATCAACAGCTAAAGCCGAGGCATCTGCCCCTTCTCAAGCAGGGCTCTGCTCAACTGGCTAAGCCTCTTTCCCATCTGCCAGTTCTGACCAGAGACTCATTACTCTTTCTGTGTATATACACGTGGAGACCAGAGGTCAGCATCAAACATCTTTCTCAGTCGTTCTCGATGTTATTTTTTACAACAGGGTCTCTCACCGAACCTAGACCTCACCAGTCTGCTAGAATGATAGCAGGTGAGCCTGGGAGTCCTTCTGTCTCTACTTCCCCAGTTCTGGGGTTACAGGTACATACACTCACTCGTGGCTTTTACATGGCACTAGGTATTGAATTCGGGTCCTCATACATACATTGTATGCACCTTAGCAACTGAGTCATCTCCTAGCCCTGGCAGAATGCTGTTGTCCCAGCACTGTAGTGTGGATGGCCTTGACACTTCCTCCAAGGACTCTGCTCCTGTATGTCCCAGGTTGAACAAGAAATCCCAGATCAGGAAGAGCAATTATAGAACATTGTCACAACAAGGTGCTGAGCCCCATTTTCCTGATAATGTTACTGAGTCTTTGTGAGGTCCTTAAAAGGAAAAACAGGAGCAAAGGAGGAGTGCTGAGTCATCAAAAAATATGAAGGGGGCCGTAACTCACTTAGAAGAGCATTTGCCTATCATGCATGAAGTCCTGGGTTTGATTCCCCAGCACAAACCATGCCCCAGGAGGGGCATGCCTGTTATCCCAGCACTCAGGAGATAGAGGCAGGAGGATCAGAAGTTCAGGTCATTCTCTGCTACACAGCAAGTTTTAGGCTAACCCAGGAAACATGAGAACCTGTCTTGAAAGAGCGAGAGAAAGGGAACGAGTTGGGAAAAGACCACAAAAAGCAGCTATAAAAAAGTTGTCCCCAATACTCATGGAGGTTGGGTTCAAGACCCCTCCTCAGAGGCCCCATGGGTACTAAAATTCTTGGGTGTTCAATTTCCATATGTGATGTGGCATGGTATTTCACACAACCTTCATACAGTCTTTGATATACATCGTCTCAATGTCACAGCACATAACACAACATGAGTGTTACATGAATCGCTGTTATATTGTTCAGTGACGCAAAAAGTCTGTGTGTTCAGACAAACTGATCTGCCCTGGATATGCAAGGCACAAGAGTCCACAAGGACTGATCATCTGAGCCCCCTGAGGCAAGTTAACTGAAGGCAACAGCCCCCATTCCTCCTGAGGCTTCAGAGAGTCCTGTCGTGAATGTCACCCTTGGGTTAAAGGTGTCACATCCAAATACTATGTCTCTGGACTAATCCCGAGCTGGTAAAAGGTCCTGACAACTCCAGCCAACATCACACGGATCTGGAAGCTTCCAGAGAATCTGCTGTCAGGTCAAATCAGAGACTGGAGTCTCTGGAAAGGATTTTCTTGATTGAGGCACCTACACTGAGCGGTGGCGCCTCAACCCAGGCTCACCAAGGGAGGAGAGCTCCCGTTTGACTGATGCAGTGGAAAGTCAACAGGGTTTCCGTGTGATGATGATGTCACATGAGCATGGCAGTGATGGAGACCTGGCACCAGCACTCATTGCCCTCTTGGCTGCTCTGTTCCGAAGCCTTCATGGTTGGTGTCTGTCCCTTGCTTTTACTCTGCTGTGGCTGGGGAATTGGAATTTGATGCTATCACAGACAAGCAGTGTCTGGTCCCCAGCAGCCAAATTCCTGTTGCTACGGAGGAAATAACCAAGCCTGTAAAATCGCTGGGAGCTGCTGGGCCAGCTTTGTCGTAGTTGTTAATGTTGTTTTTATTCTGTTGCTTCCTCTTAAACTTAGGTGTTCCTCAGCAGAAAAATGGCAAATAGAAATGTGGTTTATATACACAACGAAATTGTTTTTAGCCATAAAGAAGAATAAATCACTTGCAGAAAAATGGATGCAACTGGAAATAATCACATTAAGCAAATTAAGACAGTCTGAGGAAGACAAATAGCTCATGTTATCTCTCATCCGTGGGTCCTGGACTTTGCTGATACATAAAATCATGTATGTATAGATCAAGGAAAGAAGAAACAAAACTGTCTAGGGAGACAAGGTGGATGATAGGGGATGGAGAGGACAGAAAGGGTAGGAGAATATGTTCAGAGTACATTATATACCATCAAGAAAATTGCTTTATGTGACCTAGTATAGTATGAATTAATTAAAAATTTTTAAAGTAGGTTTTCGCCTCCATACTTGCTTGCTCTGTGTGGGGAACATGGACACTGACCACGGCATGTAAACCTAGACCTGATCTCAGTTTGGTTCCTATTTACTTGAAAAAAATCTTGGTATTTGAAAGGATAGCTACAGGGTTCTATTAAAAGTGGCATTTAGGGAAATAAGATTAAAATATAGAGTTGCTAGCTGATAAGGAGTCATGTGTGCATGCACATGTGTGCGTACACTCATGCGTGTGTGTATGTGTGTGTGTGTATGTGTGCGTGTGCGTTGCGTGTGCTGTGAGTGTGTGTGTGTGTGTGTGTGTGTGTGTGTGTGTGTGTGTGTGTGTGTGTTCAGATGCCCTCTCCTGTGCCAGTGCAATTCATCTGTCTTTTTCAATCATTTCGGCACCTTACTTTTCAAGATAATCTCTCACTAAGCCTGGAACACTCCCCATTTCAGTAAGGTTGGCCGCCAAATGAGCCCCTGGCAGAAACCTGTCTCTGCCACACTCTGTGGACACTACAGACACACATCGCCATGCCTGGCCTTTTATGTGAGTGAGAGGTATCTGATCCCAGATCCTCATGTGGCACAAGCCCTTTATCCACTGAGCTATCTCCCCAGCTCCTGATAAGGAATCTTAAAAGGACATTACTGGATAAAAACTTAAGGGTTTGGAGCTGCACATTCTGAGAATCAAAGGCTCAAGTATAAACAAGAGAATGGAGTCATCGTCTTCAACCATCTAAGGGAAAAGCCATGCCGATGAAGATCTCAGATAGAACAGGGGGTACCACAAGTCAGAGATGCCGATCTCTGTTAACTCAAAGTGTTGCTTTGTGACACACACTGCCATTTCCCCTTATGGCATCCCCACTGCAAAGATGAAATGGAAGAGTATGATCGTTACAATACATACTTGGAAAAATCAGTCCTCGTGGGGCTCCAGACTACCCACAGGAGACTCCAGCAGATGTTGACCCTTAGTCTCAAGGCCTGATTTAATTTGGGGCCAGTGTTAAACAGTGTTGACCCTGATTTTTAAGATTGGCATGCTGAATGAGAACTGGGTATGTTTCTTTGTGTGTCTGTGAAGAATCACTATGACAGTTCACTTCAGTGCTACCAGATGTGTACACCTTTGATGAATGTTTTCAAAAAAAGAGAACAAGTCTTGTTCATCCTAAACAAAGCAAGACACAATCTTTCCTCAAAGTGTGGACAGGTGTGTTCCTTACAACTTCCATGCAAAGTCAAGCATGCAAAAAATAATAATGCTATGATCAGATCCTTGTAAACAGGTTCTAGAGCTACACGGACATCTGGTGGGTGAATCACCTACATGAACATCTGGCAGGGGAGGGAGATGGGGAAAAGCTTCCCTGCAAGCTGTGAAACATCTAGCTTTCCCATCCATCCACCAAGTACCCAGAGCCTCACTCAGTCAACGTGAAAGACAGGTGTGACTCCATATAATGGGAATCATCTTCCATCCCGCTGACCCCATGCCAGGAAGCACAGAGCATTTGACATTCTTTACCTTGTGTAATCCTTACATTGTCCTGTGGGGGACGGGGGGGGGGGGGGGGGTGTCTGTTTTTACACCTTGTCCCCAAAATAAAATATGGAGCCTCTGAGCCCTGAAAACACTTGCCCAAGTTCCCCTAGCCTGTGGCAGAATGAGGACAAGTCCCAACCCTGTTTGGAAAGAAGAGAAGGCGAATCCTAAAACAGCAGCTTCCAGCTGAGGCATGGGAAGACTAACCCAGAGAAGCATTGGCTCCAACGGGCAGTGAGGCTCTGGCAACCTCTCCTGCCAGGCGCTTGTGCCCGGCTCCCTCCCACCATGCACACCTCTGAAAAGAGATGAGCATGGCACATCTAAGTTTCGGCACTTGACAGTCTGAGTTGGCACCTACCCTTCTTTCTGGGAAATTTTAAAGTGGGAGGGCGGTGGCTTTGTAGGTAAGGGCACTTGCTGCGCAGACTCAAGGATCTGAGTTTGAATTTCCCAGCACAATTGTTAAAAAAAAAACCGGGTGAGGCCGCACATGCACCTGTAACCCAAGACCTAGAGGGGAAGGAGACAGGAGGTTTGCTGGGGCTTGCTGGCTTCCAGTCAAGCTCCGGGTTCAGTGAGAGACTCTGCCTCAAGGAAATAAGGTGGGGAGTGATAGAGCAGGATGCCCAATGTCCTTCTGACCATTTCATGTGCACACAGACACACAAGCGTGCACACATGCATGCACACACCACACACACAAATAAATGAATAAATAAAAAACAAGGGTACGGAAGATGCCACACCGTGTGCCACAACAGAGACACTGTATGCACTGTGTGCAGGACTGTAACGCCATAGGCAGGCCCCCTGGTGTGAACACCGGATGACTTGGAAGCAAGGAGCTTGGATGGCATCCACATGAAATGCAGTTTCGTTTGATGGGCATGAGAGGGTTAGTGCAAACTGTCTTCTTGACGCAGTCCAGCATCACCCCAGAAGACAGTGTCTGTAAGGGACTTAGATCAGGATGGTCTGTGGAGGTGTCTATGGGGGGTTGTCTTGATTGCTCACTGTTTCCTACACAGAGGATCCTAGGGTATGTAAGTACGCAGAGGAGGTGAGTATGAGAAGTCCCATAGGCATCTCACTCATCTCTCACTCACACTGCTCTTGACCGTGGAGGTGAATGGCTGCTTTATGTTCCTGCCTTGCCTTTCCTGTAATGACAGAACTATGAGCCAAAGACCCTTTATCCCCTGAGTTGCTTGTTTCCTGTGCACGAATCTTAGAAGGTCTTATTAATACAAAAAAAAAAAAAAAACTCAAGGCCAGGTATTGGGGTAAAAGCTAAATGATCAGAGAAACAGAACAAGCCACAGCTACCTCACCTTGCCAATTCCTCAGCTGATCCTGTTTCCTCAGACTGAAAGCCTCTGAGTTCTCATCCTAATGGATCTCAGCTGAACTGTTACTCAGAAGCCTAAAAGCTTAACCAGCAAAAAGCTTCTAGTTTCTGGTCTTCACGCCTTAAATACCTTTCTGCTTTCTACCCTCACTTCCTGGGATTAAAGGCTCACTTCTCGGGATTAAAGGCGTGAGTCACCATGCCTGGCTATTTCTAGTGTGGCCTTGAACTCACAGAGATCCATGCCTCCAGAAGGCTAGGATTAAAGGTGTGAGTGCCACCATTTTCTAGCCTCTGTATCTAGTGGCTGTTCTGTTCTCTGACCCCAGATAAATTTATTAGGGTGCACAATATTTTGGGGAACACAATACCACCACAGTTTCCAGGGTGTTTTGTCATGGCAACAGAAGCAAAAGCGTGGCAGTGCATGAGGAACCAATAAAGTCAACTCCTTTACACCCATGGTGGAATCTGACTTTCAAAATAATTGACTTGGGGTTGGTGTTTCGAAAACTTACTTAGGTGGCATTGCAGATGATACAGATACCATGACAACAGAATGTCTAAGCATCCCTTGAGGGTCTGAAACTTGTCTAGAATGGTCTCAGGACACAACGTTGGCTAATAGTAAACAGGAGAAGAGGGAGGGCACATTTGCTAGCCATTGTATGTAATGATTGGTAATTGACAACTGACAGTGAACTTGACAGGATCTAGAGTCACCTAGGACACAAACCTCTTGGCTTGTCCATAAAGAAGTTTCTAGATTAGGTTAATTGAGGCAGGAAGATCCACCCTGAATATGGGTATCTCCAGATTGTGTAGACAGATGTTTCTGTCCCACCCAGTCCTGAAGTCATACAGTCCCAAATAAACACACAGAGGTGCATAGTAATTATAAACTGTTTAGCCTATAGCTCAGGCTTATTACTGATTAGCTTTTATGCTTAAATTAACCCATAATTCTTCTCTATGTTTAGCCATATGGCTTGGTACCTTTTCTCAGTCCAACATTCTCATCTCAGATCCTCTGCATCTGGCTGGCGATTCCTGTCTCTGTCTTTCCTCTTCCCAGCCTCCTCCTAGTCTGGTCACCCCACTTACACTTTGTGGCCAATCAGCGTTTTATTAAACCAATAGAAGTGACAAATCTTTACAGTGTGCAAGAGCATTATCCTATAGCAAGACTGCACACAGGCCTTCTTCCTGCTTCCTGACTGTGGGTGCAACGTGACAAGTTGCCTCCTGCCACCAGGCCTTTCCCACCATGCTCTGAAACTGTGAGCCAAAGTAAACCCTGTCTTCCTTAAACTGATTTGATTGGGTGTTTTCTCACAGCGCTAAGCAAAATAGCTAATAGAGGGTGCAACCATCACAGTGTTTGCAGACACAGGGGACCACAAATACAAATGTGCCTCCTGAAGGACGGGGCAGATAGTGGATTCTCTCTCAACTGTGCTCCACAGTACTCCTCCTGTATTGCTCCTGACACTGTACCTACACAGCATGATTGTGAGCTCTTCTGTGGTAGCATATCTAATACCTTTGATGCCTCATCCTCTGCTCATGGGAAAGCATTGCACATGCCACCAGAGACAAGGCTGCACTGGGAACAGAGAGGTCATGAGTAGACAGAGCAGGCTCTCTGTGTTTGGATCCTGACACACTGGCTGTGTGAGCCCCAACAAGGTCCTTTCCCTCTCTGTGCCTAGATTTCTACATGTGGGAATGAAAATGTGAATTATCTAATTCATTGTGATGGCTACTATTGCAAAAAGAAGAGCGTCTGGCTGGAGAGATGGTTCAGCAGTTCAGAGCACTGGCTGCTCTTCCAGGGGATGCAGGTTCAATTCCCAGCACCCACCCAGCAGCTCAAAACTGTCTGTAACTCCAGTTCCAGGTAATCCAACACCCTCACACAGACAAGCATGCAGGCAAAACATCAATGCATATAAAATTAAAATAAATAAAATTTTGAAAGAAAGAAAGAAAGAAAGAAGGAAGGAAGGAAGGAAGGAAAGAAAGAAAGAAAGAAAGAAAGAAAGAAAGAAAGAAAGAAAGAAAGAAAGAAAGATAAAATAGCAGGTGTTGGTGTGGATGTGGAGAGCTGAGAATCTGGGTACTGTTGAGGGAATTAACTAGGAATAAAACATGTGTTGGTCTCTTAAAAATATCAAAAACAGAATTATCATGGGTTCTGGTAACTCTAGCTCCAGGTATATACCTAAAAGAATAGAAATGGGTCATTAAGACATGTGTGTACACACATTTACAGCAACTGTGTTCACAAAAGCTAAGATGTGGCCAGAACCCCAAGTGTCCTCATTAGAGGAATGGGTCAGCAAGGGGTGGTTCACACAATGGAATATTACTCACCCTTGAAAAAGGAGGAAATTCTGACCCATGCTACATGGAACATGAATGAATTTTAAGCACACTATGCTCGATGAAATTAGTCCAACCACAATGCATAGTCTGTGATCCATGGATAGGATGCCTGAAGTCAAAATCACAGCAATGGGAACAGAATGGTGGTTCCAGGGATGAGAAGAGGGGACATGGGAGTTACTGTTTAATAATAATAACACAGTGTTTTAGTTTTACAACAAAAACAAGTCATAAAGATGGGCCGTGGTGATCCCTACATGACATTGTGACCTGACTCTGCAGGCACTGTGACCCCACCTGACACCACCAAACTGTGCACTTACAGTGATTAACATGATGAGTTTTGTTGTTCATCCTCTCATGAAAATGGGCAGCTGGCAGTGGTGAAGCACATTTGTGTTCCAGCACTCGGGAGGCTGAGGCCAAAAGGTCCTGAATTCAAAGCCAGCTTGGAAAACATAGCCAGACACTCTACAAGAAAAAAAATCTCTTCAGGCTGGGAACGTAACTCAGTGGTACAGCATTTGCTCGGTATGCACAGGATCTGGGTTCATCCCCAGCATGAAAAGCAATCCCAGAGTAAAAGAAATTTGGATTCATACATATAAAAACTGTAGACTAGTATCTAGCTCCCTCATCACTGCCAACACCATCAACACCTTCATCCCCAACCCCCAAAGTGAATATGTAAAAACAGTAACAAGAATGGTCAGCCAAGCCTGAGGGTCTGAATTTGATTCCTGGGACCCACATGTGAAAGGAAAAACCAGCTCCTTCATATTTTACTCTGGTCCCACATGCATGCACATGCATGACACATATACACACAAAGTAAATAAATATAAAAATAATTAACGGTGATAATATTATCTCTCTCTCTCTGGCTCTCTTTCTCTCTCTGACTCTGTCTCTGTCTCTGTCTCTGTCTCCGTCTGTCTCTCTCTCTCTCTCTCTCTCTCTCTCTCTCTCTCTCTCACACACACACACACACACACACACACACACACAGTTATCTCTTCCCTTGCTATCCCAATAAAAATGTTATTGTACCTCAAGACAGAACCCATTTCTGAAACTGTATTTCCTACACCCTGTTCCGAGCTTGTCACGTATTAGCCGTAGGAGACATGTAGTCTTTGTGCTCACAGATTGGACTAGGGAAGGCAGGAATAGTAAACACACAGGGTTGTCTCTTCAAAGAGAGTGAAGTGTAACCTGATTCCACTCAGGAAGCTGGGAGCAGATATGGTTAATAGCCTGGTGAGCTTTGTGTTATCTGTATGGCCAGGCCGCTCCGGCTCTTCCCCCAGACTCTTATCTTGAGACTGTTTTCTCATTTAATCTATAGGGTCTGTCTTTACAGGACCATCTTTATTAAGAGTTTCGATGTTGTCAGGTCTTAAACTTTGTTGGGCACATGAGATAAAGTTAATTATCACCAGGAACCTTTTTTCCAAATTGTGCTGTGCTTAAATATGCCTAAAATAAACTACTCAAGGTCAGACTCTCAAAGTTTGAACCAACCCTGACTATTGAGTCATGTTTGTGGTGGTATTTTGTTATCTAACAAAGTTTGCCTGAAGATCAGAGTGCAGAGCTAAGCCATTTGTTAGCCACAGAGGCCAGGCATGGTGGCACACCTTTAATCCCAGCACTCGGGAGGCAGAGGCAGGCAGACCTCTGTGAGTTCAAGGTTACCCTGGGCTACACAAGATTGATCCAGTCTAAAAGAAAAACAGAGTCAGGCAGTAGTGGCACACACCTTTGATCCCAGCACTTGGGAACTCACGACTTTAATCCCAGCACTAGGGAGGTGGAGACAGGAAGTGTTATGGCTGGGCAGAGAGAGGAATATAAAGTAGGAGGAGACGGGAGCTCAGTCTCTCCCAGGCTGAGGAGTGGGTGAGGTAAGAAGTGACTGTGGCTTGCTCTTTTGCTTCTCTGATCTTTCAGCATTTACCTGATATCTGACTCCAGGTTTTTATTATTAAGACCAATTAAGATTCGTGCTATGCATGTTGGACCCAACTGCCTTCTTGTATCTGGTGGATCAATACTCTGCTTGCCATGGTGGTCACAGAGACCCCTGCAATGAGCTACTTATAGATAGATGCCCAAGGGCCCACTGTGACTGATTGCTGGGTCTGTAATGTGGTGTTATTGGGAGCCACTGGCCCTTTAAGAGCTGATATTTAAAGGGTGGTCCTTAGATTGCAGGGACCTGACATCAGAAAGGATTGTGAAACCCCAGTCCCCTCCTGTTTGAAAAAACGCAAACTCTTTTGCACAGGTGAGCCTCCTTGATGATATCATACAGCCAAGAGGGCCCTCACTGGAACGAAGCCAACACTAGCATCATACCCTGTACCTCCAAAACTGTGAGGTAAATAAACCTCCTCTTCTTCACAAGTGGCCGATGTCAGCTGTTTGTTACAGTGATGGAAACCTAAGGAAGACATTTTCTAAGTTGGTGCTTTAATGAATGGATGAATAGATGAATGAATGAATGAATTCCCCTCTCCGAGAATCCTGGGAGGTCCCCTTTAGTTACAGTGATGATACAGGTCATCACGTATAGACTCACTGCTTGTCCCTATATCTCCTTGGAGCAAACACTCCGGCCTTCATGGAATGCATACCTTTTACTAGAACGGGGAAGGTGGTAACAAGTCCAGAGAAGCTGAGGCCCTAATGCATGTGAAATTGCTCCCCCGGGGCCAGAATTCACAGAAGTTCTTTTTTAGCCTCAGACGCATTTGGGCAGTGGAGGCTTTGGCATGATTGACTCAAATTTCAGGTCAGCAAATGAGCACTAAGCACAGAGGTCAGGAACGGTTTGCTTTGACCCTCTATGGGAAATCAGGGAGGTCACAAGGTCAATTACCTCTACATCCAACAAGCCATTCAATTTACAATCATTAATATTAATCAGATCAAAGATTCCAAGAGACCAAGCAGTGTAAACCTCTCTTTTGCAGATGAAGAAAATAGAGCAACATGCCAGGATCACAGGGGTCCCGTCAGGATTCAGGTACCAGATATAGGTGCCTGGGCTGACATTGCCTCCCCTTCTCCTCACTCTGAGTCAAAGATCACCAGCAGGTGCCTCAAATGCCTGATGAGCAAGTGTGGGGCCAGCAAGATGGTTCAGCCAGTAAAGGCGCTTGCTGCCAAGCCTGGAGACCAGAGTTCAATCCCCAGGACTCATATGATAGAAGGAGAGAGCAGATCCTAACAGGTTGTCCTCTGACTTCCACAGGGGTAGCTTGGCACACCAGAGTACACACACACACACACACACACACACACACACACACACACACATATATATATATATATATATATATATATATAATAAGTTAGATAAAGATATCAATAAATAAAAACAGAGTGGTAAGTTGAGCTGGAGCCCCACTTGCCTTTGACTACAGCAGACGCCTGTGTGTGCACACATTGAGCTGGGTTTTGAACTTAACATGATATTTATGCAGCTACTGATTAGGAAACAAATGGGATAGAATCATGGTGCATGTATGTGCAGAAAGAAGACTATAGACCTCATCACACTGTGGGGGCTTTACCACACAGTGGGGGCTTTACCACACAGTAGGTACACGTCATCACACTATGGAAGACTTCACCACACAGTAAGGGCATCATCATACAGTGGGGACATGATCACACTTGTTGGTTGGGAGTGGGAGGAAATTCACCAGAAAGCAGGGGCATCATCCCATAGTAGGGGCTTCATCACATAGTAGGACCATAGTAGTGCTGACTGGTGAGTTCCTGGTAGGCCTCACTTTGTCACCCTTCCTGCCCTGCCCAGCTAGGAATCTGCTGGTGACCAGCTTTGAACTTCACATGCACCAGAGGTCACTGACCGGCCAGTGGTCAGATACTTGTTGTTGTCCTGCAGGTGTACCACCTCCCTTCACAAGTTCCCTTTCCAGGATTTCACTGTCCAGGTGTGGGAGGGGAGTGCGCTGAGCCAACTTGCTTGTTTTCTACTGCCGCCATCTTGCCAACCCCAAGCCAGGACTTCACTGAAGGCTTCTGAAGGCCATCTTCCCCTCTGCAGAGCCCATCTCTTCCCCTCTGCAGGGCCCATCATCTCCTCCCCTCTGCAGGGCCCATCTCTTCCCCTCTGCAGGGCCCAGCCACTGTATGCTCTACTCTGCACTATTTTCCATTCTGTTTTTTAAGGTAATGCATTGGTTCACAGATAACACTGTACAGAGACACACAAATCCTAAGGGAGGAGTTTGATGGCTTTTCATGGCGTGAACGTACCCCCAGGGCCAGCATCTGGGTCAGGAAACAGAACATCAGAAGCCACTTAGAGTCCCCTCCTAAGGGCCATCCAATGTGCACACAGCTGTGCCTTCACCACAGCAGTGGTCTGTGATACAGCGATTCCGTGTCTCGTGTTCAATCATTTTTCTGTTGACAGACATTGGGATTATTTCTAGTTTGGACTTAATACAAATGGTGCTGACAGTTAGCCAGGGCCATGACATTTTACAAGGTCCCTTCATCTGACTCAGTAGTGACAACTGCTAAAATTACAGTTAACTGGTGTTTTTAGATTCTTTGTGATTGCAGTTGTGATAAGAGGATCTTACTATGTCACCCAAGCTGGCCTGAAATTCACTATTTATACCGGACTGACCCCTGTCTCTCAAGTTCTCTACATTCCTTCCCTCCTTGTCCTCATAGCTGATTCAGAGACAACCTGACTGCAAGCCTGTACTGTAACCTCACCAATCACATGGCATAAAAATCACATGGCATTCTCTAAGGGGCCCTCACTCTGCCAAGTCAGCCTGAACCTTCCTCAGAGCCCCCACTATGTTGCTGGGCTGCCTCTCTATGGCATTTAACTATTCCAATATATCCCTTGCCCCCCCCCAAAATAATACACTTGAGTATCCCCATTGAGCACCAAACACAAAACCTTCCAATGATGCCTTTTTACTTTATTGTTTGTTTGTTTATTGCAGTCCTGGGGAATGAACCCAGGATGTCATGCATGGTAGGCAAATGCTCTACTACTGAGCTATACACACCCTCTCAGCTCCTCACTGTGCAATGGTTTTGTTCAATATGGAATGTAGTATTTCCAGAGGAAGGTTTTGGATGACAGGGAAAGTTCTAGGTCATAGTATGGGGGTATGTGCAACATTATCGTCACTGCCAATTTTCCACAAAGAAGATTTATGATTAACACTACTCTGAGCCACATGTGAACCTCACAGTCATCCTACATTCTTGGTGTTAGATGTCTATCACTTTCCCATTAGCCTGTGTGGTGTGGGCATCCTTCATGACTTGACTCATCATGGTTCAAATTTGCATCCGCCTGATTCCTAATGAGGCTGAACGTTTTGCATGGTTTTTGTTGTGGGCTATGTAAATGATACTTCCTTTGTACATGATGTTTAAGCCCTTTGTCCATTTTCCCATGAAGTTGTCTGCCTTTCCAGAGTCTTTTCATGTGATGACAATGAGTCCTTTGTCAGGAACAAACGTTTCAGATATTTTCCTCCATTCCCAGGTCTACCCGCTCATTGCTTTCCTGGTATCTGTTAAAGAAAAGCTCCCAGTTATAAGTAATCCATTGTGTCCGCTCCTTTCTCCTCAGAGCTTTTGTGTAGCCTATGTTCAACAGAGTTGCCCACCTGACTCCATCCACAAGCTCTTCTCAACATGTTCTTCCAAAATATTCTACCAATTTGTTCTTCTTCTGGCTTTGTTATTCCTCACCTTCACAATAGGTCTACAATCTGTCTGTTACCTTTTTTCAGCATGGATATCAAGCTGACTCAGTAGCATTTGAGGAAATAAAAAGTTCATTTCACCACCACACAACACTGCTACCTCACCAACCAGGTGGCTGTATGTGTCTGTTTCTGATACTACTTTGTTTTTGGATTGTCCATCCCTATGTCAACAGTAGATTTTTGTTGTTGATGTTGTTGCTGTTGTAACAGGGTCTAACTAAGTATTCTTGGCTGGCCTGGAACTCCCTATATAGACCAGACTCCCTTTGAACTCACAGAGATGCCCCTGCCTGTGCCGCCCCAGTGCTGGGGTTAAAGGTATGTGCCACTATATCAGGCAATTTGGCAATTTAACTAGTTTTTAATAGGTGTTGGTACCTAGTACTGAAAGTCCTATTTTCTAAGAGTGTCTTGACTAGTCTTATACTTTTGCATTTCCACAAATGCTATTGTAAAAATATTTAGTAAAGTTTTACTTTCTGTTTATGATCACCAGTATATAAAAATAGTTTTTACATCCTGTCCTATATCTAATAATCTTACCAGGTTTGTCTATTAGTTATAATAATTTATATACAGATTCTATTAGATATTCTATATATATAATATTGATCACCCATAAATATTACTGGATCTTTTTCCCAATCTTTTTTCTTGCTTTATTGCATTGTCTAAGATTTCCCAGAAGTAGTGATGAAGAAAATTTGTACTCTGAGTCTTGAAAGAAAATATTTCAACATTTTGCCATGAAGTACATTTTCTGTAGGCTTCTTAACTTTACTGGATTAGATTAATTATTAGGGTGTTCTTTTCAAACAGGAAACTGGATCATATTACTTCTTCCTTAAAAGATTTTGAATTTTCCTGTAACTCTCTCTAGGAACCCTCCCCTTCCTCCTCCCATAAATTTCATGCCCTTGGCTCACTAACCCTCTAACTTGAACACTTTTTAGCATGCTATACTTCCATCCACCAGAATTCTTTCATGCATGATCATGATACTGCCCCCCTCTCCGGCTGCCACTGCACACCCCTAAACATACCTTGAAAGCATCTTAAGATGTCCAGTTTACATTCCCTTCTCCTTATTAAATTTCCCAGCCTTCTACTTAAGGACAAGCTCCCTAGCAACCTCACCTGATTGATGCCCTTCAGAACAGCTCGGACTATTCAGGGATATATGCTTAGGGAACTGTCTGCCCTGCCTTCATAACTTGATTCTGCCAGACTTGCTCCCCTAAGTTGCTTTTTGTAGAATATTTTGTCACAGCAATGGGGTGAAACTAGGTTACCTAGTCACTCTCTGAAGTGCCCATTTTTGTCAGTTGGTCATGTGGTAACCTACACACTTTTAATTCACTTAGCCCAATCACATTGAGAGCCTCATGTAGACTGCAACTGTTACCAAAGTTTAGGACCTTGCATGGAGGTTGGAAGATTATCCTTACTTGATACATATTCATTCAACAAACAATTGAGGATCAGGAAAGGATATAGAGGCTGGAGAGATGGCTCAGAGGTTAAGAGCACTGACTGCTGCTCTTCCAGAGGTCCTGAGTTCAATTCCCAGCACCCACATGGTGGCTCTCAACCATCTGAAATGAGATCTGGTGCCCTCTTCTGGCCTGCAGTCATACAGGCTGTATACATAATAAATAAATAAATCTTTAAAAAAAAAAAAAAGGAAAGGATATAGAAGTCAAACGTTTTCCTGTATTTGGGAAATTACTCTGAAGGCACCTTCTTCTTGGGGCCTCACTCCATCATCCTATCCATGGTGCCTAGCTCTCTAATCTTACTTTAAGCCTCCCCTCTTAATAAAATAATAAAGCTCGAGGTATTACAGGGTTGCCTTCCATTTAAGGCCCCATTCACATTGTCTCTGATACAGTCTACTTTGAAAAGCTTTTATAATTTATTTTGTATGTATGTGTGTTAATGAGCATGCACATGTATGTGTATGTGTGTTTATGAGCATGTCCATGCAAAGAACAGAAGAGGATTAGATTCTCTGGAGCTAGAGTAACAAGAAGTCGTGAATCATCTGATGTCAGCGCTGAGAATAAAACTCAGGTCCCATGCAAGAGCAATAAGCACTCTTAACCCTGGAGCTGTCCCTCCAGTCCTGAACTGTCCCTTCTTACCAGTCATGACTCCTGAGATCTTGAGGCCCTATCACCTATTAAATCTCATTCTGAGAGGGTTATTTGTGTCAGTTTCTCTCCCAAGCCAACCCACGGGCCGACTTCTTCTCTATCCAGCAGAACTGGCGGCCTTTCTTCTCATTACATGCCACCTGTGTGGCCCACGTCAGTTGCAAACCCCCTTCCCCCTTCCATCTTCTCTTCATTCTGAGACCCAGGCTGATGGAACATTTCTGGAACATTCCCTGCTAGGGAACACAAGAGAGGACATGGCAGGCCAAGCATTTGCTTTGACATGACACAAGTTATTTCCACCCACATTGCCTTGGCCACAGTGAGTCATGTGACCAATGCTGGCTCACTGGGACAAAGAGGCCAAGAAGACAAGACTAGGAACATTCAGGCCAGCAGTCACACAGTCAAACACTGGAGTTAAAGCTCTGGGAACTGATAAGGAAGAAGATGCAAACCCAAAAAGAAAAAATTAAGAACTACCATCACTTTACCCTTGAGAAGCTACGTAGGGACAAGCCACACTCGGCCATTTCTAAGTTCATGCAGAAGTCCAGAGGAGAGGGAGGATTTTCTCCCCCTGCAGTGCATTCAGAAACAGACCCTGAGCACCACATCTGACAGGAGGTAGCTTCAGAGAAGGAGATGCTCACCGTCCCTATTGACAGATCACCATCCTCCCAAGAGCTCAGAGCACCTTCTCGGTCAATTTGCCTCTAGTGGAGAGAAATCTGGGAGCTACAAGCCCTTGGCACTGTCCTAAGGCGGGGTTGTGCGGCTAACAGCAGCCAGCTCTCAGCAGGAACCTTCCAGAAAAAGGTTCAGTCGCCTCTGACCTGCTGCCCTCAGGAATTGTCTGTCCTCCCTTCCCCATGGCTCATGGCTGATGGGGAGAGAGGGTCTTTAAAGAAGCCAGGACATGCTAACAGGAGAAGGGAGCAGAGACAAGAGGGTTAGTGCCTCCCAATTTCAGACTTTGTAAATTGTCACATGAATCTTAAAAGGTCTTATTAATAAAAACAAACCCAGAGCCAGATATTGGGGTGAATGCTGAAAAATCAGAGAGACAGAACAGGCTGCAGCTAACCTCACCTTGCCAACTTCTCAGCCGATCCTGTTTCCTCACACTGGAAGCCTCTGTGTCCTCATCCGAATGGATCTCAGATTAACTGCTGCTAAAAGCCTAAAAGCTTAACCAGGCTCTAGTTCCTGGTCCTCACGCCTTATATACCTTTCTGCTTCCTGCCATCACTTCCTGAGATTAAAGGCGTGTGTCACCATGCCTGGCTTTTTCCAGTGTGGCTTTGAACTCACAGAGATCCAAATGGATCTCTGCCTGTGGAATGCTAGGATTAAAGGTGTGTGTGCCACCATTTTCTGGCCTCTATGTCTGTCTAGTGACTGTTCTGTTCTCTGACCCCAGATAAGTTTATTAGGGTGCACAGTATATTGGGGGGCACAATCTCACCACAGTAAATGGAAGAGGTGACTTGGGAAGTCAATTCTGAGATTTGTTTTGGTGATAACAGCAATAAAGGGGCCACAAATTCAGCAACATTCATGGATTTTCTACTCTGTGCTGTTGTGTGCTGTTTAAATGAGTGTGAAAGACACAGCCAAGCACCTGAGGTACATACAGTCTAGTATAGTGAAACAGTTATTGTGTGTGCACATATATGCTCATGTGTGTGGACAGAGACCAGAGAGCAACATTAGGGGTCTTTCTCAATTGCTCTCCACCTAGTTGATTTTTTGAGACAGCATCTCTTACTGAACTTGGAGCTCCCCCACTTGGCTAGACTGGCTGGTCAGCAAGTCACAGGGATCTTCTTGTTTCTGTGTCTCCAGAGCTGGGAGTAAAGGCTCTCCACCATACGCATCTGTTGTTGTTGTTGTTGTTTTTTAATGTGGGTGCTGGGGATTGAACTCAGGTCCTTATGCTCATATGAACAGTGCTTTAGTGACTGAGCTATCCCCTCAGTCCCTAATCTTAGATGATTACTCATCTAGCCTAGGACAGGTCAGGAGTTGCTATAGAACTAATTTCAGAGATAAGGTAGAGGAAATGTGACCTGGGATTAAAATACAGCTGGTTGGTAGTGACCAAGGGATTGGAGTGAAAAGATGATGGGAGAAAGGCATACAGGAGACGAGTGAGACTTAGAGCACTGTTAGACTGATGTTTGATGGGTATGCATGAGTGGATGGATAGGTAAGTGGATGGTTAAGTGGATGAGTGTATAAATGGATAGGTAGATAAGTGAGGTGGTTAACTGGATGGGTGGATAGATGGATGGATGGATGGATGGATGGATGGATGGATGGATGGATGGATGGATGGATGGATGGATAAATGGAGAGTTTAGTAGGTAGATAATGGATGAATGAGTGGTTAAGTGGGCTGCATGGATAGATGCACAGATAAGAGGATAAATGGGTGGAAGGATGGTGATAAGGATGGGTGGAAGGGTGTGTGGATAGGTAAATAGGCACAAATGGGTGGATTGATGGGTGGGTGGATGTCTGGGGTGGAAAGGCTCATGGTTCCCTGAAAGAAAAGAAGCTAGAGACAGAAGTAAGTGAGAAACATGATGTCAACATGGTGTTTGGTGGGGAAAAGTGGTGGTGGGTGCAGAAGGATAAAAGATGCTCTGCTGGATGTTTGATATAAATGGCCCAACAAGCCCTGGGTGAGCTGCCAGGAAGCACCTTCACTCTATCAAACTCCATGCATAAGTGAAGGAAGGAAGAGATGGCCCCCAAGAAAGCACAAAAAGCAAAGACAGTCTTCTCCACAGGAGACACAAGGAAGCTCAGCTCTCTGAGATGCCAAGGTGTATTCTACTAACACAGGATCAGAACACCTAGCTCCAAAAGCATATCCTATAGCTTTCCAATCCTGCAGGCTTGTGACGTGCAGAGCTTGACGTCACAGCTAGCTTCTAACATCACCTAAACCAAGGATTGGCTTCCTGCTGTGGTGTGCCGAGGGAGCCAGCTCTCACCAGCTGCAGCCTTATGCTTTCAGGACTTTGTGAGTCAGTCCCTTGGTGAAATGATTATTATAAATTAAACTATAGAAACCTGCAACTTAATTGTATTAAGAACAAAGTTAATAAGTGCCCAAATACATCCTCTAGTAATTATTTTACTATGATTTACCATCATCTCTGCTCCCAAGATAATTTATATACATTCCATTGTGTGGAGGAAAATGATGTGCTTCCCAAGTCCACATTCAGTATGATCACGTTGATAGTTGGTACTTACACCATATGAATATTTACATCATGCAGCCAGCCATGGTAGGGCACATATGTAGTCCCAGCACCTGGTAGGTAGAGGCAAGAAGACTGGAAATTCTAGGCCAGCCTTAGTTACATAGTGGGTTTGAGGCCAGCCTGGGCTAGTGAAGACCCTGTTACAAAACAAAACAAAAAACTGGTGTAATACTATACCCCTATAATATTAGTACTCGGGATGCTGAGGCAGGAGAATTGCCCCAAGTTTGAGCCCAATAGTAGCTACTGGGCTCAATAAGTCAAGTCTGATAGATAATCTAAGTTTTGATAGATAACAAAACTTCCAGTTGATTTGAGGCTTCTAGGGTATGGGACCTGTGAAGGGGGGATGTGGTGAAACAAAACTGATAATATCATGATAGGAAGCTAAGTAGGTTGATGGTGCATGGGCGTGTAGCATAAATCTTAAAGGTACTTATTAATAAAATCAAACCTGAGGTCAGTTATTGGGGTCAACTCAGAGAAGCAGAACAAGCCACAGCCACCTCACCTTGCCAATTCCTCAGCTGATTCTGTTTCCTCAGACTGGAAGTCTCTGAGTTCTCATCCAAATGAATCTCAGCTGAACTGCTGCTAGAAGCCTGAAAGCTTAACCAGCCAAATGCTTCTAGTTTCTGGTCTTCAGGCCTCATATACTTCTGCTTTCTGCCTCACTCCCTGGGATTAAAGGCATGTGTCTCCATGCCTGGCTGTTTCCAGTGTAGCCATGAACTCACAGAGATCCAGAGGGATTTCTGCCTCTGGAATGCTAGGAATAAAGGTGTGAGTGTCACCATTTTCTAGCCTTTGTATCTAGTGGCTGTTATGTCTCTGACGCCAGATAAGTTTATTATGGAGCACAATATTTTGGGGAACACAATACCACCACATGGGTGAATTAGCATATGGGTGTAACACGAATCTTAAAAGGTCTTATAATAAAAATCCCAGAGCCAGATATTGGGGTGAAAGCTGAAAGATCAGAGAATCAGAACAAGCCACAGCCACTAACTTACCTCTAAAAAATCCTCAGCCTTAAGAGAGAGAGTTTCTGTTTCCTAATGCCTTACATACTTTTCTGTGTCCTGCCATATTACATCCTGGGATTAAAGGTGTGTGTCATTACTGCCTGTTTCTGTTTTTCTCTTGTAGCCCAGTATGGCCTTGAACTCACAGAGATCCAGATGGATCGCTTCCTCCCGAGTGATAGGATGTGTGTGTGTGTGCCTTTAGTGTGTGCCACCACTGCCTGACCTCTATGTCTAATTTAGTGACTGGCTCTGTCATCTGATGCCTGGACAAGCTTTATTGGGTTATACAATATATCACCACATATGGGTGGATGGGTGGGTAGATGAATAGATGAGTGGCTAGATGTGTAGGCAGATGGGTAGATAGGATGGGTAGGTGTTTACATGGATAGACTCTACACAGTTGAGTGGATGATGAACGGATATGTGGATGATAAATGGATGAATGAAAGAGTGAGTGGGCAGGTGGACAACTGGTTTAAATAGGTGGGAGGTAGACAGATGTGAATGGCCTACAGCGTTCGAACTTCTTAACTTGAATTCACTCCTGTACTCACCTATACTCAGGTAGGCTATTGCATCAGGCTTCTCCTTAGTTACTATTTTGTGCCCCAGGCATTGTACTCAGCTTGGTCTCAGGCAGTATTTTGTCTCTGTTTCTTACCTAAGGAGTGATAAACTTGTAATGCTAAATATTAGTGCCGAGAGGGACTGAACAATAGCCTCTTCACAACAGAACATCAGCAAGAACAGGTAGGCTTGTTAAAGGCCCAGCAAAAGGATATAGAGTTAATGATGGGGGTCCACTGGTAGTAGAAGCAAAATCAGTTTGTGATGGTCCCTCCAAATCAGGAGGAACTAACAATAGATGGTGGTGGTCTCTAGCTGGGTCAGCTTGAACTTCCTCCCCAGGAATTCATGTACAGAGAGATGTCATCCTTTCCCTCAATACATGTTCTTGCCCCCTACATAGCTACTTACAACAGATTGGATTCTGGGTAACACATGCTTCCAAGGCAAGCATGCTCTGTTTCTGAAAGTGCTCACTCGGGGTGGGGGGAGACATGGGGGAGGGAGTACAGGGAGAAGGGAGCCATAATCCCCGTGCTTTCTAAAATCAGCGTGGCTGCTGTTCAGTGAGGCATGGCCCTTTTCCAGAGTATGTCCTTGCCCTCCATACCTGCTCCAGTTAAACCCTTGGCCACTTATTCTGCTGTTGTTTCCAACTGAACCCTCCTCTTTCAGAGCTGCTCCTGGGATGGGGATCAGAGGAGAATGGAGACTTCCCTGGGGCATCATCAATGGAATGCAGAATGATGAGCTGTGTGTCACTTCAGAAACATCTTGGGTGACTCTCTGTGTCCTTTCTCTTCCCTCATTACTTCCCAGATCCTAGAAACACTAGGGTGTCCTAGAAATGTCACCTCTCTGAGAGAAATCAGAACCTGGGTGCTCAGAGCACTGCTGGAAGAAAAGACTGTTGTTCACTGCTCAAATGTGAGTGGTTTGACCATCTGCTCCTCCTCATCCACATGAGACATAGCCATTTCTTTCTGCTCTGAATCTGGATGACACTGACCCACAGGTCTCTCATGGGTGGAATTCTACCTGCTGTGCACCAAATCCTCTTCTTTGGAGAGAAATCTCACCACCAATGTGGATGGGATGGTGGCCCCTGGGATACCACAGAAGAGCACATCTTATACCACTGGGTGGCGGTTCCTCTCCTGGCTTCCTAGTGGGTGTTATGGAGGCAGCTGACCTGAGTGTGTGTGATTTAATGTTTTCAATGTTGAAGAAGGAAACAGAGAAACCCCCATCACAGGGCTTCCTTGACAGCAGCATGGCTGCTAGGAACACAGTCAAAGTTCTGAGCACTGTTTGGATGGGAGGGTCCCAGTAGCTGGCCCCTTCTTCCTCAATAGTGATACTACCTCTTCTCACTACTCCTGTTTCTCAGGGCTTCACTCTCCGGCCTTCTGCAAACCGGTCTATGTGTTTCTAGTATGTTCCTTTTCTGCTTAAGTTCACTGGAGTTGGTTTCTATTGTTTTCAGCAAAGATTCCTAAGACACAGCCCCAACTCTGTCCCTGAATCTTTACATTCAGCTCAAAGTGGGTGAGGACAAAGGAACGGAGCTCATCGCAAACACCACCTGTAACTCAGACACTGGGGGCCTACGAAAACTCCACTCCCCAAGCAGTACTTCCTGTTGTCCATTGCAACAACTCATCAGCCAACAACATTTTACAAAATATTTTCCTTGTTTTAAAAGCACTATTTGTTCACTGAAGCAAATGAGAGAATGTAAAAAAAAAAAAAAGCCATGAAAATTGTTATTACTCTGTCCCAGTCACTGTTCTACTGCTGTGAAGAGACACCATGACCACAAAAACCCTTACACAAGAAAACGTTTAAGCCAGGCAGTGGTGGCGCATACCTTTAATCCCAGCACTTGGGAGGCAGAGGCAGGTGGATCTTTGTGAGTTTGAGGCCAGCCTGGTCTATAGGGAAAGATCCAGGAAAGGCACAAAGCTACACAGAGAAACCTTGT
This sequence comes from Peromyscus maniculatus bairdii, assembly GCF_049852395.1. Classification (NCBI taxonomy): domain Eukaryota; kingdom Metazoa; phylum Chordata; class Mammalia; order Rodentia; family Cricetidae; genus Peromyscus; species Peromyscus maniculatus. The sequence continues at coordinate 161,885,641 of NC_134853.1, forward strand.
CTCAAAAAAAAAAAAAAAGAAAAGAAATAAAGAAAAGAAAAGATTTAACTGGGGCTTGCTTACAGATTCAGAGGTTTAGTTCACTGTCAGCATGGCGGGTAGCATGGCAGCCAGCAGGCAGACATGGCGTGGAGAGGTAGCTAAGAGTTCTACATCTGGATTGGCAGGCAATGGAAAAAGCTACAGACACTGGGCCTGGCTTGAGCATTTGAAACCCCAAAGCCCACCCCCAGTGACACACTTCCTCCAACAAGACCACACCTACTCCAACAAGGCCACACCTCCTAATTCCTGTCAAGTAGGGCCACTCTCTTATGACCAAACATTTAAATCTATGAGCCTATGGGGACTATTCCTATCCCCACCACCACATTCCATTTCCTGGCTCTCATAGGCTTGTAGACATATCATAATGCAAAAATGCATCCAATTCAACTTCAAAAGTCCTCATAGTTTATCACAGTCTCAATACTGTTCAAAAGTCCAAGTTCAAGGTCTCTCTGGAGACTCATAGCAATTTCTTAACTGTAATCCCCTTTAAAATAAAAATTTAAAAAAAAAAAAACAAATCACATACTTCCAACAAGGCCACGCCTCCTAATCCCTGTCAAGCAGCATCACTTCCTAATGACCGACCATGCAAATATATGAACCTAAGGGGGCCATGCCTAGTCACCCCACCACACTCCTAATTGCATCACACCAGGAACCCCACAGTAAAACCCAAACCCACCTGCTACATTTCCCACGGGATGACGATTTAATGCAAATATTTAAAATAAAAATTGCAAAATTTGTACAGCTTTATGATTTTGTGTGTTTGTGTATGCAAGTGTGTGTACTTGTGTGAGCAGGTGCATGTGTTTGCATGTGGAATGTGTTTTTGGTGGGACTGTGGGTGTGCAGGTATGTTTGAGTATGTGTTCACAGGTCTGCAGATGTTGGGAGTCAGCGGGCAACTTTGGATGTTGCTCCTTAGTTACTTTTCACTTAGCCTGTTTCTTTGTTCTGAGATAGTGTCTCTCACTGGCCTGGGACTCACCAACTGGGCCAGTAAACTCCAGAGAGATGTCCATCACCAGCATTGAGATTACACATCTCCATGGGAATGATAACTGATGCTGCCACGTAAGAAAACATTCTGGTAGCTTCTAACAGTTTAAATATAGTTATCCTATGAAATCTGTCAGGAGTTCCTCTCCTAAACACCTATGCCAAGAAAAATTAAAACTTAAATGCACACAAAAACCTGTGCTCAGATGTTTATAATAGGACTATTCACATTAGTTTAAAAAATTAATAAATGAATAACACAATCCTAATATCTATCATCTTATGGACTGGATAAACAGAGTGTGGTATATCCATCCAATGGAATATTACTTAGTATATTGATTCATGCTACAACATCAATGAACCTTGGAAGCATGCTAAGTGAAAAAAGCCAGTAATAAAGGACCACATGTTGTCTGAATCCACAAGTGAATCAGCAGAGATACAAACAAGATTAGTGGTTGCCTAGGATTTGACAAATAAATGGAAATGGTTTAGGAGAAAAGGGTGATAAAATATCTTGAAATCCATTGTCTTTTAATAGTTGTACATTTCTGTGAGTACATGAAAGATTATTAAATTGTACATTTTAGATGGGTGAGCTCTATGGTATATGAAATAGATGCTATTAACCTTCATATTAAATAGAAAATCATATGGCTGGGACCCAGTTAGTGTATGCTATGCAAGTGTGAGGACCCGAATTTGAATCCCCAGCACCCATGTGTGGTGACACACATCTGTAACCCCAGTGATGTGGGGACAAGGGGCAGAGACAAGAGGACCCCTGGCACTAGCCAACCAGTCTATCTAGAACAGTGAGCTCCAGGTTCAGGGAGAGATTCTGTTCCAAAACCTCATGTCAAGAGTGAATAAGAAAGACAACACACACACACACACACACACACACACACACACACACACACACACACATTGTGTAAATGTAAATGTGTGTGTGCATGTATGTGTGTATAAAAAACATACACTATAATACCATACTTTCTGCTCATCACTGAAGATATAATTAAGACTAGCTCACTCTCTGCCTAGTATAGGTGTGCATGTGTACATACATGTACATACATACTTAATTACAATTATTTATTAAAATCCCCATTATTGGAATTTTAGATTGTTTCCAAAATGTCATGATTCTAAATGACACTGACGTGCACTCCTAGGCTGCTGTCACCCTTCTCTCTCACTCTTTCTTTAAAAGGGATTCCAAGTGTCAATGTTCAGATATGAATTTACTGATGTTTGCTCTGGTGCAGATCCCTAATGTCCCCCCAACGCCCATGTGTTGAAGCCTGGGGTGAGGAAGGCTGTGGACCCTTTCTGAGATCTAGTTGGAGGTAGCTCACCAGATGTGCTCTGGCTCTTGCTCTTCCACCCTTTCACTTCCTGCCAGCATGAGGTGAGCAGCTTTGCTTCCCCATGGGCTGCCTTTCTCTGTTCTGCCTTACCACAGACCCCACAGCATAGGATCAAGTACCAGCATCGGCTAAAACTTCCAAAATGATGACCCTAAATAAACCTTTCTTCTTTTTAAGTTGGTCCTCTCGGGTGTTTGTTCTAGCAATGGAAAGTTGACTCACATAATACTCAAATGTCTTCCTATGTCTTTCTGTGAATTCACTCTCCAAACACAACTTATAAGATGTTATCATGTCATTTGATGCTTCTGGGGCAAAGTAGCTGGGAGTCCATTGCCCAGAGACTGTCATTGCAGCGTCCTGGTCAATAATTCAAGGAAAGGCCTCTAGACACATCATTTCGTCCAGCATTTCCAAAATGGAAAAAGCTTGAATTGAGAAGTGGAAGAATTCCCTCTCCTCCCACCCCATTGCCTGCCCCTGAACTTTTACCCCCACACGCTGCTTTAAGTGAAGATAATAAGGTCAAACATAAATATGTGGCCTTTGAAATGGAGACCAGAAGGCACTGTTCTTGCAAAGACAGGTTGAAGGCTCAGTGAGCATGCTCAGAGAGCATGCGTGAGATACCTCAAGCATCAGAGCAGCCACTTCACTGTCCCACTTCATTTCCCGAGGCAGTGTCCCTTCCTGACCCCTGAGCTCACCAGTCTGTCTAGTCTGCATGGCTAGCTTGTCCAGGGATCCTCTGTCTCTGCACTGAGCTTGCAGGTAGACCACTATATACACTGGTTTCCAAACTCATGCTTGTGCACTTCATCCAACGGAGCCTCTGATCAACTTGTTTTATTTTCTTGTCTTTTTTAGATGGAGCCCTACTTATGTAGCCCAGGCTGGACTCACACTTGCAGCAATGAGAGAAACACACTCATAATAGACCTGAGTAGAACCCAATCTCACTCACTCCCAGACTCTAGCCCCAGCCTGACGGAAGTCCCTCTGGGCCTTGAGTTTTGGGCCATTTTCAATTGCAATCAATCAATTACTAATGAGTTCTCGAAGTATTCCCTGTGGTCAGGAAAACCAGCATTAAAAGGAGAGTCTGCCCCCCCCCCCAACCTCTGTGTGTGCTTCACCTAAACCAACTGCCCCGCACACCCCCAGTCTGTGTTCTGTGTCAAGCATCCAAGATGGTCCCACCCCCTAATGTGGCCCTGTGGTACTCAGGCCAGCCATAATCACTGCCCCTTCACAACTGTGGCATGGTGCAGCATCTCCCAGTGTCTGCCAAATATCCACGCACTTTTATGTGGGTCCTTTTGGAGCAGGAATGCACCAGGCTTAGCTGCACTGACCTCCCCTGCCCCTCCCACTGGAGATGAAAGTTCTGGAGTCGGCTGTGAATACGACCTCTTGCTTTGCCACAGGTTCAAGTTCACTCAGGCTTTCCCACTGCTCTGCATGTTCCAACGGCTCACCTTTGCACTGTGTCATTTCAGCAATCTATAGAACTTCACCTTGCAGGTCTAAATCAGCAGCAGATTCTTTGATGCTGCTCCCCCTGAGAAGTGGGGTGTAAGTTACCCCTTTTTGAACCCGGTCTGGTTTGAGACTGCATCAACCAGCAGACCATGTCTAGGCAAAATGACAGTACAGGACTCGGCTTTTTTATGGGCGTTCTTGAGATTGAATTCGGGACCCAGCACTTTCAAGGGAGGAATTTGACTGGCTGAGGCATCATCCTCGTCTTCCCTAATGAACCTTCGCATTTTTTTTTTAATGTAGTGATTCCCTTTTGTTCACGTAGATTCCACTTTCTTAGTGACATCTGTCAATTTTCTCCTGTTTTCTTGGATGGATAAACCACCCTTATGTTAAAGTCTGTGTTTGAAAACCCCAACCATGAGATAACTCTTGTAATTTTCAGTCATTTTGGTCCTTTTCCTCATGTGTGGCAATTTGCTAAACACCAGACAATGTAAGTCTAAGAAACCATCCAGATTCTGGCTAACTCAGCTAACCATTGAAACATTTGCCCAACCCTTTTGCCAGGCATGGTGGTACAAAATCTGAATCCCAATACTGGAGAGGCAGAGACCAGCAGATCCTTGGGGCAGCCTGGTCAGCCAGCCTGGCTTCTTGGGCAAGTGTCAGGCCAGGGGAGGGTCCATCTAAAAAACTAAGGGTGCTGAAGGAATGACACCCAGGTTGTCCTGGGGCCCCACACACATGCTCTGTGCCCGTTTCTGAAATACCGCTCCACACATGTGCAACTTAAGAATGTGGTACGAGATTGTACAGACTTTCATGTTCTTTGCTCTGTCGTTTTCTCCCTTCTAGAGCACTGTCCTTTGAAGTCCCAACTTCTTTTTACCTGCGAATTCTGACCTCAGTTTTCCCATGCCAGCAGGATCACTATAAACCCAGTGTCTCAGCTAGGGTTACTATTACTATGATGAAACACCATGACAAAAAGCAACTTCAGGAGCAGCTGCTGGTCACTCACAATTCCATAGTAACATTTCATCATCAAAAGCAATGAGGGTGGGAATCCATGCAGGGCAGGAACCTGGAGGCAGAAGCTGATGTAGAGGCCACAGAGGAGTGCTGCTTACTTGCTTTTCCCCCATGGCTTGTCCAGCCTGCTTTCTTGCTGAACCCAGTACCAGCAGCCCAGGGGTGGCATCACCCACAATGGACTGGACCCTCCCCCATCAGTCACTAATTAAGAAAATGCATCACAGCTGGGTCTTATGGAGACATTTTCTCGAATGAGGCTCCCTCCTCTCTGATGACTCCAGCTTGTGTGAAGTTGACATAAAACTAACCAGTTCACTCAGGTTCCCAATCTGTCCTCAACTTCTTTTCCCTTTGCTATGCCCCAACAAATGCCCAGACAGGAGAAAGCGGAGGTGAAGCTGGAGCTAAGGTGAATGACATTTTATTCCGCTATGGTTTGGCTCCTCGAGTCCTGGTTACCTTCACTGGGCCTCCTGGGTATTCAGAAAGGTCACTTTTTCTTTTCTTTCTCATTGGATGTATTTATTTTACAACTTTCTTTGGAAGAAGAGAAGAGTTAGTCTATCCAAGCTGCTCCCAACAGAAATATGAGCTCTATATATTACTTCCTAATAAGCCTCAAAACACACTTAAGCTACATGGAGGGGGGCGGAAATCCTTGTGTAATTGTTATGTATGTGTGTCTGCAGGTACCCACAGAGGCCAGAAGGGGGCGTCAGAACCTTGGAGCTTGAGTCACAGGCATTTATGAGCCTATCAGCATAGGTGCTGAGATCTGAACTCCATTTTATGTGTGGGAAACTGAGGCACAAGGTGTTTAGATCATTTTACCTCTTCTCTGATCCTCACCAACAACAGAGAACCAGCATGCATTTCTGAAGTTGGAAACTGTTGAATAATTCATAAGACAGGAGGGCTCTCAGCTCAACTCAACCTTGGCTTGATTGTCTCCATGGCCCTACCAAGATGAAGAAAAATATTTTCCTTGTGCGGTAAGTGCGGTTCAGAGAGAGGATTCATTTGGTAAGATGCCGTTTAAACACATACATTTCTCTGCCTAGCACCACACTTAGAGCACAAGGTGATGTCTAATAGAGGAGAGATGCTTTACTCTCTCCTCACACTGACTTTCTAAATCTAAAATACACACAGCACTTGCCTGTAACATATTCCGGAAGATTGGTGGATGCGGCCACACGCACACTTCTTTTTAAGTACCTGTCCTTTACAGAGGCATCTGTTATGGACTGTAATGGCGTGAGTCAGAACAAATGCACTGATATTCATGTAGATATAATCTTCATTTCCACAGGTGTCTCTGCACAATGTACAATTGCCTAATGAACCCTTAAAATAAAACGCTGCCAATGAGGATCGAGTTTGCTTCCCCTATAAAGAAAATGAACCCCATCAGGCTGGCAAACAGGAGCGGCAGCATCCTCAATATTTTTTAATGTGATGGCTTTCTCACTGCAGTTTCTGCAGGGATTAATATATAGGAAAATGATGTTTCTCTTTTGTGATTACATTACCATATGGAGTAATTTTTCGTGACAGGGAGGTCATTCCTCGGGATGAGTTCTTCAACGGTGAAATGGAAGCTTGGTTCCTTGACAGCCAAGGACAGATTGACTTATTAAAATCACTTTACATTACAGATTTTTTTTATTAGTCCATTCGCATTTGCTCTCTGGAAAGATCAAAAGCACGGGCGCGTCTGGAGAGCCCATCAGGAGATAGGAAGGGTAAAATTAGACAGAATGGTCATTATCACAAATGTGGAAATCATCTGGAAGGCTGGATTCTAGAGGGCGACTATGAGGAGTCTCCTGAGCACAGAATTTAGAGAGCAGACTGGATGGGAGGGGTAAGCATCACTATGAGGGAATCAGCCTCATTTGATAAATAGCCAAAGGTTTAGGGAAATCACCCAGGCATCTCAACTCAAGGCAAGCTTTGATGCACTGAATGAAGTCAGTTGTCCTCGACCACAAAAAAAAAATCAGAGGGGAGACCTCTTAGCACCAAAGCTTGTTTCCCAAGCACTCTGCTTTACTTTTTCTCAAAATTCCTATTAAGGGCTGGGTTTGATATGCATATGCTGATGCTCACATGCTTCATTCATTTATTCATTCATTCATCCATCCATCCATTCATTCAGCAAGGCTGATTCTGTCTATATGCTAGGACCAGCAAAGCATCAAAAGTATGATTTGTGTTCTCAGGTAGTCCCTAGTCTGGTAGGAGAGATGGACATCTGATACTGAGATAAATCCTGTGGAAGGGAAGGCAAGATTCCTTCCACCTCTAATACTTAATGAGGATCTACTGTATTCCAAGCTCCATATTCAGCACTGGGATAAGAGAGGCCATTGGGGTTGCTGGAGTCTTAGCAGGACAGACATAAGATAAACAAAGTCAGCACGGTGAGAAATTCACTCACAGTCCTGATCTATATACATAGCTCTGATTTCAGAGGAAAGACTGGGCCCTGGATGCATCATTCCCAAGCCAATCTCAAAGCTCCATTATGACTCAGAGATGCTCTGAGCACAGATGCTCATCATCTGCTGGTGTGGGTGTTGACACAGCAATGATGTGTTCTGATTGATACACCGAAGGATCAGAAGTCGCCCAGTACCTCTTCCTACTTTCAACAAATGGTAGGACATGACCAACGTGATCAAAATACACACGGGGTGCTAGAGGGATGCTTCAATTGGTAAAGTGTCTGCTGTGCAAGCATGAAGACCTGAGTTCCCCATCAAGCATGTAAAAGAAAAACAAAAAACAGAAAACAAAACAAACAAACAGACAAACAAAAAAACAAGTGTGGTTGTGCATGCCTACAATCCCAGGACCAGGAAGGCAGCCAGTCTGGCCATATCAGTAAATGCCAGGTTTGGTGAGAGGCCCTATCTTAGAGATGTGATGTGCGGTGACATATTGTACCCTAATAAAAATTTCCTGAAGATCAAAGAGACAAAGGAAAAAGCCACTGTCACCTCTTACCTCTAGAACTCCTCAGCCTGAAAAGCCTTCAGCTCCTGTCTCCTGATGCCTTATATACCTTTCTCCACCCAGCCATCACTTCCTGTCTCAACCTTCCTAATGCTGGGATTAAAGATGTGTGCCACCACTGCCTGGCTCTGTTTCTCTCCTAGACTGAGTCAATCTCATGAAGTCCAGGGTGGCTTTGAACTCACAGAGATCCAGATGGATCTCTGCCTCCCAATAGCTAGGATTAAAGGTGTGTGCCACCACTGCCTGGCATCTGTGTTTTATCTAGTGGCTTGGTCTGTCCTCTGATATTCAGGCAGATTTTATTAGGGTACACAATATATCACCACAGTGATGGGCCAGGAAGACGGCTCAATGAGTTAAGGTGCTTGCTGCCAAACTGGATGACCAGAGTTTGATCCCTGGGACCCACATTGTGGAATGAGAGTACTGCCTCTCTCAAAGTGTCCTCTGACCTACACACACACACACACACACACACACACACACACACACACACACACGATGGAGGCAGAAATGGGCAGCTGACTCAGCCACTGTCCTGAAGCAGGCTCTCATCTGCCCTATGTTGCAGTTCCCTCTTGCAAAATTCTAAGGACTAAGTGTCTGCCTTTCTCATCCCTGTAAGGCCCAAAGTTAGCGCTGTGCCTCGAACACAGAAGGTGGCCAATAAATATACATTAATTGTTGACAGAAATATAAATTAGTGCAGCCATTGTGAGAATCAGTTTGGAGATTCCTCTAAAAGACAAAATATAGAACTACTAGGATTGGGGAACGTAACTCAGGTGGCAGTGTGTTTGTTGAGCATGAAGAAACCCTGGGACCAATCCCTAGCACCTCACAACCTAGCATGGTTACACAAGCCTGTAAACCTACTGAGTGGGGGGATGAGTCAGGAGGATTAAAAGCCCATGCTCCAGTGGATAGCCTCACATGCACACACAGACACAGACACACACAGACACACACAGACACACACACACACACACACACACACACACACACACACGTTCATTACTGGTTGGATTCAAAGGGCTATGGAAGAAAAGGACATGAGAACATAAAGTTGGGAGCTGGGTGTGGGTATATAGACTAGAGAAAGCTGGAAATGGAAAATAAGAGGTAGATATGATCATATTTCATTGTATGAAATTGTCAGACGAGATCTTTAAGTAGCTCAATGTCATCCTTACTTACACATCAAGTTACAGACCAGCCTGCAATACGATTTAGAACAGAGAACTACCTGTGACCCCGCAATCCCACTTCTGGCTATGCATCCAAACAAAATGAAACCAGTATGTTGAAGAATGCCCATGTTCCTCCAGCACTGCTCACAATAGCTGAGATTTGGAACCAGCCTGAGTGTGCATCCATGGATGCACAAAAGAGGAAAAGGCTGTGTATGAACACAATAGAATACCGCTCAACCCTCAAAGGAAGAAAACCCTGCCATTTGCAAGGGTGAGGACCAGCATTGGAGGACACTGCCCTAAATGAAGTAGGCCAGGCATGTACCTCATGACCTCACTTACACACAGAATCAAATTCATGGTCAAGAGCAGAAGAGAGGTGACTCCTGTGGGGTCGGAGGAGAGCAAGAGGACCCATGGGACCGTCACAGTGCAAGAGATTCTAATTAGAAGAGAGGAGTCTTTGAGGTAGATGGCACAGTATGATGTCTACAGTGAACACTTAACAAAATGTGTGTATCTCAAAACTGCTTTTTAGCGGTTCATCCTCTTGGGTGGATTTGAAATCTTCACACCACCAAAAACATAATTATGGGAGGTGATATTTTAATTAGCTTCATTTAGTTATTCTATAATGCATGTGCCACAAAACATCACATTGCACCCCAGAAACAGATACAAATATCAGTTGCCAATGAAGGCTAAAATATAAATAGATACGTATATGTGTGATGGATGACTGGATGGGGCTGTTGGGGTAGGAAACAGGCTCTGACTACAACTGACACATGCTTTAGTAGAAAATGACAACAGTGAGAACAAGGGGGTGTGGGAAAGTCAACATCTGGTCTAGGATTGCTCCGCTTAGAAGCCTGCTTACAGAGGTTGATCCCTGGCGAGTGCGTTTATATACTGGGTTGCAAACTACCAAACTCTCTTTAGAGGCCAGAAGTCTCCAGAACAAGATGGCTTTGCTCCCTCTGGGACCTCTCCTTGCCATGTCCAGCCTCTGGAGGTTGCAGACATCCCTCTGGTAGCTGCCCCTCTCCAGTCTCTGTCTCCCTGGTCCCCCTGCCTTCTCCTCTGTCTGCTGAACCTTCCAAGCATCTCTAGAAGGGCACTCATTTCTAGATCAAGAGTCAGTCCGGATAATCCAGGATGCCATCTTCATCTCAGATCCTTCATTACAGCAACAAAGACCCCTTTTCCGAATACAATCACAGTCTCAGGCTCTGTGATTCAGACTCAACTTTAAGAGGTGAGCTCAAGAGGCTGGTGAGATGGCTTAGCAGTTAAGAGCACTCCTTGGTCTTGCAGAAGACTTGGGTTCAGTTTACAATCCCCACATTGGGCAGCTCACAACTACCTGTAACTCCAGTTCCCATAGGGAATGAGGAGTCCAACATCTACAGTTTCCTTGGAAACCTGCTCTCACATGCTTCTACCTACACAGAGACATATAACTAATAAGAAACCCTTTAAAAAAGAGAGATAAGCCTGAGTTAACCCATGGCAAGAGGGATCTATGATCTTGAATTATAAACAGTTCCCCACACTGATATATGTGACTTTCTGTGCCCAGACTGTTCGTTTAAGCAATGTGGTTTATTTTAAACACCTGCCTTTCTCCTAGATCTGGAGTACATGATAAGCAGGGGCTTCCTACAGAACCAGACCCCTGGATCTCTATATCAGCTCATTTTCTATTGCTTTGGTAAAATAGCATGACCAAAACAACTCATAAAAGAAAGCATTTCATCAAGCTTGTGGTTTTAGAGGGTCTGAGTCCATGATGGCAGAGCAAAGGCACACATCTCAAGCCACAAGTAGAAAGCACAGAGCATGCTGGGAATGGCACGAGTACTTTAAAACCTCAAACCCCAACCCCTTGGACACACTTTCTCCAGCAAGGCCACACCTCCCAACACCTGCCCCAATGGCCACCAGCTGAGGAACAAGTATTCAAATGCCTGAGAATTGTGGGAGACATGTCCTTAGAACCACCACAGTCTCTAAGTGAGTGTCCCAGTAGACACATCTCACACAGGTACTCACAGCTCAGTGCTAGAGTAATTGGGTACAGCCTGTGAGACACTTCCTCCACTCAGGGAAGGGTTCTGACCCCAGCCTTTGCCCCCTACATCTTGTCCTCTTTGATTTTATACTTGATGCTCCTCCTGGAATGAGTCCTATACATCAGACCAACTCTTGGCCCATAGTGGACAATACAAATGACGTTAAATGAAGATACTTGGACCCGCATTCTAAATGCTGGCTCAGCACTGGAGACGGACAGTGGGTGGGTGTATTCAGTCCCACTCCTAGTTTGGGGCTAGGGCTGTGTTAGCCACTTTTCTCGTTCTGCACAAGCTACCTGGCAAGAAGCAGCTTACAGAAGGTGGGGTTTGTTGCGCTCACAGTCTGAGTGTGCGGTCTGTGATGGAGGAGGAGGCACGATGACAGGTAGCTCTGTGGTGGCAGGAATGAGCACCCAGCACTCCTCACCTGCCTGTGTCTTGCTGGAGCAGGAAGCAGAGAGCAGACAAGGAGCGAAGCCAAGCTATAAAACCTGAAGACTCGCCCCCAATGCATCACTTCCTCCAATAACACTTCACTTCCTAAAGGTTTCCATGACTTCCAAAACAGTGCCACCAGCTATGAAGGAGAGTTCACATTCAAACCTCAACAGGCTGTAATGGTGCTAGAGTTCACCTAGAATGTACAAAGCCCTAGGTTCTGTCTCTAGCACCACAAAAGTTTGGTGTGTGTGTGTGTGTGTGTGTGTGTGTGTGTGTGTGTGTGTGTGTGTGTGTCTGTGTAACTACTTTGAAAATGATCACTGGAGCCTAGAGAAGGAAAGTGACTTTTCTACAGACACACAGTGAGCCAGTAAAAGAGCCGAGACTTGGAGGCTGTGAAATAAGATGGTTAAGTCTTCTGTCTGCAAGACATTCTATCAGAGTCAAAGGTCTGAGGTCTGCACTCACTAGCTGGCTAGTGGAAAGATCCCAGGCCCAGCAGGGTGTTGAGAACATCTGACCATTGTAGAAGGCATGAGGTCCTTTTGCCCATAGATAAGCACTAGGGAAACCAGGAATGTTAAACACTCAGGGTTGTCTCTTCAACCTGTATGACCCGTTTTCTGGCCAGAAGACTGGGAACAGATGTGGTTATAGCCTAGTGATCTGCGCTATCTGTAGGGCCAGGCCACACACCTGACTCTCTCTGACTCTTATGTTCATCCCAGACTCTTCCTCCCTACACTTTTATCTGGAGCATTGTTTCTCAGTCAATAGAAGCAATCCTTTTAGGAGATGTCACGTGTACTTTACAAATGGAGCAGAGGTGATTGATAGCTTGGTAACCACTGCACTATCTGTGTTTGACTGAGACCACACCAGATCCTCCCCCTTGGCCCTTAAGATAACACATGTAGTCAACCTACAGAACCCATATTTATGGAAGAGGTTATTTGTACTTTGCAAAGAGTTTTGATGTCGTTATGCCTTAAGCTTTTTTGTGCATACGAGATTGAGATAATCACCCATGGGAAACTTTTTTCCAAATTTGTGGTGTACTCAAATATGCCTAAAATAAACCACCTGGGGTCAGACCCTAGAAATCTGAACCAACACTGGCTACTGAGCCATGTTTAACCAGATTTCCTTCTTGCCTCATACAGATCATCACTCTGCTGACTGTGGCGTTGGCAGAGACCCCTACAGGTCATAGTGACATGTGCACTGGGTGCCTTTTCAGAGCAGGACCCTGACTTCTGGCCCCTGGCAGACAGCTGATCTCCTTCTAACCCCACAGGGGCTTTGGGGAATGACCTCATCTCTTATTATTTTCAAGATAGAGTGCTATGGATTAGTAATTCATGGGAGAACCCTCCACTGGTGGCTATCTGCCTTTTTTTTTTTTTCTTAAGTCATTTTGATTATCAGAATATTCTTTATACTGGCCTTGAACTCCTAGGCTCAAGCAATCTTCCTGCTCAGCCTCCTGAGTAGCTGGTGTTTGCCACCATGCCCAGCTTACTAGAATGTTCTATTTCCCCTTCATCCATGTTTTGTCAGCTCTGGAGTAGCACAAGGCAAGTGTCTCCGATGCCATGGCTTTGGAAGTCAAGCATTGTGAAACTCTTCCCAAATAAGACAAAATAAAAACTCACAGAATACCCAGTGGACTTGGGTCCTTCAATGGGAGAACTAGGTGTGGAAACTGAGGCACATTACAAGTGACAGACAGGGGCATCCTCGAGCCCATGTTGAAATGGCTCTGAAATGTGGCAGGGCTACTGTATCAGCAGCTCCGGGTATGGATCACACTTTCCCACCCTTCGAGCTGTAAATATTGGCCCTGTGTGTAGACTGGTTCTAATTACATTCTCAGCCCTGTGACATGTGGAAACTTACATGATACAGCAGAGGAAGAAGAGCTGACTTCACAATGACATGAAGTTCTAGTATTCATATTCTTATATTCAATCCTATTCATCCCCCTCCTCTCTCTTCATATACTCTAGGCTCACCTCAAACTCCTTATGGAACCAAGGATGACCTTGAGTGAACTGTTGATTCTGCTGCTTTGCCTCCCAAATACTTGGAATACAGATGGGCACCATCATGCACACCTGGTTATTTGGAACTGGAACCCAGGGCTTCATGCACGGCTAGCAAACACTCTACCAAATGACCTACATCCCTATTCTCTATTCTCTTTAACAATTAGATTGTTGTATCTCTGTAAGTACACAAGAGCATGCCCAAGCTAGCCTGGTAGAGGGCCAGTAGAGTTGTACGGGAGACATGAGTTGTTCTCTAGCCTGACTGATCCGCAGCAGATACCAATAGCTAACACTTGGACATGGGAGGAGTCAATGTAGAGCAGAAGAACCTCCCTGCTGAGCCCATCTGAGTCACCCTCCGAAGGGAGCTGAGCGAACATGTACTGTGCCTGTAAAGGCACAGTGGTTTACGATGACAGATAACTGATACACAAAATATGTCACTCTTCCCTGTTAATAGGATCTAAGACGAGATTTGAATCAGTTGCTGCCATTTCCAGTTGTCATCGCCATCTGAATGAGAAATTCTTTATTCCTGAACGTCTTTTTCCGTGATTGAGTATTTTGATTGGCTTAGACAGAATCGACAACCCCGGGAGAGCTGGCATGACATATTGTAGGTAAAGATGAGAAGCAGCAGGTGTGGAGGCGATGTCTACAACCCTAGAACTCACAGCACAAGTGAGAGTGAGGCAGAGCCCCGTGCCTCTGTCCCTGCAGGGCCGCTGTGTGAGGGCTGGGGACTGGAGGCTGGGGAGGGGCTCGGTTTGTCAAGTGCTTGCTTCTCAAGCATGAGGCCCCGAGTTCAGATTCCCAGAATTCACATAAGACAGGCAGGGAGGTACAAGCTGTCATCAGAGCACTGGCAAGACAGACACAGGTGTGTCCCTGAAATTCACTGGCCAGCCCCCGCCACCAACCTATCAATAAGCCCCGGATGCAGTGAGAGACCCTATCTCAAAATAAATAAATAAATAAATAAATAAATAAATAAATAAATAAATAAATAAATAGGTGGAGGGTGATGAAGGAAAACACCTGGCATGTGTTTTCCTCCACGTGCAATTCATGCATACACACACACACACACACACACACACACACACACACACACACACACACGAGTTTTCAAGGAGAATCACCTTAAAAGGTCATATCATCCATGCCCCTGCCTCTGAGCAGCCCCATACCTGCTCCATCACAGACAGACCCCAGCAGATTCTTCTACACATTCAGAGTCCCCTGCCTTGTGATTCTTGAGTTAAGGCCCAGGAGTCAGACCCAGAGGGTTGACGCTCTGTGAGCCCAGCAATACGGTCCCAGGCCTGGAACTCGGCTCTGTATCACACTCTCCTCCCCTGTGAAGCAAAAATAACAACAGCATGTGCTTCCAGAGCTGTCATGGGACCCATGAGGTGGGGACAGTCTCAGCACAGTGCCTCTCTCCAGCCATCCTGAGCCGCGGCAGTTTCTACCCACCCTGTCAGTCCCCCTAGCTACCATTTAAAGCCTCCATCATTCGCTGACAGCCTTCGCTTTCTGCCATCGCAAAGAGATCAGAAGCAGATGGCATTTGGAATATTCCTTCTGCTTAGAACTAAAAATACAATTATTTGGCCTTTCAGCCTTTTTTTCTCTCTCTAGATGAAGTATTCTAGGAGTCTGGGGTGAGAGAGGAACGTACAGGCACACGAATTCACTCAGTATGCTAGAAAAGAATCCGAGTGTCTACCAGGTAGGCTTCCATCAGGGCTGTGTGTCTTTACCCACGGAGTGATCTCACAGCCTCCTGCTGTGGATCTTCAGGGAAGCCACCTAACCTCTTTCAACCATGCTTTCTGCTTCTATATAAGCTAGCTGCTTTCCTCATAGGATCCTTAGAAGAAGTAATGGTGAGTTGCTATTATTGGCCTCCATATTTGAATCCAAAAGACAGTCCAGAGTTCCAGAATCACATGGGGCCATTGGAAGGCAACCATCTGGTGGTGTTACAGCTTCAGGCTTGTATTCCAGGCTTCCTTTCTCCTCCAGGTGAAAGACACCCTGCAGAACTAGAGCACTCATGGAGGTCAAAAAACAACCTTTGGTGAGGCCCTGATTTTCCACCTTGTATGAGACAGGGTCTCTTTGCTGTTTTTCTTTGGCCAACTGGCCCAAAGCATCTGGGATTCTCCACCTCCCATCCCCACCCAAGGGGCACTGGGATTGCAGATGCTTACTCTGTGCTGCCTTCAGCCTTCAGGTGGGTCTGGGGATCCAAACCCAGGTCCTCACGTCTGCACAGCAAGTACTTTTACCCATTGATCCCTCTTCCCAGACCTCTCTCTCTCCTAAGGATATCGTTTCTGTTAGAATGTATGGCCTCATCTTAAATAATTGCATCTTCCATGGACCTCTTTTTCAAATAAATTTGCATCCTGAGGTCCTTGGGATTTGAGCTTTGGCATACGGATTTTCCAGGAGTACATGTCAAGCCACATCCTCCATCTAGAACAATAATTATTATCCTGTGGGTCGGGACCACATTGGGGGTCAAATATCAGATATTCTGCAGATCAGATATTTACATTACAATTCACAACAGTAGCAAAATTACAGTTATGAAATAGCAATGAAAATAATTGTATGGTTGGGGATCCCCACAACATGAGGAACTGTATTAAAGGGTCGCAGCATTAGGAAGGTTGAGAACCGCTGCCCTAGGACATAACTCCATGAGGACAGGAACACTGTTTGGGTTTGTGGCTATGTTTCCTTTACTAAAAGATCCCTTAGTATATAGCAAATGCCAAAATAATGTATTTTCTCCATAAATAACTGAAGGAAATTGGTGGAGGAGAACGTGCAGGGGTGAAAGCCAAGCACCCTGTGGTAGATCTGCTAGGTGCCTATTAGAAGCCCACACAATGGACAGGGCAATGGCCCAGGTGGTAAAGTGCATGCCATGAAAGCGTGAGGACCTGAGTTTGAATCTCCAGTGCTCACATAAAACATCAGGCGTGGTGGTACGCTTCTGTACCCTAGCGCTGGGGAAGTGGAGACTGGAGGACCAATGGAGCTCACTATCCTGCTAGTCTTGAATTGCTGGGCTCAGTGAAAGACTCTCTCTCAAACAATAAATAGATATGGCAGAGAGTGATAGATGGCCTGAGGTTGACATCCTCTGGCCTCCATCTACACATGGGCACATGCAAACACATACAACATATACCATACACAGACAGACAGACAGACAGACACACAGACACACACACACACACACAGACACACACACACACACACATCTCATGTAGGCAATTTAGCATGGAGGTCCTGGCTACAGAGGTAGATTTGTGGGGTATCAGCAAGCACATGGCATTTGAACCCGGGACTGGAGGGCGTCAACTAGGGAGGGAGAAACAAACAGTGGCCTAGAATTTACCAAGCAAGAAAAGAGGTCATCTCAAGGACAAGACAGTCATCTGTGTCGCTGCCACCAAGGAGTCAAGCAAAAGGATTGGACAAAATGAGCATCCCTGGTAGCCTTGCTGTAACGGGGCTGGCAGGCAGGATTCTAAATGGACACGTGTGTCCTTCCCTTTGGCTATAAGACCATTGAGACAATGCACCCCAGTGGATGACATTTCCACAGAAATCTCATGCTGGGAAAAGGAAAAAGCCTGGAGGCTGATGCCAGCCAGAGTGGGAATTTGTCTCCAGAAAAGAGATTTACAGCTTGTCAGACCACCTCAGAGAGACTGGAGGCAGAATCACACCTTGACGGGGACTACTTAGCTATGCATACCTCTTGCTCTCCAAACCTAAACCTCATATAGGCCTCCTAAGATGGACAGGGGGAGGGAGATTACTGGGTAGGCTTTGATCTTCTTCCCAGTGTGGCCACATTGAATAAATCTTTTTTTCTGCTTTTCATTATTATTTGCTTATAGAATTGGCCTACTGAGAATGAGTGGCTGAGCCTGGCTTGATGGGTCTGCCAGGGACCAAGCTCTAACCCCAGCAAGTCTGGTGACATTACCAGGAGAGACAAGACCCAAGTATAAGGAAGGGGCCAGAGAGAGACTGGACAATGAGGAAGCAGAGGCAAGTGGCACAACAAGCTTGGGGTGGGGGTTCCCCAAAGAAGGGGAAAGTTACATTGACAGATGGGGACAGGGCTAGAATTTGGGCAACAAAGACCGAAAAGGAAGAGTTATTTGGGTCCTTCTGGCTTCTGAACTATGTATGTATTGGGGACCCACGGTGAATGTTCCAAAGACCTGAGTCTTTCCAGGGCTTCTCGTAACCCATAAAGCTTGCCTACACCACACCACCCCCAACCCCCCCCCCCCCCCGGTCAGGAAAGCCAGGGGTCACTTACTGCAAATGCTTGGGACTAAATCATCTCTCCTGATGGTCCTGTTTCTTTCCTAGTAACCTGGAAGATATCCTAAGAACTGAGCAGCCAGCCCTGGGCTCCCTAAAGGATGGCAGCTTTAGCAGTCCTTGCTGAATTGCCTTCAGGATGCAAACTTTCCAGGGGCAGGAGCCACCACTTAGCTGCTTAAACCCAGCCTCTCAAACTAACCATTTTCTCTGCAAGAAATCACAGCAAGAAATGACCACCTTGGGGATAATAGAGCTGGGGGGCCAAGGAAGAGGCTCCAAGACACCTACAGTCTGGGGAGAGGAGAGGAGAGGAGAGGAGAGGAGAGGAGAGGAGAGGAGAGGAGAGGAGAGGAGAGGAGAGGAGAGGAGAGGAGAGGAGAGGAGAACAGAGCAGAGGAGAACAGAGCAGAGGAGAACAGAGCAGAGGAGGGCAGACAAGGAGGAACTCCCTGCCTGGCCTCCTGGTTTCCATGGTTTCCATCCAGGCCTTTGGGAATCTCTGATGTGCAGAGCCCCAAGGGTGGGCAGGCTCCACTCTCCTCTCCCACCCCTCTGAAACCTCGAGAGCCAAGTGCTTCAGTGCAACGCCACAAGCCCATCTGTGGAAAGCCCCGTGGGAGAAAAGCAGCTGCCACCTTGGCAGGTGTGGGGAGCACCACATCTGGGCTTAGCACGTCTATACCTACCTGGCAGAGCCTCCCCTCTGTTCTTAAAATAAAAAATGGTCCTGAGATCTGAACTCACATCTCAGTACCTGGCCAGCTGAGGAATCAGGCTCTCCTAGGCGCCATTCCTACATTTGGAACGGATTTAACCTCTCAGGGCTCTACCAAATAGCCAGTCGGGAAGTGAGTCACAATTGTGGTTCAATTCTCCAGGTGGGGAGAGGGAGGTTTGGAAGTGAACTTGACTGTGAAACTGTGGTTCTCCCAGGGCCCTGCATTTGCCCTCAGGCCACACCATCTCCGTGGCTGCACTGCTTGATGCTAGCCAGTACAGTGGTTCCCAAAGGTGGTTCCCTTCATCATCCCCAGGAATCACTGGGTGCAGGAGGCGCTCTTCAGTGTAGTCTTTCCAGTTGTGAAGGACTGCTGGGAGCCTGGTCCTGGGAGCACAGAAGGTGCCGTCTTCATCAGATCAACTACTTGCAAAAGTCCATCACAGTTAGGCTTATTGATGATTGACATCCCCTCACAGAAGGGGTAGGTGGGAAGAGTCACTTGACCCTCACCTGCATTTCCACCCATTCCTACCATCCATTTATATTCACTTCTGCCCTAAAAGGGCACATGGCCTCGGGGCGGCGTGGGGAGGGGTCTGGTGGAGGGACTAGGGTATAGAGGCTAGGAAAGGCCAACAGGAGGGGCTCCATCAGTGCAGTCATGAGAGCTTTCATCCACACTAGCCACTGTCCTTCCAGTGAGGCAGCTTTACGGTCGCCCACTCTCCTGACCATAACCCTTCACCCATGCACAAGGGACCCCAATAAACTCACTGGTTCCCAGGATGAACATTAGTCCAGCAATACTTTGATTTGTTCTTGGGGATCTTCTGAGGCAGGGTAGATGTGGCTTACATCTCCCTGGGAGAAAATTCTAACCCAGACTCATTCCCTGCAGGATGACAAGAGCAGTCATCTAGTCATTAAGCCACAGCAAGATATCCAACTACGTACAGTGGAACAGGGTGGTTTAAAATAAATTCTGAAAGCAAAGCATGGTGGTACGTGTCAGCAGTCCTGAGACTGAAGCCCAAAGATCTCTCTTGAGCCCAGGAGTAGGACACTAGACAGGATAACATAGAGAGGGCCTGTCCTTTTAAAATTAAAAGGGAAGGAGAGAAAGAGGGGGTGGGGCATAAATTCCAGATCAGTGCTGACCACTAAAACTATAATGAAGGTACATCTGTGACTTTATATTTTCTTGTATTTCTTAAAGTGTAGGAAGGTGCAATTAACTTTAATAGCCATTATTGATGCAATAGACCTAAAAACTAATCATGCTAGCACATTACTAATGTAACACAGCATTAGTGCCATACTTTTATATTTAGTTTTTTCTTCTAATTCTTTAAAGCCCAGCATGTGGGTTTTAAACCCGTAGTGCATCAGATGAGCCACACACACCAAGTGTCGGATAGCCATATGTGGAGATAGGCTGCTGCAGGGGACATCTGAGGTTGGCAGTGGCCCATGCTGGCTGCCAAGTCTGGCTGCATCGCTTGCCTGTGTTGCTCTGAAGAGACCACACAGCTTCTGTGCCCTGGTTTTCTCCTCAGTGGTCCATACACTTAGGCCAGGACATTGAGCTTGCTCTCCCACTCTGGTCAGTCCTGCAGTACTCTCGTAGAAAGGGTGTGAGAAGCCACGGCTGGTGCCCAAGGGCATAAAAGACATAGAACCAGGCCAGAGAAAGCCCAGGCAAGGAGCTGTGAGACCAAGGCCAACCCCAGCCCATCACATCCCTGCTTCCTTTTTTATTCCTGTTTCCTTTCCTCCCTGGTCTCCAAGCAGCCTCCTACTCCAAAAGCAACTCCTGTACCTACCATAAGGGAAGGAGGAGGGTTCCTGAGGCAGGAAACGGTGTGAGATGGGAACTGAAGGGGAAAGGGACCAGGACAGGAAGAGCAGAGGGGAGTGAAGAGAAGTGGGGTGCAGGAAAAGCTGGCTCTGCCTCAGGGGTTCAAGCACAGCTGCACCACAGGGTCTCATTGATATCAGCAAGGACAGGACAGATGCAGCTGTTCCGCTAAATCTGGGGCCTTCTTTCCACTGGCCTCTATCTCCCTCTACTGGATTCCAGGTCCAATAACCACGTTAATCAGAAAAGACACAGCTTGCAGGAGTCTGGTCTTGCAGCAGGCTGCAATGAGGAACCTGTTTAGAACTTTGAGACCCCAGTCAACGCAGGGTGGACACAAAGCATTCAAAAGACATGAAAATAATGTAATTCCAGTCATAGAGATCCAACAGGAGATGCTGTACTTTAGCCTGTGGGTGGGATAATAAAGATCTAACTCCTGTTCCAGAGGTTGCAGAGGGTGCATCCCATGTCCCTAGTCCTCCAGTGTACCACTGTTTACCAGCATGATGCTGAGCATGGTCCCAGGGGGCATGTGCCTTCACTGGCTTCAGGGACCTTAGCCACAGCAATGCCCAGTTGCATCTTCATGGTGCAAGGTGGCACCCCTGAGGACTCAGCATGTCAGTCCTTCTGCCGGAAACCATTAAGCTGCCCACTATAGTGAAAACCACCACCCATCTCCAGCTGGAGAGCACCAAATGTCTTGGGAGCACGGAGACTCACGCTTCCGTTCTATCTAGCCACAATCAGCCCTGGAAGGTTCATGCCCCACAGTGTCCAGGGGTGGCTTTGTGACTCCCTGAGGCCAGAACCACTATCTCTTCTCCAAGATCCCCCTACCCGTGGGTCCCTCTGCTCAGCCCCTCACCCTCACAGTCTTCAGGTACTTCACTTACCACAGGGTGATGACCACTTAACCCAATGAGTTTAGTCAAATAATTTAAGTCAACAATGTATTGACTGTGCATAATCCACCAAACATCATAGCTTAGCCCAGCTCACCTTCAACATGCTCAGAACTCTGTAGACCTTACAGGTGAGCAAGACCACGATGCACAAGATATGTGCATTCTCATGAGAGTACACATGTATGCAGGTGTTCATGCACATGTGTACACAGGCATATAGGGGTCAGAGGTCAACTTTGGATGTTGTTCTTAAGGTCTCCTATCTTGCTTTGGGTTCCTCATTAAGATTTATTTTTATTATTTGTGTGTGTTTATATATGCCACATGTGTGAGGGTGTCAGATCCCCTGGAACTTGGGGTACGGGCAGTTGTAAGCTGCCATGCGAGTGCTGGAATTGAACCCAGGTCCTCTGGAAGAGCAGCCAGTGCTCTTAACCACTTAGCCATCTCTCTAGCACCTTGTATTGTTCTTTCAGTATCCATTTCAATTATTTCTTCCGTGAGCTTTATTATTTCTTTCCATCTACTGATTTGGGATTTAACTTGTTCTGGTTTATCCAGGACCTTCAGATAAATTAATAAGTTATTTCTTTAGAGTCTGTCTTTTTAACATTTATTTATTTAGTGTATATGTATGTACACATGCACGCATGCACTCATGCACACATGGCATGGTGCACATGTAGAGATCCAACGACAACCTACAAGAGTCAGTCAGTTCTCTGCCTCTGCCATGTGGGTCCCAGGGACTGAACTCAAATCATCAAGCCTTGGCTCCAAGTGCCTTTAGCCTCTGAGCCATCTTGCTGGCCCAAAAGTCTCTTAATTTTTTTAACATAATCATTCATAGCTGTATTTTTCCTTCTTGGGACTGCCTTTGCTGTAAACTAACCATTCTGGTAAGCTGTAAGTTGTTTTCATTTTCATTTTCTTCTAAGAATTCTTTCAATTCCTGACTTTTCCAATGACCCTATTGGTCATTCAAGTGAGTATTGTTTAATCTCTATGTATTAGTAGTTTCTGTTACTATTGATGTCCAGTTTTGTTTCCTTACAATCTGATAAAGTAAATCATTGAAGTTTTTTGGCCCAGTCTTGCTCCATTTAGAGAATGTTCGGTGTCCTGCTGCATGTGTATTCTACAGCTATTGGGTAAAATATTCCGTAGATGATTCTTAAATCCATTGGACCTATAGTGCAATTTAAGAGAAAGAGTTTTTGGTCTGAATTATTCATTTGGGTTGAAATCACACATTATTATATCCAGACAAATCTGTCCCTTTACATCCAACAGTGCTAGTTCATGAAAATGATTGTGTCAATGTTTGTGGTATATATATTTACAATGGTGACATCCTCTTGATAGATTTTCCCTTTATCAATATGCAGTGGCCTTGTTTATGTCCAATTAATTTTGTCTGTGATTTGCATGATCAGATCTGAGTATAGCAACTCCTGGTTGTTTTTCTACTTTGCATCTTGACTCTAACTTTGTGTCTATGTGTGTGTGTTTGCCTGTGAGGTGTGTCTCTCACAGACAACAAAAACTTGGGTCTTGTATTGTTTGCTTTGGTTTTTTTTTTTTCAGTCTGCTAATCTATATCATTATGTTACTTATGGAGAGAACTCTGTAATTCTGTGGGCCACTTTTCTTGGTTGATTCAAATATTCTTTGTTCTAATCTATTCAAGATAGACCCTAGTCCACAGTTTTAGACATGATTATTTCCTAATTCTCACTTATTCATCGATTTTTCCCATGAAACCTATTCTTCCCTGCATTTCCACAGCTGAGAAACCCAGGGGTCAGAAACTGCTGTATTTGGAACTTGTCTGACAAGGCCTTTATTTCCTTATAAATCTTTAAAGATCATGGGATATAATAATCTTGGTTAGCAATTATTTACTTTCAAGGCTTAGAATATATCACAGCATGAGTTCCTGGCTTTTAAGGTTTCCTGGCGCTATTCTGATGGGCTGGGCTTTATATTTGAGTCGACATTTTCCTTCCATCTTTTAACATTCTTTGTTCTGTAGACTTGGCACTTCATGTGCTGTGGAGAAATTCTTTTCTGTCTGTGTCTATCTGGGGTTAGTTTGCTTTGTTTGTCTATTTCTTCTCTAGACTTGGGAATTTTTCTGCTATAATTTAATTTCTGCTATAATATAATTTCTATGCCTTCAGCTTTCATCTCAATTCCTTTTACTGCGTTCTTGGATTGTGTTCCTGAGTATAAGTGAGCCTCCTGCTTCAGTCTCCTGAGTAATTCAGTAACACAGCTGCAGACAATTGCATCCAGCTAAACGAAAATAGCTTTTAATTTATTTAGTTATAATTTATTAATGATATACTAGGTAATAGTTGATGGATGATATATTTTTGCCTTGGGGATCAAACCCAGGACCTCATGCAATCTAAGCAGAATGCTCTACTATTAAGTCACATCCCTAGCCCTCCAATAATAACTTTAAATTGATTTAAAGATTATTGAAGAGTAAACAACCCTCATCACTATTGTTTGAGCACATGTCAAAACTGTTCCGAGCTCTGTGGTCAATTAGCTCATTCAACTTTCACATTAGGAAATGCATGTTCTTATTCCACTTTACTGATGAGAAAGAGAAGATGCCAAGAAGATAATCAAGAGGTTAAATCATCAGTTCAAGGCTGCACAGGTAGCATGCAGCAGGAGCAGGATTAGAATCTAGGTGTCCGAGTCCAAAGCCCATGATCTGTACTGTCTCATCTGCCATTGCACCCACACTCAGAGTGTCAGGGCAGAAACAGTTAAGTCCTGAAGCAGGGAGAGGAGAGGGAAGGGAGGAAAGGAAGGGGAGATAGGATGCTGCATGCAGGAAAAGCTCTGCAGCATGGACAGAATTTTAAGAGATGAATGGAGATAAGCAGCTGGTATTTATTTAGAAAATGCCATAATTGCTAACATAATAGACTCACTCGTCAGGAGCCAGAGGCATTGCAACCAACACAGCATCCAGTACAGAAGACCCACTGTGCTGAAGATGTGCCTGTTGTGGCTGGGAGACATGGTTCACTTGGAGACATCATCCATACAAGGAATAAACCAAGGACATGGGTAGCAATGTCCCTGATGAATTCCAGCCCCACAAACACTTCTCCAATGCCTACTGCCCCTCCCAAACCAAGCAAAATGTTCTAGAGCGGTGGTTCTCAACCTTCCTAACGCTGCAACCCTTTAATATAGTTCCATATGTTGTGGTTACCCCCAACCATACAATTATTTTTGTTGCTACTTCATAACTGTAGTTTTGCTACTGTTATGAATCATGTAAATATTTTTGGAGATATGGGGTCAAAACCCAGAGGCTGAGAACCACTGTTTCAGAGAATAAAGGAGATAGAAAATAAAGTGTCGTATTCCACCTTAGCCTCCTCTTTCCTCTTTCTCTTCCAACTTCCAAACTGTTCCCAAAGCACATTGGTTTTCTCTTGAGAATAGCCCAAATCTATTTCAGATGGCTGACAGGTTCCCCATAGATTTGGACCCCTGTCTGTCTGACCCACCAATCCCCAATCCTACTGACCATTTGTTTTGTTTTTTTTTAAATTTGCATGTGTCAGCATTGTAGGGAGGTGGCTTCCTCACACATGGTGTCAAAATCAGTCCTGTCACAGTGCACCTCTGAGGCCCCCCGAATGGCTTCTTCCTCCAATCCTTATTCCTCCCACATACTCCCCTGTAGTCCACCCATCTCCTCCTCTTTGTCCCTCCAAGTGCCCCAGGGCCTTTGCAATTGCTGTTCCTCTTACCCAGAGTGCTCTTCCCAAAAATCCACATGGCCTTCTTCCCCAGAACCCTGAGGTCCTTTTCCAATGTGGGACACAGCAGGACAGAGGGACATATCTCCTTTATGACAATCACTCCAGATGAGAAATATTTGTCACAAGTTTGGCCCAAGTTACCCTCAGAATTATCGAGGAGACACAGAGAGAGAGAGCACTAATTTACACCATTGAGGATGTAAACTGAAGTCCCCGGAATTTTGCCGGGCCTGGGTGTACCTAGGAACAAACATTCCCAGAAGCCCCCTCATACACTCCCAACCATTGGCCAACATCTGCAAGTCCATGTGTGAAGATATACTCTTCTGTGATGGTTTGAAAGAAAAAGGCCCCCAAAGCGAGTGGCACTATTAGGAGGCGTGGCCTTGTTGAAGTAGTTGTGGTCTTGTTGGAGGAAGTGCCACTGTGGAGGCGAGCTTTGAGGTCTCATATATGCTCAAGATACTGCCCAGTGTCTCAGACCACTTTCTGTTGCCTGCAAGCCAAGATGCAGGACATTCAACTACTTCTCCAACACCAGTCTGCCTACATGGTATCATGTCACACCATGATGATAATGGACTAAACCTATGAAAATGTAAGCCACCCCAATTAAATGTTTTCCTTTTAAAAGTTGCTGTTGTCATGGTGTCTCTTTACAGCAATATAAATCCTAGCTAAGACACCTTCCAAGTGTATTCAAAGGGCCCAGAAAGGCCCAGGGCAGGCCTGAGAAAAGTCCAGCTGGCTTGGGAAACAATCTGCACTTCTCTTGGTCAGTGAGGCAGCCACACTACTGTGCTATGAACACAAGAGGGCAGTGTAGCTGCACGGAGCGTTTTGAAGGCTCTGGTTAAGGGGGTGAATTGGTTTCTGATAGCTTGGAAGACACACCTCAGAACAGCCTGGGAACTGACTCCAGGGTTGCCAGGATATATAAGACCCAGGTATGTCTCCATAAACACAACACCACACACACACACACACACACACACACACACACACACACACACACACACACACACACGAAGTTGTGTCTACATCAGGTGACCTGGACATTAAACCCAGCTCCACCTACCTATGAGCAAAGCTCTCTGCCTCAGTTTCCCCCTCTGCTTTCCTTGAAAAGACTTCATGGTAACTAAGTAACTTAAATCTTGGAGATATAGCTCAAAGATAAAGTGTTTAGCACACATATGAGGCCCTGGGGTTAAATCCCTGGAATCCTCCCTACCCTCTATCAACAACAAAACAGCACTGAAGAATACACAACGCAGTTTGAATGTGAAATGTCCCCTATGTGTATGAACACTTAGTCCTTAGCTGGTAGCACTGTAATAGAAAGGTCTGGAACCCTGAAGTGTGTTGCTAGAGCCTTGAAGTTATAGCCTGAACCCACTTCCTGTCTGTTCTCTGCTTCCTGACTATAGATGCAATGTGACCAATCACCTCACCTCCTGCCACCATACCTTCCTACCATGATGGATTACATTCTATCCAGCTGTAGCCCAAACAAAACAAAACAAAACAAAACAAAAAAGCCCTCCCTCTGTTAAGCTGCTTTTTGTCAGGTATTTGGTCACAGCTATGAGAAAAGCGAGTAATGAACACAGTGTATAGTCAAGAGGCTGGTGTCCTCAGCGGTTTTATTTATTTTTATTTAATGTGTATGGGTGCTTTGCCAACATGTATGTCTGTGCACCACATGCATGCAGTGCCTAGGGCATCAGATCCCCTGGAGATGGAATTAGAGATGGTTGTGAGCTGCCATGTGGGTGCTGGGAAT
This sequence comes from Peromyscus maniculatus bairdii, assembly GCF_049852395.1. NCBI lineage: Eukaryota > Metazoa > Chordata > Mammalia > Rodentia > Cricetidae > Peromyscus > Peromyscus maniculatus. The sequence goes on from NC_134853.1 coordinate 161,912,821, forward strand.
TGAATCAAGGTCCTCCAGAAGATCAGTCAGCGCTCTTAATCAAGACCATATCCCCAGCTCCATAGGTGATTCTTGGTCCTGTTGAGTTGACAATCAAGATTAACGGTCACATGTAAGAAGCTGAGCAGGGTGTTGGGCAGCTGGGGAGGAGTGTGCATTGACCGTGGGCCCTGTGCTTTGTGGTATCTAAGTCTGATAAAAGGCCATCTCGCCGGGGAGGTGGAAGAATTGAATACGATCAAACACTACAGCACCTGCCAGATCTAAAGGAGTTAAGTACTGACGAGGTAAGAAGTGGTGCTCAATGAAAGGTGCACATAAAGGTCCTGAGGCACAAGAAGGGCAGCCATGTTTAGTGCTACCAGTGGGACTGACTGAATTGATTCTGGCATTCCTGTTCCATAGTGGAGCATTCTCTGGGCTGTGCTGGGAACAGACAGACACACCTTGTCAGTCGGTTCCTGACTACCATCCTGCAACCTGCCAGTACTCTCTCACAGGAAATGCCTCCGTGGTGTTGGTCTTAATGCATTTGAGATGCTGGAGGAAAACCTCCACCGACTAGGTGACTCATAAACACTAACTCACAGCTCTGGGGGCTGGACTGTCAGGGTTTCAAGAGACCCGGCATGAATGAGATTTCTCTACTGCCAGCCAGCACTTTTCACTGCGGCCCCACCGGATGAAAGGATTAGCCAGCCTCCTCTCCAGGGTGTCCCTGAGGACATTAATTCCATTCATCGTTATTTTTTTCCAGGGCCCCATCATCTAATATAATCTAATGGGAACTCAATTTCATTGTGTGCATTCCAGACATAGACATTCGGACAGCAATTATATTCAAGGTGGCCCCCTATGCAACTGGCATTGGAGGCCCTAGGGCACCTAGCTCTGGCGGGGCAGGAAGCCAGGCTGAAGAGTCATTGAAGAGTGTGTGTGGTCACAAGATTTGCCCCTAGTAACCTGCATTTTCAAGGATATCCCAATCCCAAGAACTCTAAGGCTTCCTAACACCGAGTCACAAGCTAAAGGCCCAGAGTGTACATACACACACACACACACACACACACACACACACACACACACACACCCTCAGAGGTTGTGCTGACAAGGGTTATAATTGGCAAGAAGGAGACAGGAAGTTAGGATCATTCCAAAACTTGTCATTTCTTTATGAAAACCTGACCCAAGACTGACAGGATAAAAACACATGTTCACTGTTTCCCACCCACATGTCCGTGTCCCCGGTCCTAGGAAACAAACAGGAGGTGTTTCCTTATGGAAAGAATGTGTAGACCTCTAAGAGACAAAATGAATCTTAAGCTTAAGATGGGGGGGGGGCAGTTTTCTGGTGCACTAAGGCCCAGCTCAGAGGGTGAGTTGGATGGGGAGCAAGGCTGTGAGGCTGTGGTCGGTGAGTGGGGGGCCTCAGCTGCACCTTGCTTCCCTTGTTTATGCTGAGCAGCAGGAGACAGCTTCTCCCAGAAATGTCTCTAGAAGCATCCACAGATCCCACAGGGGGAGCCCAAGAACCCAAGGAGATAAACTATTGGCAAATCCTCTGTGTTAGTCAGTTATCCATTACCGCAACAAATACCTGAGGTAAATGGACTTAAGAAGGAAGCTTTGCTTTGGATCAAAGGCTCCAGTCTTTGACCGACTAGCCTGGTTGCTTTGGGCCTGGGGCAGCTTAGCACATCATGGTGGAACACATAGACAAGGCTGGTTCACTTCAAGGCCATGTGTGGAAGAAAAGAAGAAAGCAGAATCCCACAATTCCACTCTGGACCACTCCTCCCAATGACCTAAGCCTCATGCTAGGTCCTGACTTTTAAAGGCTCTACCTTCTCTCAGCACCACTGGGGGTTGAAACCAAGTATTCAGCACTCTCGGAGCCCATACTGGATCCCAAGCAGAGTACCCAGCCAGTCATGACTCATGCATCCAAACTGTCCTCTGCCATTCCTGGGCACAGGCTGTGGGAAAGAGGGAGGGAAAGAGAGACAGATTGATTCCACATAGTGGAGGGTGGGTCTCACAGTCAAGACTGACCACATGTGAAGTACCACCTATGCTTCACACACAAGCTCACTGAATCCTGAAGAAAGAAAAGTGCAAAAGCAAGCAGTCATAAGCCCCCAAAGAAATGTGGTGACCTCCACAGGCACCTGCCCCATGTGGCATACCGATACACATAAATAGACACATAAATAAATAAATAGATGCAAATCCCCGAGTGAAAGCCAACCGGAATCATCTAGCAAAGTAAGACAGCCAGCATTTCACAGCCAGATCACCTGAGCTAAAAACCCAGGAAGCAGCTAAATGTTTAAACAGAGTGGAGATGAGCTATGTAAGCAAAAATGTGAGCCCAGGGGGTCCTCAAAATGTACTTCAAGAGTCCCAGAGACATAAAACGTTAGTGGGAAAGAAATAATAGATAGAAGGTATAAGAGAAAAATCAAGAGAACCAAGAGAAACCCCAGAAGTTCCAAGGGCTGACACATATTGCCCAATAACTATACATCCAAGCCACAAACACTAGCTACATGTGTAGTTTTACATTTTCTTGTGTGTACATATATATGTGGATATGTGTGTGTATGCTCATGCACTTGTGTGTTGAGGTCAAAAGTCAACCTTGACTGTCATTCCCCAGGTACTGTCCACATTGTGTTTTGAACCAGGGTCTCTCACTGAACCTGGTGTTTGCTAAGTTGGCTAGACAGGCTGGCTAGCAAGCCCCAGGGATCCCCCTGTTTCTACCTCCCCAGCTCCAGGATTACAAGTGTGTTTCACCATGCCTGGTTGTTTGGTTTGGTTTGGCTTGGCTTGGCTTGGTTTGTTTTGTTTGTTTGTTTGTTTGTTTGTTTTTACATTGGTTCTGTGAGTGGAACTCAGGTTTCCAGACTCACACAGCAAGCACTTTGCCAGCTGAGCTATCTCGCCAGCCTTAATTTTACATTTTTCTGACAGCTGCTTAGAGAAGAAAGAGACAGAAGGGATTTATTGCAGTAACGGATTTTAATAAGGCATTTACCAAATATTTCCATTTCAACACACAGTCAGTCAAGTGAAAACATTGAGATATCTTCTATTTCTCTGGTGCCTTAGAAGCAAAGTGTATTGTTGGACTTGGTGGTGCAGGCCTATAAAACCAATCACCCAGGAGGTCTGTCAAGCCAAAGCTTTCATCAGCTACAGAGTAAGTTCAAGGCTGGCCTGGACAACTTAGTGAGACCCTGTCTGGAAGCAAAATGTAAAACATGGGTTGGGATGTGGCTAAATGGCAGTGATTGTCTAACATGTGTGAGTCCCTGGGCTCCAATGTAGGAGAAGTACAAAGCTGGCCCAGGACACAGTTCTTAAATGAGAAGAACTCATGAAATTCATGAAGGCAAAGCTGGAAAGATGGCTCAGCAGTTAAGAGCACTTGTTGCTCTTGCAGAGGATCAATTTCCCAGCATCCACTATAGATGGCTCACAATCACCTGTAACTCCAGGTCCAGGAGACCTGATGCCCTCTTTTGGCCTCCACACGTACTGCATTCACATGCACATACACATACCACCCCCCCATACACATATACACATAATTAAAAAGAAAATAATCTTTAAAAAAAATTAATTCATGAAAACAGATCCACATTTCCAAATGCAACAGCTAACTTTCAGGGCAAATCAAAACAACTCTGAGATACCACCTTACGCCTGTCAGAATGGCTAAGATCAAAAACACTGAAGACACTTTATGCTGGAGAGGATGTGGAACTAGGGGAACTCTCCTTCACTGCTGGTGGGAATGCAAGCTTGTACAACCACTTTGGAAATCAATATGGTGCTTTCTTAGAAAATTGGGAATCAATCTCCCCCAAGATCCAGCTATACCACTCCTGGGCATATACCCAAGAAATGCTCAATCATACCACAAGAGCACTTGCTCAGCTATGTTCATATCAGCATTGTTTGTAATAGCCAAAACCTGGAAACAACCTAGATGCCCTTCAACTGAAGAATGGATAAATAAATTGTGGCACATATACACAATGGAATACTACTCAGCAGAGAAAAACAATGACATCATGAGGTTTGCAGGCAAATGAAATGGATCTAGAAAAAAAAATCATCCTGAGTGAGGTAACCCAGACTCAGAAAGACATATGGTATGTACTCACTCATAGGAAGATGCTAGATGTGGAACAAGGATGACTGGACTGCTACTCACATCACCAGTGAGGCTACCTGGAAAACGGGACCCCAAGAAAGACACGGAGAAATGGATGAGATCTACATGAACAGCCTGGACATTAGTGGGAGCAATGAAGGGCGAGAGTCGAGGGAAAGAGAGCGGGAGATCCTAGCTGGATCAAGAAAAGAGAGGGAGAACAAGGAATAGGAGACCATGGTAAATGAAGACCACAAGGCAGAATTTATTTTAGAAACTTCCAAATAAGAAGGTTCCTAGCATGGAAACAAGAGTCAGATTGAGATCAGACTTTACTGACACAGTATTACATGGTAGAGGAAGCAGGGGCAGGGATTGGGAATCACTTACTCTATGCTCAGTCATTTTGCCATTTTGAGGTAAGCATTGAATTTGGACATGCTCACTCAGCTCATCCTGGGATCCTTTTAAAACCTGTCCAAGAGCTTTCTCCATCATTGGCCTTGGCCAGTAGCTACACTTCACTTGTGGGGCTTTAAGCACTCCACTGGCCTAAAAAACTAGCTTCTGGTTCTGAGAGGTGAAGACGCCTTCAGATTTAAGCAGGCGCATCTAGTTCACAACCCACACAGGCTGCTTATATTTGGCTGCATGAGGCCAAGGGTAGCTATGAATATGTTTGAGTGGAAGATCAATAGCTTGCTTAAAACATGATTAATTAGGGGGAATGAGAAGACAGTTCAGTCAGTAAAGTTCTTGTCACACAAATATGAGGGCCTGAGTTTAACCCCTAGAACCCAACTAGAAGGCTGGGCATGGAAGCACATGCCTGGAACCCCAGCACTGGGAAGGCAGATACCAACTAACCTAACATACCTGGTGAGTTCCAGGTCAAACAGAGACCTCTCTCAGAAAACAAGATGAACAGCCCCTGAAACACAACAACTGAGCTTGACCTGTGGCCTCCACATGCACACAAATGCACGTGATTGCATACACACACACACACACACACACACACACACACACACACACACACACACACTAATAATAATAATATCAAAGAAAAAGAGGCTGTTAATTTAAAGAGTTGAGGGGAGACATGGGAGGGGCTGGATGAAGGGGTTGGAGGGAGGAGAAGAAAGAGGAAAGCAGTGGAATTGTATTTTAATTTAAAAATTGTTCACACTTTCTAAAATATACAATAATAAAGAAGCAAGAGAATAATTGAACTGGGTCATATGATAATATGCATGCAACCAGCTATATTTCTTTTAATTTCTTTTAACTGGGGTAGGATACTGTCTCTGCCCCATGGTTCAGAGGCCAGCTCTAGAAGATAGAGCCTTCCAGATTGGCAGCACTGCCCCATGACGGGATTTGGAGGGCTATATCTGACTCCAGAAGACATGCTGCTCCCAGCTGCCTGCTCTACCACCTCCTGTGGATATCTGGGGGACAATAAAAGAAAGGGAGGAAGAATGGCGGATTGGGAAGGAGGGAGGAAGAAAGGGGAGAGAGCAGAAGAGAGGAAAGAACACATCCCTCCTGAAGCTTGAAACCCTCCCTTCCATTCAGCCAGGAAGCTGCTGGGAAACCCCATCTGCTTCCAGCAAGCCTCAAACTAGCAACAGCTCCTACGGGCTCACTTTGCTCACAGCAACCAGGTCTGACCTGGTTTGAGGTTCCCCTGGGAAACGGTTGCCCAAACTACCATACTGATAACAAATAGCACAACTGAGAGAGGCGAGATAAAGAATGGGGAACGGGGCATGGGCACACCTTCCTCCCAGGAACTCTGAGGCCACTAGTGTCACATTTCTCATGACACATTCATTTTGGGGACTTTCTCCAGTGCAGAAACTGTAGGTGGAGCGTACTGGGACCCACCAGGATCCATACGGCCCTATTGCCTCAGAGTATGAAGGGTCAAACAAATATCAGCAAATTGAGACTCAACCTAGCTGTTTTTATGGTTCAGCTGCAAGCAAACATCAGAGCAGGTGACACTGTGACGCCTGTGTCAGGGCTAAGGTCACACACTTTAGCAACCCCTCCTATCACTCAGCTGTCATAAGACCTCACTGTGTGCAAGACTCTAGGCGCTAACTCCAGACCATAGCTCCTTTGAGAATGAAAGGCACACTGCTAATAGTCATTCTGGGACCACAGACAGACCTTGGAGCTGTCCCAAACTCACAGACAAACGTGCTCACGCAACTACAAGCCAGATGTGGCTCTAAGTGTGTTAGCTCATCTTATCTCCATATACCACTGTCTCCATTTTACAAAAAAGGAAAGGTAAGGATTTGGACCTAGGATTTGGACCCAAGAAGCCTATCTACAGGTCCCATGATTCTCACCAGTAGGCTATCCTGCCTGTCTGGGAGCCCAAGTATACTTTCAGAGGGGGCTACCCTCAAAGTTGGGCTTTAGCCACGCCCCCCCATACTGTGTCCTCTGCAAAGCTCTTGCTTAAGGGACCTCCCCATAGCATTGAGACAACTGCTACAATCACACACACACACACACACACACACGCACGCACGCATGCACGCACGCACACTAATGCAGAGCTGAGTAGGCAGAAAAGCCTAGAATAAGAGAAATCCTACACACTCCAGACACTGTCGCCTTCTGGAGACCAACAGCCCTCTGTCCTTCTGGAGTTTTCTGGAATGTCTGTATGTCACACATCACAGAATTTCCATTCTTACTCCACACAGTGCTGGAGTGAGCAATTCGCACAACTAGCCCCAAGGGACTGAGGAGCCAGTCAGTTGAAAAAGTATTTGCCCTGCAAAATGAGGAATCGAGTTCCATCCTGGACACCCACATAAAAGCCAGACATGGTAGCCTGCACTTATAATCCCAATATCTGGGTAGTGGGTAGGGTTGAGACAGGTGGATCCTGGGGCTCACTGGCCAGTCAGTCCAGTTTAATTGGTGGCTCCCAGGTCTCAGTGAGAGACCCTGTCTCAAAGAAAGTCAAAGTCTCTAAGGAGAAATACTATATGTTGTCCTCTGGCCTCCATGTGCCCATACATGAGCACACACAAAAGAATGCACAGGCAGACTATTCCATGGACCCCTTGTCCATTGGCTGCTCAGTGGACTCAGCCAATAGGAAGTGCACTGGGAGGTCAAAGGGCAAGGGACAGGTGAGGTTGGTCATTCACTCCTCTGTTCATGCTGGTGCCTCAGTGATCTCAGGCAGCTTTCCCTACCTATCACACACTTAGGCTCCCGAGCCTCCTGCCTTTCCACGTTCTTCAAGGTTGCCTCTCCCATATTACTTCCACCTTTGTGTCTCTACAAAAACCCATCTTCCAATCTGAGCATGATACCCGACAGTCTTGAGAGGAAACCAGTAAGCGGCTAGACCATTCACTAACTCCGCTCTGGTAGGTGGTGTGAAGACTGGGGACACACACTGAAGAAAAACAGATGCAGCCTTGTCCTTGCAGACCTGACAGTCTAAGGAGAGACATCCATCTGCAGAGAAAGGCACACAATGACAGCCCTGAGGTGCTCGCTCGGAGTGAGCAAGCCGAGGTCACGTGACATGGACCCGGAAAGGTGGTGACTCAGCCAGGGAGGTCAGAAGGCATAAAGAGCACTGTGGTGGCATTGTTCAGTCATCTGCTGACACATACCTCAGCGCAAAAGCTGAGGCGAGGAAAGACAGCGTGTGGGCTGTGGAAGCAGCAGCGGAGGACGCCCTGTGCTCTGACCCTTGCTCCAGGGGGGCTGCTGCAGCAGATGAGCCCCCCACCCACCCCAGATATTAGCTCTACCTCCTGGAACCTGCGGCTCTTCCTTAGGTGGGAGAGCACTTTGCAGCTCGCCAACTTAAGGACGTGGGTGGAAGATCTCTTGGCGAGCCCATTAGGGTTAAATTGCTGCACCACCACCCTGCCCAAATTTGTATGTTGAAATCCTGCCACCTGCTACTCTGAATGTGGCTGCTCGTGGAACCGGCATCTTTAAAGAGGTGATTGAGTTAAAGTGGGGTCATTGGAATAGGCCCTAGTCCATTTAACATAACTGGTGTCTTTAAAAGAGGGAAATGTGGGTCGGGCGGTGGTGGTGCACGCCTTTCATCCCAGCACTCGGGAGGCAGAGGCAGGCGGATCTCTGTGAGTTCGAGGTTAGCCTGGGCTACAGAGTGAGTCCCAGGAAAGGCGCAAAGCTGCACAGAGAAACCCTGTCTCGAAAAACCAAAAAAAAAAAAAAAAAAAAAAAAAAAAAAAAAAAAAAAAAAAGAGGTAAATGTGGAGACAGACGCACCAGGGAAAGGGTCATGACTTCACAAGGAGAAGACATGCCCCACAAGCCAAAGAGAGGTGCCTCAGAAGATATGCACTTCACAACACTTCGTTCTGTAGACTTCCAGCTCCTGAACCCCAGGATGATATACTTCCTTGGCAGGACCCCCAGTCTGTGATATTAGCTACAGTAACTCTTCTGGGCTGACAGTCTCAAATGTGATCATGACTGTCCTTATTGAAGGATCGGGAAGGGATGTGGACCCATCCACACACCGAAAAGTAGCCAAGGCAACCTCAGAGGCAGAGAGGCAAGGGCTGCAGCCAGGAAGCAAGAAGTTTCTTCCCTAGAGCCTGCGGGGAGGTGGGGAGCGTAGCCTTGCTGATATCTTTATTTCCAGCTTCTAGAACCATGACAGAAAGCTTTGCTGTTGTAATCCACTGTGTCAGTGGACATTTGATACAATGGTGCAGGAAGACAATATGCTTCTTAATAACTAATACACCAGCTTACTAAAAAAGATTTGTTTTATTTTAATTATGTGTATGTGTGTATTCATGTGTAGGTATATACACATATGTGAGGGTGCCTGTTGATGCCAGAAGTGTCCGATCCTTTGGAGCTGGAGTTACAGATGGTTGTGAGCTTCCTGATATGGGTGCTGGGAACTGGACTCAGGTCCTCTGGAATGGCAGTATGTGCTCTTCACCACAGATCCAGCTCTCCAGCCCAAGACTGCTCTTTTATGTGGGTTCTGGAAATTAAACTCAGATCCTCATGCTCACAAGGCAAGCACTGAGCCACCTCCCAGCCTTTGGAGTTTTATGTTCTTGAAGGTTGTAGAAAACCTAAAAAAAACTGTCTTCATCACAAAGCCTATCCATTAAGACATCGTAAGTTCTCTAGTACAAAATTAGTTCATGCTTTGAAAGTTACAGCACTTAAGATTGTCCTCTGTCCTCCCCATGGGTGTGAACACATACAAGGAAACACACACACACACACACACACACACACACACACACACACACACACACAAAATACACACACAAAAATCAAACCTCAGGGTTTTAAGAATTTCCACATGTGCTAGAGGCAACCGTTCAAGATGCCTATGGAACACTGATTCAACAGATGTTCGAAGAATTCATTAGACATCAAGATCATCCTGGGAGCCCAGAGAGACAGTGAGACAATGATACCTGGAATGGTTGTATTTACTCCCTCAGAGTTTTTCTATTTTCTACTTGCTAGTTTAAGACATAATCATTTCTGTCAATCACTGTATTGGCAGAGGTTGGAGTTCGTGGTCTCCTGATCCTTAGAATTATTCCTTTGATTGCATTTAGAGATGGGAGTAGCAAAGAGAAGTCATTTGTCAAGCACTATAAGAATGAGAACCCTATTTTGGATCCCAGGAAGACGGGCTTCCAAATCTGGACTCAGTGCCTTCACTAAGCATCTTGTGATTGATGAAACAAGTCAGCTGTGGGAGATTTTCATCAGTAAGAATGCAGTAAGCTGAGGAGGACGGCACTGAAGCCACTATGTGACTGATTCAGGTTGCCCAAAATGTATGTGCCTTATGATAGAAAATTACAAAAATTGCTGAGCAAGGAAAACACAGAAAAGCTAACTCGGGGTTTATTTTAAAAATAGCTGAGTTTAATCAGGCTGAGTGACAATCCTGAGGACTTGGGAGCCCAGAATGTCTGACCACTGCCATCTGGTCCTTCTTGGCACTCCCAAGATCCATCACTGCAGTTTTTCAGGAATCAGGTAGCAGAATTCCCAGGAGACAGTGGAAATAGCAAGCAGAGGGGCCCATTGGGGATGGTGACTGTGGACCACACCTTAACCTCCTTCATTCACTCAGCATCTCTGTAGAACCAACATCCCAGTCCCCACAATCTCATTCTACAGTCCTGCCCAAGGCAGGTCCACAAAGGCCCACTGAAGACCGAGGATTAAATTTAGTCCCTCACCTGCACACATCACATACCACACCACCAATGGGACATGCTCCTTTAAAATACCCTCCTGAAATAGAAGTATGTGACAGTCACCTTCAATAGATTGGTGTGGTCATACACACCTATGATTTTAATGCACAGGAAACTGAGGCAGGATGATCACAAGTTCCAGGCCAGCCTGGGATTTCCATGGAGAGCCTCTCTCAAAACAATATTCTGCCATGAGTGTAGACTCATTCTTACTCTGCCAGTTATTTCTGGACCTAGTATGTTAGTTGGGGCATCTATGGTTTGTTGCTACTAGTTAGAGGGACTTCTGAGTAAGATGATGGAGTACAAGCTGCCTCCATGTGGTCCTATGCTTTAGGGATGTCTTCTCCTGGGGAGATGTAAACAAATATCTGCTCCTCTTTATAGGGCACCAAATGACAAACTAAAGCATGGGTCACCAACATCCAACATGGGGGAACCAATGAGTTTATGGAGCTTACTTACAGAGCGTGGGAGAGGGGTCACTTACAGGAGTGTGGGTAACCCCAGAGCATCCACACCAGAATGTCTTGTCCCAGCATGAATGATGAATTCCCCACAGCTACCCAGATGGAGTCCCCACTTCAGTGGCCCTTTCCCAGATTTACATCTCCTGAGACCACAAGGCCATGTGCAGTTAGGGAAGAATTACATAAGAAGGCCAGGAAATCTCATGTGGTGGCCAATGACTCCCTCACCACCTCCTTCATCATCAACAGTCAACAAGCCTGATCTTGGCGGTCTTTTGCAAGAAGCCACAGTTGTTCTGATGAATATGAGTGATGCTATGCTCAGAGGATGACTCTCTACAGCACTCAATGAAGGAGAAGGGTCATGTTACAGCTTTGGGGGTTTATATCCTTAGGGTACTGTCTTAATTTAGTTTCTGGTGCTATAATAGATACCCTGACCAAAAGAAACTTGGGGAGGAAAGAGTTTATTTTATCTTACAGGATAGAGTCCATCATCAAGAGAAGCCAGGGAAGGAATATGAGCAGAAAACTGGAGGCAGGAACTGAAGCAGAGACCAGAGGAATGCTGCTCACTGACTTGCTCCCATGGCTTGCTCAGCTTCCTCTCTGGGATACCTGTCCAGTGATGGTACCTCCTACATCAATCACTAACCAAGAAAATGGCCCCCACAGGCTTGCTGCAGGCCAATCTGATGACTGCCGTTCCTCGGTTGAGGTTCCCTCTTCTCGGGTGACTTGAGTTTGTGTTGGTTTGACAAAAGATGACCTGCACAGGTGTACTGAGCCCGTAATTGTTACCACTAGCATGATTTCTTTCTCCTTACACCCAAGAACATCTCTTGTTTTGCAGTCTACTTAGGTCTATCAACAAGTTGACAACAGCTCTCCTCTGGCTGGCATCTGTCAAGTTCAAGTTTCTATCCTTAGTCTACAGAATTGCTTGGGATGCCTCTTAAGCACATATTGTTGACTTTCTTTGTTGATTGGACTAGCTAGTCAAGTGGATCGTGACCCCTTTGGGGTCAAGGGTCAAACAACTCTTACACAGGGTTGCCTAAGGCCATCAGAAAGCACCGATAATTACATTATGATTCACAACAGTAGTAAAATTACAGTTATGAAGTAGTAACAAAAATAATTTTATGGTTGGGGGGGTCACCACAACATGAGGAACTGTATTAAAGAGTTGCGGCATTAGAGAGATTGAGAACCACTGGTCTAGTCTACGCGCATATGTGGTGTGACCACTAGTATATCTGGGCTTCATCCAGCCACCTGTGGGTGTTCTGTTTGCTGAACCGTCTCCTTCTGCACATCCCACCTTTCCTTGCTCAGTTTCCTCGTGCCTTACAGTGATCCCTGTGCAGCTACACAACTGTCACTCCTCTGAGAGCGGTCACCACAGAGAAAATGGCCCACATCCTGGCATATTAAAGTCTGATAGAAACTTTTAGTTTTACTACATTGCAAACAACTTAGGGAATTTATAACACTCATTCCCTTTACCTTAGCTTCCCGTTTTAATTTCACATATATTTTCATTAGTTTTAACTTTTAATTTATTTAGAGAGTGTGTGACAGGGTGGAGAGGTGTCAGGGGTGGGGACCTTAATTTTCTCATCAATAAAATGGAGATAAAAATTAATGTCTGTCTGTGGTAATGATCTGATCATTCACGGAGTTAATAGCTCTGGCCTCTGAAACAGCTCCGTCAAAGCCATTTGTAAGAGTTGGGTGCTGGCGAGATGACTTGGTGCTTAGGAGTGCTTTCAAGCTCTGGCGAAGTACTAGAGCTTGGTTCCTAGCACCCACATCAGGCAGCTCAAAGCACCTGGAATTCCAGCTCCAAGGGATCTGGTACCCTCTTTTGACCTCCACAGACACTTGCATACATCTGACATGCACAGACACTGACACACACACACACACACATACACACACATACACACACACACACACAGACACACACACACATGCACACACACATACACATGCATAAATAAAAATATAAATACATCTTCCTTTTTTAAGAGTTGATACTAACATGCCAAGACCAATACACTTACAAAATGGGCAAACCCTGGGGATCCTCCATGTTTGGGGTTATACGTACACTGGGTCTTCTCTGAGTAAGAGGGCTCAGGATGCATGAAGGAAGCATGATTCCTTCTGGTTGAAGTTCCCCTGTCTCTAACATGTTAATCCCCAACTCAACACCTCTCAAGAAAGACACACATCAAATGTGTATACAACACACACACACACACACACACACACACACACACACACACACACACACGCATTTACCAGTACACACACCCCTCTGGTGGGAAAATGCTAGCAGTTGCCAAAGAAGTAATTGATGCAGGTCAACCTCCACCCCTGCTCGGCCAGCCTTTACCACTCCACAGTGCAGAGCCATTAACACACATTAGAGAACCCTTGCTGGTGCTGAGAGAAAAAAAATGTTAATTTATGTTTACAGTTTACAGATTCAGTCATAGCTGTGTGCTTAGACCATTGCATTCATTCACAAAAATACAGTGCCTGCTTCTGTTTTGCAGAAACTAACCATTCCCTTAGATTTCACAATTCACTAGCATTAATTGGCAAAATTGAATTCTTCCAGCATGAATGGAGATGAATGACTCTCATTATTTAATCAGCAGAGAACCAAGGGCTCTGCACACAGATGCTCTGACCACAGGGGTTTGCTGGGACATGCAGGAGCTGCTTCTTGCTTCGTTCAAGCCCAGACAAATGAGACAAGATCTGCAGGATGGGGAAACGCACTGGCGGCAAACAGCCTAGGAGTTACCCTAGCTGGCCAAGAGAGAGCTCAGCTCAGGACCCCCTAAGGATTGGGTTTTTTGTTGTTGATGTTGTTTTGGAGGGTTTTGGGGGGGAGGGGGGGCAGTCTAACACATGACTAAGAGGGCATCATGGGATGGCCAGGGATATAGAGTTGACTGAATCCAGTACTTCCTTTTCTCTGGCAATCAATTCCAGAAAATTCCTATGACACATGCAAAGCTAAACATCACCATCTATTACGGTTTTGATACAAAGTGTCCTTCAAAAGGCTATGCACCAAAGGTTTGATTCCCAGCTGGCAGCACCATCTGAGAATGTTCTAGAACTAAGACATGGGGCTTAGCTAGGAATTAGTCAGACTGAGGCATGTCCTTAAAAGCGCTATCTTGTCCCAGATCTCTTTCTTTTTCTATCTTTCTCTCTCTCTTTCTGTCTCTGTCTCTCTTTCTCCCTCTCCCTCCCTTTTTGCTTCCCATCCTTTGTGGGCTATGCTCAGCCATACACTCCGACTGTCATGATGTTCTGGCTCACCATGACCCAGAATCAAAAGAGCCAAGGACTGTGGACTAAACTCTCTGGAATTGCAAATGAAAATAAATCCTTCCTCAAGTTGTTTACGCCAGGCCTTTTGTCTCAGCAACAAAAAACCTAATACACACTTTGACAAGACTGTCTCCCAACACCATGCCTAGGGCCTGCAGGGACCAGGCTGTGTCCAGACACTTGCCACATAATAAGTACTCAGTAAGAGAAGGGGCAGGAAAAAGAGAGGGAGACAAAGCAACAGCTTCAGCATATCCTACCTTATCAAGCATCCAATGCTGCAATGACGCTGCAAGGCAATACCCAAGGCCAATGCCCTACAAGAGGCACTCAGGTTCTTCTTGTGGGTGAGCACATGGGCTGCTATGCTGCTGTGGCTCAGTTTGGTCTTGAGATGGGGTCAGGGCTATCATGTAGAGAAGCAGGTTCCTGAGCAATCTCTTTTCACAGCCTATAAGTGGGACTTCAAGATAAACCTTCCCAGCCTGTTTAAGACTTCTACCCAAATATTTCTTTCTCTCTCTCTCTCTCTCTCTCTCTCTCTCTCTCTCTCTCTCTCTCTCTCTCACACACACACACACACACACACACACACACACATACACACACACACACACACACACACACACACACACACACACACATGCACGCTCGCTGAGTCAAGTCATAGTATCAAGTACGGGGAGGGGTTTTCCCTCTGCCCCACAGAGATGTGCTATTAAGTGTGTGTACCTCAGACACAGGGGTGGAGTAAAGAGAAAACAGTAGAGGGAAAGGCTGTTTTTGAAAGCCAGGCTGCTTGGCTGAACCTCATGAAGACTGTGAGCTTAGGGAAGTGACTGACTCACAGGTCCAGAGTCTCAGGCTCACCACCTGTCAAATGGACCTAAGAATAGTAACTGTTTCTGAGAGTTGTTGAGGGATGGATGGAGAGAGAGGAGGGGATAACTAGATACTAGATGGATAGATTGATTGATTGATATATAGTCAGATGGATGATGGTTAGATGACAGATGAATGGATAGATGATAGATAGATAGATAGATAGATAGATAGATAGATAGATAGATAGATAGATAGATAGATAGATAGATGCGTGATAGATGATAGATAAATGATAATTGATGGATGAGTACATAGATTAGGTAGATATATGTGTTGGATGGATGATAGATTTATTGGATATAGATAGATGATAGATGCATAGGCTAATGGATGGATAGATGATAGCTATATGGATAGATGATGGATGGACGGATAGATAAAAGAGTAGATAGATAAATATCAAATAGATAATAGATGATGGATGGATATATAGGTAATAAATGGATGGATTGATTAGACTGTTGGTGAATAATTTAGAATAGATTCATGATAGAAAATTGACTGAGACAGACAGATAGGTATCTCCTAGTCCATTCATCTCCCCTTGAGCTGAATTTTCTTCTAGAAAACTCCAGATGCTTCCCAGCCCCAAACTCCACCTACTCACACCCCAGGAGGCCAGATTCTTCCCAACTGGTCCACATCCTCATCTTATTCACACAATCCTTTTATAAGGCCCTGGTACAGCTGCAGTGGCCACTCAAAGTGCCCTTGAACGTCAGGTTCTCAGGCAGCACGAGAGCCCCAGGCTGACATTGAAACAAGCATCCCCAAAGTCATTGTGCCCATGAATAGGGCATCTCAGTGACGGATGGCTGCAGGGCTGAGCTGCAGTGTGCTGCCTGGACTATCCATCTCCCCCCAGGAGCCAGGGTACAGCCATGAAGATAAAGGGCACACCGTGGGAGCCTCTGCCACTCTACAGCTCTCACGTGGGCTTCAGCTGCAGCTGAGCTCCCTTCCAGACTGAATCCAGACAAAGCCTTGCAGTCACATGTGAGAGCAAGGGATTGCTCAGTGCCACAGCCCAGTCCAAGGGGCCAGCTCCACACAAGAACAAGAACCCAAGCTCAGACAGCTGAGCCTGTCATTGCTCAACTGCCTCTGGCAGGTCAAGTCAATTTAACAAACACATAAGTGAATTTCCAGGACAACTTAGAGCTAGTTTGGGGACTGAGAAGGCATGAGAATCCATCCCTGAAGAGCTTTTTCCCCCACAGTAGAGCAGAGAAATGAAAAATCAGAGTACAATGTTTAGTTTACTTAAGAGGGTTCCCTTACCTGGAACATCATGCATCCACCCCTGCAATATGCACAGCCCCAATCATCACCCTCACACAGAGCCTTGATGAATGGATATCAGACCCCCATATCCAGAATCATGCTCATATCTAGATATGTTATCATATACCTATAGTCCCAGCACTCAAGAGGCTGAGGCAGGAACAGCAAAAGTTTTGGTCCAGCCTGGGCTACATAGCAAGCCTCTGTCTCAGAAAATAAATCGCACTTTTAATATTTTCTTATGCAAGTCACACACTGCAAATCATTTTGTCCCAGACAGAATGAATTTCTAAACTCCACTTCCAATTATATCTCCTCCTAATTTGTAGTCACAGGTTAGGGGGCTAAGGAGATTATCGGTCAGTGGGTGAAATGTGCCACACAGGCATGAGGACCTGAGTTCGAATTCCCCAGCACCCAAGTTAAACAGCCAGACGTGGCAGTGCACACCTGTAATCCCAGTGCTGGAGAAAGGAGACTGGAGGGTCCCTGGAGCCCCTTGACTAGTCCTAACTGAGATGGCAAGTTCTGGGCCATGAAAGACCTTGCCTTAAAAAATAAGGTGGAGAACAATTGAAAAAGACACCTGACACTGATTTCTGGCCTCCACACACACATGCACACACACACAAACATACATGCACACACACACACACACACACACACACACACACACACACACACAGAGAGAGAGAGAGAGAGAGAAAACACATAAAATTAAGACAGGCATGGGTATAGAAGCAGTACTGATTCTGTACACCCATGGGAAAGTCACTGTACACCCATTCTAAACTTCAACAACCACACAGGGAGAGAGTTCTCAGAATTATGGGTTCAAAGAGGTAAAATCCAGAGTGCCTGGTGCATATTAGATCCTCAGAGAAAGTTGTGTCTGTCACCAACATTGGCATTACCATAGACACCATCCATGGTCCAATAAGACCCAGTACAAAGAAATAACAGAGTGGAATAGCCCCATGTTGGCCTGTGTCATGGAGAAGCCCTTTAGGGAGAAGCACAGATGCTGTACAAGCTCAGACTGTTCCCAGACTGCACGTAGGAGTCTGAACTCTGTGCAGGCTGAGCAGTGGAGCCTCTCTTGACTCCCATGCACACACACCCTGGTTCCTTTGTGTGTGCAGCTCACTTGGTCAAGGCTAAGTTAAGGCTCTGAACACTTATATGGAATGGAAGCAACCTGGAATCTAAGATCTGTCATACACTCGGCCCTTGAACACTTGGCCAGCTCATTCCCACCACAGTGTCTTTGCACATATGTTGGAATGCCTTCGATCCTCTGATCTTTTCCTACTTTAATTGCTATATGACTTCTCTGTATGCAAATTTGTTTCTCCTTTCCCACCCATAAGAGCCCCCATGAGGGCAGGGGCCATCTCTGCCTTGTGCTCACTCTGTCCTCATTCCTAAAAAAAATACTGAAGAGCCAAGGGCCAGTGAAAGAAAGGAGATGGTGAGGTTGAGATTTGGACCCACTTGTACCCCAAACAAAGTCTGAGGCTTGTAATACAGATGCCTGGATACCTAATCCTAGCCAACTGGAACAGTTAATATTAATTACCAGCTTGACAGGGTATAGAATCACCTAGAAGACAAAACCCTGGGCATGTTTGTAAGGGAATTTTTAGTAGGGATAACTAAGGACCTGCCTGAAATGTGGGTGGTACCATTCCCTAGGCTGGTGTCTTAGCGTGAATAAAAGGGAGAAGGTTGAGCAACAGCATTCATTCCTCTCTGATTCCTGACTGCAGATGAGATGTGACCAGCTGCCTCACAATCCTGCCATTATGCCTTCATACCGTTTGATTCACTGTGCCCTCAAACTGTGACCCAGAAGAAGTTCTTCCTCCCTTTTAAGTTCCTTTTCTCACGGCAATGGGACTACATCATCTTTTTGAATGGATACATGGAACAGCTTATCCCTGCCTGAAAACAGCTCCCAGTCCTTCTGCGGTCCCTTCACAACCCATCATGCTCAGCTGTGTCCTACACAGGCCCGCTTTAAGGTCCCTTGGTGACCCTGGTGACCCTTCAGTTCCTCAGGGTCCCTCTCCAATCAATCAGGACTGGATTCCTCCTAAGAAACATAGCCAGACTTTCCCATGGGTCTATTAGTCTCAGCACCCTTGACATTATACTTCTATCATCAACTCCCAGGACCGCATCAGGCTTGATTGGCAAAGCTACCTGAAAAGAATATGAAATCCAGTCACACAGAGAATAATCTCCCACAGACACTGAATCGTGGCCTCTCTTCAGGGGTGGCAAGACCATATGTCAGAGGCAGATCCCACATGAAGGACTTCTCGGGAAATAATGAGTTAAATGGCCCAAGCTTTACTTCAGCAACTTTAAAACCAATGTATATTTAAAATATATTTTTTACAGAGTTTTTTTTTTCCTTTAAGCAAAACAACAATATTAACCTTTGGAGTGGAGTGAAAATTTTTAGATGATAAATGTTTCTCATCTCCCTAGCTATTCCCTTTGAAGCCCTAACTTAGAAAAATGGCAAATGAAGGGGATACTATTTGAACTGTCACCTCAATATTAAATACACTCTGTCACTTCCAGCCAGTGTTTTGTCACCTTAGGAGACTGATTCGTGCTTGGGAAAATTTACAGCCATTTATTGCAGACATGTACTCAAGTTCCTGAGAGATGAACCTTTAAAATGAAGATAAATCTTCCTCTCTCATTTTCAGATCTGGGTTAGTTCTCATTAATAACAGGGACCTGCCAGTGATGCTTTAATCAGTACCCAGTGTCATTACCCTCACATGCACATGTCTTTGTGCTAAAGGAGCTTGAAAATAGGAAAGAGGCCTGGAGATGGAAACAAGAGCCAAAAGACCCAGGAGCCCCTGGGGCTTAGCCATCGCTTCCTTCTTGGGATAACATTGAGTTAGAACATTCCAGAGTGAGAAAACGCCTCTAAGTCACACAGCCAGGGATGCCACCAGACTAACAGCCAGTGCCCCTTGTTCTCCAAGTGGGCAGTGGGCAGGGTTAGCCCTGCCCAGCTAGCAGGAATAGTCAGTCTGGTGTGTCACTGTCCTGTGCTCAAGCTACTCAAGCTACAGGGAAACTTGATGCCCTGGAGAACTAATGGCGAAGAGAAGTGTGAATGAAGTGAGAGGAAGCAGGGCCCAAGCCCAGTGTGTGGGAGACTCTTCCTGAGAGGTGACCCAAAGACTCATTTTAACACTGAGTAGAAACTGGGGGGACAACTTGACTCTTTGAGGGCTAGAGAGATGGGGGAACTAGAGTGCCTGCCCTAGAAACATGAAGATTTGAACCTGAGTTCACAGGAAACCCTGAGAGTCACACAAAAAGCCAAGTGTGACAATGCATGGTGAGAATCCCCGGGATGAAAGGATCCCTGGGGTTTGCTGGCCAGTCAGTCAAACTGAATCAGTGAATTCCAAGCATCACTCTTTCCTTAACAGTTCCCAACCCAAATCCCTCAGCAACACACCCTGTCTCAAAACACAAACAAACAAAACAACAACCACAAAAAAACCTCAATAAATTGGAAAGCAATTATAAAACAACCCAATGTTAGCCTCTAGCCTCTACATGCACACACGTGCACACATAACTACACACTCATGAGCATATCCATATACACACACAAAGAATCAGACTCTTCAAAAAGAAAAATGAAGGTGAGGAAGACCATAATGTAAATCAAACTACTCATTCTCCCCACACTCTACCCCAGCCCCTTCCAAGACTCAACCACCTTGGCCAACCACTTGCCCACATTCCCCGACATTCAGGGCATCCCTCAAGGCCAGCGTCAACTCCTGTGCCTTTTTCTCCACATAAAACCCTCTCCACTCTTGTTCTCTCTTACCAGTATTTAGTCTCTCAGAGATGCCATGAACACTACTTTTTTTTTTTTTGGAGACGGTGTTTCTGTGTAGCCCTGGCTGTCCTGGAACTCACTCTGTAGACCAGGCTGGCCTCAAATTCACTGAGATCTGCCTGCCTCTGCCTTAAAGGCATGCAATACTACCCACAACCATGCACACTACTTTTAACCATACCTTGAGGCTGGTCACAACTCCCCACACCCTAAGGTCACATTCACACTCTCCACACTGCCATCTGTACTCTGCCCTCTCGTTTTAAGTTCTACCATGAACACAGTAGACAGTTGGTCTTTGAATGTGTACATTAGAAAGGGCTTCTATCCATGTAAAGCCTTTCTAGAGGCCTGCCCCATCTTCATATAGAAGAAAGAACAAATTCTTTTGATGCATCTGTAAGGTTCATTGAGGGTGTCTGTCCTTTCAACACTATAAAATGACATCAGCCACACACATGCTGGGCCTCCTCTGAAGGTATCCTGATATGCATGTAGCCTGCGGACACATCTGCAGGTAGTCTCCCAATCCTGCTCTGGTACCTCTTGGACCTTACTTCAGACACTTCCCCTGTTAGTTATTTTTCTATTGCTGTGAGAAAACACCATGCTCAAAATCAACTTGGGGAGGGAAGGGTTTACATCATCTTACAGATTACAGCCCATCACTGAGAGAAGTCAGAACAAGATCTCAAGACAGGAACCTGAAGGCAGGAATTAAAGCAGAGACCAAAAAGGAAAGCTTTCCACTGGCTTGTTTTCTCCGGCTTTCTCGGCGGCCTTTCTTATCTAGCCCCCTAACCCCTGCCTAGGGATGGCACTTCCCACAGTGGGCTGGGTCTCCCTACATCAACTAACAATTAAGAAAACTCCTCATAAACATAGACACATGCCAATCTGATCTTCGCAGTTCTTCAAATGAGTCTCCTCCTCCCGCGTGTCAGTAGGTTTGTGTCAAGTTGACCAGTGGGCTAGTGTCTAAGTCCTGTGTGTCTACTAAGTGCTGGCCAATATTTGAGGCACTAAATTGTAGAAGTGAGATGGCAACCAGTGTATAAAAGCATGCCAAGGAGACGAGACTTCTGCACAGACCTCAAGTCTTGGCGTGAGCGTCTGCTGCTGACTCTAGAAGACAGAAAGCCAGCCCCAGCTAGACAGGGTGTTCTCACGCCAGCTGCCACACATTGCCTCATCAGCTCCTGCTACTGTGACTTGCTGATTCACCTCTTCTCAAGGTGACTAGTGACTGTATTCACAGAGCTATAAATCCGGGAGCAGAGGGGGTCCCAGGCCATGCTCTGCTATGACTCTCATCTGTCCCATTCAGGACAGTCCACTCAGAAACTCAGAGCTCAGTCCAGCAAGTATCCCTGCTAGACAGTAATGAGAAATCTCCCAAAGGAAGCCTTTCCTGGGAGGCAGGTGTGGGGCACTGGAGCTACTGGTGTTTGTGAGCCACCTAACCAGGAACCCAAACTTGGTGCGGTGGTTTGAATGAGAATGGACCCCATAGGCTCATATATTTAAATGTTTGGGCCCAGTTAGGGAAACTGCTTGGGAAGAATGGGGTGTGGCCTTGTTAGAGTAGGTGTGACTTGTTGAAGGAGATGCGTCACTGGGGGTGGGCTTTGAGGTTTTAAAAGCACACTAGGCCCAGTCTGCCCATCTGTCTGTCTGTCTATCAACAATATACAGATCGTGTAAGCTTACAGCTACTGCAACAGCACCATGCCTGCCTGCCTACTGCCATGATGTTCATGGACTAACGCCCAGTTAAATGATTCCTTTTATAAGCTACTTGGTCATGGTGTCTCTTCACAGCAATAGAAGAATAACTGGGACACTTGGGTCCTCTGCAAAAGCAGCAAGTGCTTTTAACTACTCAGCTATCTCTCCAACCCCACCCAACTTACTTTTTTAATTTATGCAAAGGTAAATCAACAGAAAAAAATAATCTGCCTTTCCAATAAATGACACCAGGATGAGGAAAGTCTGGAGAGATGATTCAATGGAAAAGAGCATACACTGTTCCTCCAAAGGACCTGAGTTTGATTCCTAACACCCACATCAGGCACCTCACAACCACCTGTAGCTCAAGCTCTGGGGAGTCAATGCCTCCATGAGCACCTAGACTCATGTGCACAGACACACACATAATAAAAAAAATAAAATAAATCTTTTTTAAAAATGGATGAATCTCACAATCAGTGCCTTCAAAGTGGGCAAAACTATACTGTGCAGGAAGAGGTCAGAGCAGAGTCTATATTTGGGGAAAGCTGGGTGGAGACCAAAAGAAGGCATGAGAAGGGTACCCAGCATATTGCCAGTCTTGGTGAACTGAATGGATCTGCACAGGCATGGGTCCTGTAAGGACTCAATGAATGCCAGCTTTAGCATGTGCCACAGTTCAGTTGGAAGTTCCCGTGTCCCCTGAATAGACAAGAATCGGTTTCCTGATTATCTACTCTGCAAAGACAGGACACAAGAAAGGCCTGATCACCATCATATTCCTAACAGGGAAGGAACTTTGAACAGCTAAGAGTCCCCAAAGAAATGCATCAGAATGAAGGAATCAATTAAATTGAGTACGTATATTTATCATCATGAAAGAATTTTAAATGACGCTTTTAAGACCATCTAGACAACTCCAACTCCTCAGTTCTCATCTCCAGCCCTGACTCCTTTCTCACCACCACTTGCATGTCTAACAGAAGCTTCAGGTAGAGTACATCCACCTTGTACCCCAGGTATTTCCTACCCGTAGCTTCTCCCACCCGCATCTCCTTCAAAGGCTCACCTTAGGCCAGGCACTATTCTGTACAATTCATGCACATTTTAGCACCTTTACAGCTGACTGTCAAGATGATCCCCTGGATGCTTCATGGGCTTTCAGGGCCTCAGAGAAGCATTCTGAGCTCAGGGTGGCACAGCTGAGACCACAGGAAGGTGAATCAAGGCTTCTGAGTACGAGTGACTCCATTGTCCTTTTCAACAAGACTGGAAAACACCCTGTTGCAGTGGTCTGAATAGGGATGGCCCCCAAAGGCTCATAGATTTCAATGCTTGGTCACCAGGGAGTGGCACTATTAGGAGGTGGGACCTTGTTGGAAAGATGTGGCCTTGTTGGAGAAAACGTGTCACTGGGGTTGGGCTTTGAGGTTTCAAATGCTCAAACCAGCGCCAGTGCCTCTCTCTCTTCCTGCTGCCTGCTAATATGAACTCTCAGATCCTCCTCCAGCAACAGATCTTCCTAAGAAATGCCGTACTCTCTGCCATCACAATAATGGAATAAACCTCTGAACCTGTAAGCTAGCCCCAATTAATTGTTTTCCTTCGTAAGTGTTGCCGTGGTTATGGTGTCTCTTCAGAGCAATAGAAACCCTAAGGCTCCTGTCCATATGGGTATTTAGTCCCCATTTAGTGGCACACTTAGTGGCACACTAAGACCTGACAACTCCTTCAAATTTTGCCTAGCACCTACCCCTGGTGCATGACTTTTCAAGCCCTGGGCAGTATTGAAAGCACCAGGGGTAGGGTGGGATGAGGGGTGGGTGTTGTTGAAACTTGGAGTTCAGAGCCTCATCCCTGGAGTTTCTGATTTAACAGATTTCAAGGCACACCTCCAAAATATGCATCTCTAACAAGCTCCTTGAGGATTGCTGGTTTGAGATCTATTTGAAAACCATTGTAGTTCAATAATTCTCTAGTCACCTGAAGTAGGAGCCACTCAAAGTTCTGTGTGTGTGTGTGTGTGTGTGTGTGTGTGTGTGTGTGTGTGAGAGAGAGAGAGAGAGAGAGAGAGAGAGAGAGAGAGAGAGAGAGAGAGAGAGCAGCTGTGTACCTGTGTGTTTGCAGTCTGTGGAGGCTGGGGATCAATGTCTGGCATCTTCTGCAGCCACTCTACACCTTATCTTTTAAGAAAGGATCTCTCTGTGAACCTTCAGCTCGTTGATTCTGCTAGGCTGGCTGCCTAGTGAGTGCTAGTAATCTACCAGTCTCTCTCTCCCTCCCCAGCACCAGGACCAAAGACACAAGCACTGCATGTGTCTTTGGAAAGATTTATTTTTATGTGTATGGGTGTTTTGCCTACATGTATGTAAGTGCCTTTGTGTGTATGCCTGGTGTCCTCAGAGGCCAAAAGAGGGTACAAGATCTCATGCCACTGGAGTTATAATGGTTGTGAGCTGCTGTGTGGGTGCTGGGAACTGAACCCAGATCTTCTGCAAGAGCATCAAGGGCTCTTAATGACTGAGCCACCTCTCCAGCTCTGGGAAGCTCTTGCTCAGTAAGCCTGCAGTGAGACTCGGGCTTCATAATTTCAAGAGTGAAGCTAAAAGTTTACACATTAAACAAACTTCTGAAGCCATCACAACACACTGAGTCAAAAGACTATTCTAGAAAGAATTGCTCCCACCAAGGTCCCTTGTGTGGCAAAGTGGACTTGGATTGCAAATGCTTCTAAGTGCCAGCTAACAGCAGAGCTGAGAGTGAATCTCAGCCATGGGTAGCTGGGATCTTCCCTGTGGCCCAAAGGAAACCAGAGCTGTGTGTGAGTCTGCTAACTTGCTAAGCCAAGTGGGGTAGCACATGCCTGTAGCCCAGCATGCAGAGGGTGGAAACAGAAGGATCAGAAGTTCAAGGTTATCCCTAGCCATATAGTGTTTTAGACTATCCTAAACTATATGAGACACTGTCTTAAAAAGGAAGAAGCAAAAAAGAACTCTAAAATAAAGCCCAACCTCCTCCTGGTTTCTCCATGGTGCAGGCCAGCAGGTGAGTCCTGCATGCAATACAGAATTTTCATTAAACAACCTTTCATTTAATGGCTATGGGAATTCAGCCGACTCATCCAGTTTTATCCTTGGATGTATGTTTGGAATGTGAGTCTTCCCTCTGCCTTAGATAAGAGGTGGCCCTGGAGTGTGAGCATAAGCCTTCCCTCAGTTTCAGCTTCTACCTCTGGACCTGGAGCCCAAGGTGCTTGGCGCTGGCCCCAGCAGTCATCAACCTGGATGAACTACATGGCACCTGGTTATCACAGCAAGCAAGCAGCAGTTCTGTGCGGCTGTTGATTCAGACTGTGCTCACATACAAATCAGCCCCTGGACAGCTCGGCGGCCGCCACAGCTTCTCCATGAAACCATCAGTGAGTGAAAGACAGTCACCATGTTACTCCTAAGGATGTCTGGAGAAAGAGCAGGACTCTTTTTGCCCTGAGAAAGCTGAAGATCACGGTCACCAGAGTAGGACTGGATGTGTGTGCGAGGATAGGACAAAGCAAGGAGAGGCTGAGGGTCCCACTCAGATGTTGCCCGTGGCTGGGGGAAGCTAGTCTTTGGACCGCTCCAAGAGCATACTCCTCAAACACAACTCATGCATTTCTCGGTAACCCTCTGAGCTCCTAGCTCCTGAAATAGCCCCTTTGACATAAAATAACATAGTTCAGAGAGATTTAAAGCAGTAACAATTAGAAGAAAAAGGTCACACAGTAAAGGGTGGTACTGTGGTCTGCACTCCAGTCTGCCCCCAAACCCACCCCTCTGTCTTTCTCTGTGCTTTGTCACCTTGAAGGGCTTGGGGTTCAAAGCCAACCCCAACTCCTGGCACTTGACTGTTTTATCAGACACCTCCTTCCCTCTGCACAGAACTGCTGCAGGTCTCTCACAGATTTTAACTTATAGACATAAGGGCATCGTAGACCCTATTAGGTAATAGGATAGATGTATACAAAACATTTGTCTCTGGTCTTCTAGGAGGCATGCATAGCAGAAGGAAGGTCTCAGGGTGGGAAATTTAGTATAGGCGAGAGATCAGTGGCACCCTACCTGGCAGCATCAGAAAACAGGAGCCTCGCTCCTTCCCAGTCATGCCCAATGGCCTATAATCCCTACCTATCACCTCTTAGAATGGAAAAGGCCTTAGAAATTATGGAGATTAAACCCTGTTTAAAGTGTACCCCTCCAGTCAGCCTCTTAGTCACAGAGATAGCTGAAGACCACTATCAGGGCTTAATGGGGGCTCTCTGTGCCTCAATCTTGGTAGCAGGTTCACAAAGCCAGCCCAGAATCCAAGGTATCGGGGCTGCCTCTGGGCTCCCTCCTGCATGCCAATCCCAGCATGGATTTTAACCCAGATCTCCTCCTCTTAAATGCTTTACAGCCACACTGCTTACAGCCCAGGCCTTGAGCATCAGCCAAGAAAGATGATATTATCCTAGATGAGGCCAAGAACCAAATATTGAGCTGCAGAATCTCTGAAACAGAACTGTTGAAAGTGACAAAGCAGGATCCAAAGGGGTTGGGGAAGCAGATCTAAAGTCCCCTCATTTATCACTCCTCCACCCTCCAGCACTAGATCCTAGCTGTTCTCCACCTGGGAAGGAAAAAGTTCTATGCTCCCTACCCCCACCCTCCCATACTCATCATCCCAGGGTCACTGTCTCCTAACTGAAAGACCCCCCACCAAAGGCCCAGACACAGTTCTAGAGGCCCAGACACAGTTCCCCCAGAAACCCAAATGAGCTGAGGGAAGAAATATCTTAAAAATAAACAGAACTGAGTCAGTTCCCCCTTCCTGGAGAGGGTGAAGTCAGGTGTTTTCAAAAGAACAAAGTCAGGATATCTGGTGGTGACCGATCAACCACGAGATGCCCCTCTCCAGAGATAACATGACCAGACCCCGGAGATGGGTTGTAAATCTCCTGACAGGGCAAAAAGATAAGCTAGAATAAGACAAAGTCCAGGCCTAGGAAAAACTGGACCAATCAAGGATGGACCTGTACTAACCCCCTCCCCTCTAAGGAATTTTGTGGGTTTTTCCTATAAAACCTAACTTCCCCAAGAAAGAGGAACTCTCTTCCCTGCCTCACTGCATCGGGTGTGGTGGTCAAGGGTTCCCTGCTAGCTTGAACTACACACATGTGCTGAATTAAACCTTGCTATTGCATTCTGGACATCTTCGGTCTCCAGTGATCTCTTTGGGGGTCCTAATCTGAGCAGAACACTAACTAAAGTTACCTCTGATGTCAATGCACTACCTTCTTGCAGACACACTGAAAGTAAACTGTAACTATCTATTTCTTATACTTGCAAGCACAGGGGACCCAAGTCCAATCCCCAGAGCCCACATTTAACAAATGAAATGGTGTACTGGCGACACAGGTGAGGCAGAGGCAGGGAGATCCCATAGGGCTTCACTGGCCAGCCCATCAGCCCACTTGGTAAACTCCAGGCAGCAAGAGACTTTGTCTCAAAAGCAAGTAGATGGTGCCTGAGGAAAAAGTTGTCATCTGGCTTCTGCATACATGTATGCATACACATGCATACCTGCACACACATTAACACATTCATAAACACACATTCATAAAGAGTCAGTTCAAATAATGCCTCAGCCAATCCCATAGTTCAAGACTAGGTACTAGAGCTATCAGGATCTAGGATCAAGAGCTTCTGCATCCATAGAGACTGCTCTGTCTACCTCTAGCATCTGGAGTCCAGGAACCAAGAGAGAGCGGCACATCCAGATCTCGGGTCTTCAGGGCCCTCTCTTGGCCCCGCCTTGTAGGCGTGACAGTTACCAAAGCCTCAATGGGGGTTGGAACTTCCAGATCAAAGCTGGAATGGCTACCCACTACAGAAAAGTTCATGACCCTTGAAGTGAACCACAGTTCTTCTAATGTGTGTGTGTGTGTGTGTGCATTTGAGAATGAGTGCACATGTGCATGTGTGTGTGTTCATATGTGTGCCTATTGTTGAGGCCAAAGGTCAATGTTCTGTCTTTCTCATTCACTCTCCACATTATTTCTTGAAACATGGTCTTAGTTTGCTTTCTATTTCCATGATAAAACACCATGACCAAAGGCAAGTTGGGAAGAAAGGGTTTATTTCCTCTTACACATCAATGTCACAGTCCATCATCAAAGAAAGTCAGGGCAGGACCTCAAGGCAGGAATCTGAAGGTAGAACTCAAGCAAAAACCATGCAGGAATGCTACTTACTGGCTTACTACCCATGGCTTGCTCAGCCTGCTTTCTTTACACCTCAGGACCATCTGCCCAGGAAAGGCACCACCCACAGTGAGCTGGGCCCTCCCATATCAACAATGAAGAAAATGCCTCACAGGTTTGCCTTTAGACCAATCTGATTTGGGGAGGGGGGGGGCATTTTCTCAGTTGAGGTTCCCACTTTCCAAATGACCCTAGCTCATATCAAATTGGCAAAAACTGACCAGCCCATAGAAATCTGGATCTCACTGATTGGGCCAGGCTGACTGGCTAGTGAGCCCCAGGGATCCTCCTGTCTGTCTCTCACTGGGGTGACAGACAGGTACCTACTATGCCCAGCTTTTAACATGGGTGCCTGGGATCCAAACTCAGGTCCTTATGCCTGCATGACAAACATTTTAGCAACTGAGCCATTTCCCCAATCCCCCATTCCAAAAGGCCAGCTGGGAGGAACAGCTCTTCTTACACTGCATGGGGCTCATTTATCAGGGACACTTCACTGAGCAAAACTCTGAAGGCCCCTGGCCGCCTTCTGGCCCCAACATGGCTCCACAATTCTATTCCCCAATGCCAGTGGCTACAAAGGAACTTTTGTTTGAATTGGGGACAACCAGGGTGGTACCACCTGACAAAGTAGATTTCTAATGACTGTTTAGCACTCAAGGGACCGAACTGTGGTAGCTGGAGCCTCCTTGGCTGGAAGCATTGAGGCCAAAGCAGTTTCAGCTGCCTCAGCCAGCTTTGCGCAGGGGAGCTCGTGGTTCCTAACCCCCCCCCCTGCCAAATGTCTCATGACCTTGCTCATCAGCCTAAGAAGAAAGAGGCTGGTCCTTCATGCTAGAGCAGGTAAGAGAGTCTTTATCTGCTACAAGAACACATGTTCATGTCATCAGCTTTCTGAATAACCCCGGTTACTGGCCTCCTGGAAGTAAACTGTTTCTCTGGCATGAAACAAAGTCCAAGAAGTCTGTAATAGGAAAGAAAATTGACCGGTTACTAAATCCTGGTTGGAGTTTTCTTTAAATTGTTGAATTTCTGCAGGTCAGCTAAACGCAAAGGCTGCTGTCTCTGCCTAGCTTATATCCTTCCCTTAGCTGACCCACATTTTGTGTGTATGTGTGTGTGTGTGTACATGTGTGTGTACATGTGTACACACATGTGGAGGCTAGAGACCCCCCAATATCATTCCTCAGACACCATCTCTCTTGTTTCCTGAGACCTGGTCTCTTCTCCCCCTACCATGAGCTCATGGATTTAGCTAAGCTGTCTAGCTAGTGAGCCCCAGTGATCCACCTGTCTCCATCTCCCCAGTGTGTATCCCTGTATCCGTCCAGCTCCTCATGTCCCCAGCCTGACCCTGATTACTAACATGTACCTGGCCTTGCTTTCTCCAGACTCCCATGACTCATATAGGGCATTAGCTCTAATTTGGGAAGAGCACATCTCATTCTTCTCATGAGTCTTATAGCTTCACTTGGTCTGGCCACAAGAGTCATCATCCAAGTTCAGGGGGGCATGGGGAGTCCATGTTGGAGAAGCTGTTCCCAAGCCATCAGGAATTATTATCTTTATTGTGTCTTTCTGGGTAAGGGCAACGGAATGATGACAGCCTTTTTCATTCTAAGGCAATCCATACACACAGATACACACTTCTCAGAAGACCTTACATTGAGCCCTGCTATTCCACTGGTCATCATTGAGCTGAGAGCACCAGAGAGTGGTCTTCTCTGTCATTCCTGGCCCGTTTAATGCCTCGGGGAATTTAGGTCCTAGAATCTACTCTACCCAGCTACTGTTTATCTCTTAGGGGCTGTTCATCTTCACAGGGGGAGACATTAGCCTATCAATCAATCACCAGGACTAGTGTATGAAACACAAAGTGTGCTTCCAGCTGTCAAGAAACTTTGGACATGTGCTGAGTGATAAGGGACTTTAGAAATACCTTTGGCTATTAAAAAATCATAATTAAGGTTTAGCCACTAGCAGAAGGTCAAGAGAGACAGGATGAATATCACACATATAAGCTATGTCTTCCTCTTACCTTCTGCTGAGTTCACACATCATTACTCCAAGGACACTGGGTATTTTGCTTTGCAATGACTGGTCAATCTCTGTTCCCCCAAAGAACCACAATACACATGACACAGCCTCTGACTCAGTTTACCTGACTCCCCCTAGGAAGGAAGCTTTGGACCATGACATAATGTCCCCAATCCACTCAGCTCTCAGCAAGAGTCAGCTCCAAGCTTGGTCCTACTCTGATCTTGACACTGTTCACTGACACACAGTAAGTGCTTGAAAAACTCCCAGGTGGATGTCTTGTGCAGTGTCTGGAACAAAAGGGACAGACAGGTTCAAGGTCTGTCAGGAGCAGTCACATGGAGTTGCCATTGGTGAAATGGGGGGGGGGGAGGCTGAGCCAGATCAGCCACACTCAAGAGCCAAGAGACACAAATGGGAGTGAACACAGGCAAACAGAAAAGCGAGATGAAGCAGCCAGAGGAGCTTGGGCCAGTCCTGTGGTACCACACAGCAGATCTTACTAACTTAAACAAAGCCTAGCTTTTCTGTCCCATAGGGATGGAGAAGAGACACTTCCTGATACCAGACAGTACCTGCATGTCAGCATCCTCAGCCTCTGGCCCTCAGGAAGCAGTCATGTTCAAGAGGTCAACATTTTCCCTCCAGCCTGGAGATCCTTTGGAATATCTCATTTTCAGAGAGCAAATATGATGGAACGATGTGGAGAAGAAATAAGCCCACATGATATTTAGAAATACAGTGGGCATCCTTGTACACATAACAATGAGTTCTCATAGTAAAATCTCCTGAGGCTAAATTGTGCCCCAGATCCAGTTCCTTAACATTTATTTACCTGTTACCTTACCTGGTAAAGGGTCTCTATTGGTGGGACTAGGTTAAGGGTCTAGTTATAGGAAGATTTTCATTGATCTTCAGGCACTACATGCCATCAACCTTCATAAGACAGAGACAGAGAGACTGTGTACATAACAAGAGAAGGAGCCATGTAACCATAGATGCAGAGATGGGAGTGCTGTGGACACACGATAAGGAGTGCAAGCAGTCTCTAGAAACCAGAAGAGACAAGGAGCAGATTCTCCTCAAGGAGGAAGGGGGGCATGCGGATACCTCCATTTCAGACTTCCAGCTTTGCATTCTAAAATGCAAGAGAGTAAAAGTCTATTGCTTGAGCCAGCAGGGATGTAAAAGTTGGTTACAGTGGCCGAGGAAATGAATAAATCACAGAATAAAGTCATGAAATATGGACTTGAAAGTCAGAGTCACAGCTTAGGTGAACAGGCTGATACTCCATTCAGAGGCCTTGCTGGCCTTGTTAAATGATGTTTGAGGCTTACTTTGCTGGGGTAAAGAAGTCAAAACCACAACTACACACACACACACACACACACACACACACACACATGCGCACGCATGCATGCATGCGCACGCATGCATGCACATGCACACTCACATGGATACACAGCTTCACATTCAAAAACATAGAAGACTTGGCGTACAAGCAAAAACTATAAGGAAACTTGGGAGCTGGAGAGACGGCTCTTACAGAGGATGTGAGTTCAATTACCAGCACCCACATCAAGCACTCACAACTGCCTGTTAACACCAGCTCCAGGAGATCTGATGCCCTCTTTTGGCCTCCCCAGGGAACTGTACTCACACACATGTGTACATGGGCACACATGTGCACACACACACACACACACACACACACACACGCATGCATGCATGCACATATACATACACACACAATTAAAAAATAAAAGCAAATCTATTTTTAAATATGAGGAAACTTGTCTGTCTGGAGTACTACATTGAGACAGGGGAAGTACTAGAAGCAGAATGTTCTTAAATTAGTCATTACCTTGTTTTTCCTCCAAAGTGTTAGGTTCAAATTTACAGTACTGGGAATTTGAGGAAATCCTCAGCCCAGAAATTAGCATTCATTATGATAATGGTATCTCAAGGTAAAGTATATCAAATAATATCAAAACACTATCAAATAGTATATCAAAGTAAAGCCCCAAAACACAAATGCAAAATTTAAACATACAAAACACACAAAGGACCATCCTGAGCATGAGTCAAAGGCAACAAGAATTGTCCCCAAGAGCTCCAGACATGGAGCATGAAATTCCTTCACCAGATAGATGATTCAAATCAATGGTTCTCAACCTGTGGGCCTCAATCCCTTTAGGGGTCATCTAAGACCATTAGAAAATACAGATATTTACATTACAATTCATAACAGTAGCAAAATTACAGTTATGAAGTAGCAACAAAAATAATTTTATGGCTGGGGGTCACCACAACATGAGGAACTGTATTAAAGGGCTGCAGCATTAGGAAGGTTGAGAACCTCTGGATTAAATGGCCAAACAAATTAAAGATAAAATCGAGAACAAGAGAGACAAGAGATTACCATAAAATACAAAAGAATATCTGGGAGATTTGAAAGCTACTCACACATAACCTCTTGAGGTTGAGAGAAAGACATTTAAATAAAAATCTGATTGTCTGAAGTTGGCTGAAGATTATACACAGGCAGACAGAAAATTAATGAACCAGAAGATTGCTTTTAAGTTGTTTTATAGAGGCAGGGATGGGAAATACGATAGAGTTCAGACTGAAAACTGCTGTGCAGAGGAGAAATGTATAAAAAGAATGGAAAGAATGGAGGGGAATCCCTGTCCAAAGAAATAAACCGCTGAAGCTGGGGTGGCACACACCATAACCCAGCCCTTGGGAGGCTGAGACAGGAGGATCCTGAGTTCAAATCAGACTCAGCTGCATAGTGAGACCTTATTGAAAGAGAAGGAGAACGGAGGGGAAGGAAGAGAAGGAGTGGGGAAAGAAGAGAGGGGTGGGAAAGGGATGGAAAGAAAGAAAAGAGAAGGGAAGGAAGAAAGGGGAGAGGATGGGAGGAAGGGAAAGAAAGAGGAAGGGAGGAAGGGAGGAGAAAGGGGAAGGCTGTACATTCTTCAGATCTGAGGCACATATCCTCAGAGCTCAGCATCGTATGCCCTAAATAGAATCAATAAAATTAGATCCACTCTGAGACATGTTATAGTAAAACTACAGAGCCTGTGGGACAAATAGTTTAAAGGAATGCGCTTGGAAACGGCAGGTTACCTATAGAGAAATGACTCCAAGGTCACCATGGCCAGCAGTGACAACAGAAAGCAGGAGATGGAAGCATGTCATGCCTATGTCGAGAGAAAATAACTCAACTTAGAAGTCAGAGTCCAGTTATTCTTGTTCAATGACTGTGACCAAATTTAAACCAGAACAGTTGACAGTCCAGCTGTGTGTCTATCCCAAGGCCACTCCAGGCCTCCATCAGGCCTGGCTCCAACCGCCTGTGATGGTCTCAGCACTGGCTGGCCTGACCTCTAAACCCAATTCTTCAATGTTGAGTGTTCTCCCACAGACAGAAAGGGTGTCTCCTAGTGGAGACAGGGAGAGGGTTCTGGTCCTGATCATCCTAATATTCTCCTTCACTTCTCACTGTTCTGGTCTTTCATCAGTACCTTTCCTCCATGCTCATAAGGATGTGCCCCAACCTCTAGAATCCCAGGACACCTGCCAGCCCTGACTCCTTGCCTGCCTTCATCCACTCCTCGGACTGGTCACATTCCCCATGCTTCTACCAAGGCAAATGCTTCACAAAATGCATGGATCTAGCTGAAGACCTACTTCTGTCTCCTTGGTAGGTTTCTGGCTCTACCGCAGACATCAAAGGGATACCCCATATATTTCATCTGACCCAAACCCAGGAACTCTCCCTGCTGTCTGGAGTCCTGTGGTCTCCAAGGCTTCTAACAGGGCTAAGGTTACTCAGACTCCCAGGGACCCAGTATAGACATTCCTTCTGAGATTCACTTCTCACCCTGCATTCAAGATCAGGATTTCTGACTTTTTCTGGCCCTGAGGAGCACTTCCTCCCACAAAGCCACCTGAAATTCTTTAATCCTCTCCTAAGACATGGCTGTCTGCTCTGTACCATGTCACTTCTGTTGTCCCTTAGACCACCAGAGGTTGGTAGCCACAGCCTTCCCCCTGTTTCTCTTTACTCTTGTCCCCAAGCCAGTCCTCTCTCCAAGCATCATGTGTGTCCTTACTGTGGGCTGCTGATAATGACTTCAGAAGACCAAAGGCAAGAACTCAAGGTTCCGGGAATCCCAGACTGCATATGGGTCCCTTCTTGGTGGCTCAGCAGCCATCTTGGCTTTGGCTTTATTCTCATATGGGAGCCCATTGGAGTGATCTTCACTTTGGTGACTCAGACCCAGGCTCCCTTCTGAGCACATTGCATTGCTCCACATGGGTTAAAAGGAAGGCTGTGCACAGGCCTTGGGGAAGACAGTGATACAAAAGTGGGGGAAATGTGTCCCTTTCCAGTCAGAGCCAAGACACTGTGTCTGCATTGTCTGGCTCCTGCCTTACATGCTCAGGAGACTGGATGGGAGTTGAATGGATTCAGAGGAAAGACATAGTCACAGACTGCATTAAAACCTGGGGTGGGCAACTCACCATGTCTGAATGTCTGTGCGGTGAGAGGTGGGGAAGAGAGGGGGTGGAAGGAGCCCCAGGGCCCCCTTGGGACAGTGTTTTCACAGTGGTTACAGCATCACTTTGGCAATCTCCCCTACCTTAAACACTGACATCTTCAAGCCTCTACTAACCCTTACTGCTTGGTGGGTTGCCCCTGGCCACAGGGAAAGCCTCCTCACTTCCTTTTTGCCCATGAAGTCCCAGTGGGGGCTGGGCTTCACTCCAAAACCAGCCACATCTCTAGGCACATGGTGGGAGGATGCGTTTTCCCTCTAGTCTGGGAAACCTGCAGCCACTTTTATTTCCTTTGGGAAGAGTTTTGGGGAGTTTGTCTGGCTGAGAGCTTTGCCCATACTAAAGGGGTTGTCTAGGTGAGGTTTGGAAACCCAGGAGAAGCAAAGCAAACCTAATTTAGGAGATACATCACACAATTGACCACACAAGGCATTAAAACTGCCCCTGTGAAAGTGATCAGCTAACTCTGTCCAAAAAAGAGATCAATGGGGAAGCCACCCTTTCTGGAAAAGAAAGGCACCTTCGGGACCCTACTCCCGGGGGATGTCCAGTGTTAAGGAGGTTGACCCCAAGAAGGAAACTAGTTGTCACTTACCATTTTTTCAAAGATAAAGCCAAGGGCGGTGTTGGATGCCTGACTCTCCCCACCATGTGCATTTTTCTTATTTTTCTGCAATACCCATCACTATTTGGCCAAACCTAGACCTTTGCCCTTGCCCTGGAGTGTTGCCATTAAGAAAAAAAAAAAAAAAAGAGTAGGCTCAGCATGGTGGCACATGCCTGTAATCCAGACACATGGGAAGTAGAAAGAGGAAGATCAAGAGTTCAAGGCCAGCATCAGCCACACAGAGCTTGAAGTCAGGCTGGGGTATATAAGATCTTGTCTCAAAACAAAACAAAACAAACAAACAAAAGAGGAGTGGGGAGATAACACGGTAATACAGTGTTTGACACACAAGCACAAGGAACTGAGTTGAATCTCCATAACCAGTATAAAAATCCCACACACAGTGCTGTGTAATTTTAATCTTAGTGTTGGGAGGCACAGATAGGTGGACCCCTGGGGTTCACTGACAGTCTGGCCTACTGTACGATCTGTGATTACAGATTATCTATGATCTACAGACAATCTATGATCTACAGATCAACAAGAGTCTCTGTCTCAAAAATCAAGGCAGATGGGACCTGAAGAACAAGGTACACATGTACATACACCTGTGTGCACGCACACACACACACACACACCTTCCACAAGAACATGAATGCACACATGAGAGCAGAGATCAGCTCTGTGGCTACATGGGGACCTGTGTGTTAAAGGCCTGGCTAAGAACTTTCCATTCACAGTAGCACCCAGCTGTCCATTCAGCACTAGCAAAATCTCAAGTCAAAAACTGGGATGTTTTGGAGCCTCAAGATGATGGGTTTGGTTTGATCCTCTCCCATCCCTGCCATGTCTTTTTCAGGTGCCTGTGATAAAGAAGAGAACACTGGGGGCTCAGTCAAGTCTATTTGTCACTATCTTTTTGTGGGGGATGCAGGAGTTCAAGGTGGGGTTTCTTTGGCTGTCCTGGAACTCACTCAGTAGACCAGGCTGGCCTCGAACTCACAGAGATCGGCCTGCCTCTGACTCCCGAGTGCTGGGATTAAAGGTGTGCGCCATTACCACGCCTGGCAATTTGTCACTATCTTACACCCTCCAGCCACAGCAGCACAGGGACGCTGAGAAGCTGGAGGACACAGATGCTCCCAAGGACAACAGTGAGCCAGCCAGGAGTTCATCCCACACACACAGCGTGGAACAAGAGCAAAAGACAAACCAGTGCTGACGTTAGAAACAGCCTCACCCCCATGGAATCCACTCATTGGAGCCAAAGGCTTCCTAGAGATCTCAGAGGGACAGGACTTAGAGTCCAACCATCTAGAATTCTAAGTCTCTCCTTTGGTGACAGACACACCCAGAGTGAGGGAAGTCATGGCTGCTAGATTGGCTGGAATTTTGGCTACAGGCCTAATGACCCTCCCCAGTCGCACCCTCTGTGAGGAAATGTTACTAGTCCTAATCTGGCCAGAGTTGGAAGTAAATCACCTCTTCTCTGATTTCCAAATGGCTGTGTCCCTATCACGACCAGAGGACAGCATTCCACAACAGTGCCATCAGCTCACCATGGTAAATCTTGGTCTGGAATGTCAATCACAGGGTTTCCCACCAGAAAAAAATAGCCAGTCAGGAAGCTGGACCATGACATCCCAATTTGGGGTTGTCCTGACTAGACTTTTGTCAGCTTGACACATGCTAAAGTCATTTAAGAAGAGGAACTCTCAATTGAGAAAATGCCTCCACCAGATTGGCCTGAAGACAAGTCTGTCCAGCATTTTCTTGATCGTTGATTGTTGTGAGGCAGCCCAGTTGACTACGGGCAGTGTCACCCCCTAGGTAGGTGGTCCCGGATGTTATAAGAAAGCTAACTGGACAACGCAGGAGGAACAAGCCAGTGAGCAGCATTCTTCCATGGCTTCTACTTCAGTTCCTGCCTCCAGGTTCCTGTTTTGAGTCCCTTAATGATGAACTGTGCTGTATGAACTAAATAAGGCCTCTCTGCCCTAAGTTGCTTTTGGTCATGGTGTTTTATCCCAGTGTTAGAAACCCTAACTAAGACAGGGGTCTACAAGGAAACCTTAATCCATGCTGTCATTTCCACAGAGGGAGGGATAGGAGAGGTGTTCTCTGTTTGGGGCATCTCCATCCATTGGCTTTTGCAAAAGTACTCAGCATGTTCCACTCATAGCAGAGACCCTAAATATTGCTTCCCTAATGCCTCAACTGAAAAGCTGGAGACTGACTCCTGATGCATGTGACTTCTTACTCAAAAGGATCTCTGTATTGTTCTAAAGACAGGGGAAAGGTGTGCAGGGTCAGCCTTCAGAAAAAATAAAAAATAAAAAACATGATAACACAGTCTAACGATGACCAGACCCTGGCCAGATACCAGCCAGATGGGCAGTCACGGCCTGTACATTGTAGTGTCTATGTGGTGTGGGGTAGGGATTAGGGATGAGAAGTCTTTATCTGACTGTGCTCATAAGGAACCTTGTGGTAGCTTCTGAGCTGCAACAGGAACCCTGCAGAGCAGCAGCAGTAGCTCAAGCGTCACCTCCCTGTCCTCTCCTCTTGTCTCCCTTCCCCCTTGGGCCAGTCCTGGGTTCCTGCAACATCAGCAGAACACAGTAGACAGGGTGACTTCGGTCTAACTGGTCAAGCTCTATAAACCCATGGAAATGCTTTCTGCCCCAAATACACACTGCAAATTAACTCAGGTAACATGGAGATAGCTTCCCAAGTCAGCTTCTGGGACAGGAAACCAAGCCTCCCTGCAATCTGTGGCCACCACACAATGAATGCTAGACCAAAGGTGAATCAAGAGTCTCCCACTGCACATCAAGGTGGAGATATGCCTGTCACACATTTCACGGGCTCTGAAGAGGACAAAAGGTTACTGGGCTGGGGAGATGGCTCAGACAGCAAAGTGCTTGCCTTATAAGCACAGGACTGATTTTGATCCCCAGAACTTCCATTTTAAAAGCCAGGTGTCATGGCATGTGCATATAACCCCAGCACTAGGTAGGCAATTATAGTCATATTCATGGTGCTCACTCGTCAGCCAGCATAGCCTACCTGGTGGCTTCTAGGCCAGTGAGAGACCCTGTCTCAAAAATAAGACGATTGGTCCCTGAGAAATGACAGTTGAGGTTGGCTTCTGGACCTCTGGCCTCTGCATGCATGTGTATACACGTACACACACACACACACACACACAGAGAGAGAGAGAGAGAGAGAGAGAGAGAGAGAGAGAGAGAGAGAGAGAGAGAGAGAGAGAGAAAGGTCAAGAGCCCTCAGTGAAAACACCCAGACACTGAGTCAGAAGCATGTGTTGTCACATACTCTGCAGACCAGACAAGAGGCAAATTGCTCAGCCACACTAAAGAACACACTTGCTGGAGCCTCTGCTGTCTGTCCCATCAGACTTCCCCAGCATCCTTGGTACAATGTTAAAGCAGAGTGATGACAGCCAACAGCCAATGGGAATGAGGCCTTCTGCTTCCACCTGCAGGAGGAGAAACAGGAAGAATGGAGCTTTCGTCTACCATGTTTGTCTAGACAAGCCAACCTCTCACCTGCTGTTTGAGGCTGTGACAGAGGAAACAGGAAAAGAAAACCACTGTGTTAGGAGTTAGACATAACTGTAAAAAAAAAAATTAACAAACAAACAAAAAACCTAGTACCTTTGTGGGCTAGGTATCAGGAGTGAAATGAAGGATTCTGGTGAGGGTCAAAGGTACACAACAGCATCAAAGCCACCGAAGGTCTTCTCTACATCTTTGACCAGACCTGACAGAGATTCAAAACTCTCTGCAGAAATTGTGGTTTATTGCTTTTTGTTTGTATGGTGCTAGGGATAGAATTTTGGCCCTTTCATGTGCTAGGCAAGCCTTCCACTATGAACTACCCTTGATGAACTATGAACTCCACTATGATCCTAGCCTTTGATGTGGCCATTTTGAGTATATGGTCCAGAATGATGTTAACAGAAGTTTAATCCAAACTCACCCAACATCCAGACCATAACTATTGACTAGGAAACAGGCTGTGAAGATGGTGATCTAGCTCAGTTGCTCTGGGCCTGGGCACAAGTCTATTTTCATTATGGCCTCCACATCCATATGAATGCTTCCTAAACCAACAGTGTGGCATTGTGCAGGTGGCAGAGGATGTGAGGGAGTAAAGGTACCATGCAGCATCAAAGGCTTCAGCAATGAAGCATCAGTCAGAATCAAGCTCCCAGACTTTAGTCAGGTCCATGCCACTCTGCCACATCTCTTGCTCTAGGTCCAGAATCCGGGATAGTTTTTATGTCAACTTGACACAAGCTAGAGTCATCTGAGAAGAGGGAACCTCAGTTGAGAGAATGCCTCCATAACAGTGGACTGTGGGTAAGCCTATAGGGCATTTCCTTAGTGATTAATAAAGGAGAACCCAGCCCATTGTGGGTGGGACCACCCCTGGCCTGGTGGTCCTCAGTTCTATAAGAAAGTAGGCTAAACAAGTCATCAGAAGTAAGCTAGTAAGCAGCACCCTTCCACAGCTTCTGTATCAGCTCCTTCCTCCAGGTTCCCACCCAGTTTGAGTTTGTGCCTTGGCTTCCCTCAATGGACTGTGATTAAGAATATGTAAGCCAAATAAATCCTTTTCTCCCCAGGTTGCTTTTGGTCACAGTGTTTCATCACAGCAATAGTAACCCTAACTAAGTCAGCAAGAGTCAGCAAAGTGCTTTTCTATGAAGAGCCAGACAGTATTTTCAACACTACATGGCCTTGGCCACAACTCTTCAACTTTACCACTGTAGCACAGAAGCACTGTGGACAAAATGTATTTGAATGGGTATGCTGTGTGTGTCAATGAAACTTTATTTACAAAAGGAAGTAGTGGGCCTGGTTTGGCCCCAGGAGTGCTGTTTGCCAGTGTCTGCTCTGGGGTTTTGGAGTTTATAAAGTTTATACAGCCAGCAACAACTAAACTGGGACTAAATGAAAAAGAAGTCTATATCTTTCTACATGCTAGCCAACCTTCACATAACTACTGCTGGGTCAGGGTTATATGGGTCTCACTTATGCCCAGTTTTACTTTTGCTGCCAGAAATCTATCCCTATCTCCAAAATCCTTGATGTACACACACACACACACACACACACACACACACACACACACACACACACTCCATATCCTATTTTTGCATCCTTACTGCTTCATGCCCAGATCCATCTTCGCTAAGCCTGACATGAGATACTGATGGATGTAAACAATGAACCAGTGTCACCATCAGGGACATGTCTTTTTGAGGTTAAAGTCACAGACTTTAAGCATGGCTCCAAAGATTTCCTCCCCAAATGGTGTAGGTGTGAGCCAGAAGGCCATCCTTGAGTGTTTCTTTTGCTTGTGAAAATTGGTTAGGTTTTTTTTTCTTTAATTATGGAAAATAGTTTTCATAAAATAGAAGAAGGGTGGCCAGGGAAATGGCATAGTTGAGAAATCATAGTGTCTCGTTTCCTCAATATGATTTATGTTTACCTCCAGCCAAACCAGCACTCCCGAGCGAGGGCAATACCTCACCCTGTAGATACTGCAGATCTTGGTACCATGGATAGCACACAGGGAATGCCTTAAAAATACCTGGGGCTGACAGCTGCTGTTCCCTGGGGAACAGCCATGACTAACCCAGCTGCCAAGCTACGAGTCTGAAAGTCACTGGAACATACATTGAAGATCTCTTTTATCTCACTAACCGACTACAAATGGCTGGCTAGAGACAAGTTAGGGTTTCTCTTTATCCCTTCCACCTCCTAATTTAGTGAGCTTCTTTGACTACAGGCTAATGATTCCTCCTTGTGTTCTTTCAGGGAGAGAGTCCTCCCTAGAGAGAACTAGCCGTTGTTGTTATTCTATCTTGCAGTACTCTCTTGATATAAAGGAGGTGGGGAGTTTGGGTGGTTTTTATTTCTTTCTTTTCTTTTTTTTTTTTTGGTTTCACAAAGGAGACTGAGGATTTCATGGCCTGATTTAGGTCAGGGTGCTGGAGGAGGAGGGAGGAGAACGCCACAGGGGACCCAGGCGCTTTAGAAATCCAATCTGCCTTCCCCCAGCAACCTCGGAGAAGCAGGACAACTCGGCCCTCCTGGGTGGCAGTCACCTCTACAGACGGATGGAGAAGTGGGAGTTTCTCAGTGTCTGGATAAACCAGAATTCAGCTACAGGGCAGACAGGGCTGTTTGGTGCTGCTGTTTTCTCCTACAGAGCCCACTGTGCCCCTCTCTGCAAAGCCAGATGTCCACACAAACCTACACAAAGGGGTCCACCATGTATTAACTTATTTCACCTTCGCAGTGGCCCCATGTAAAGGTACCTGGCATCCCCCACCCTACAGATGAGGAGGTTGAGGCACAGAAAAGCTAGGGATCTTGTCTGAGGACAAGCAACTTACAACTTATAAAAGCAAAGCTGGGACTCAAGCCTAGGCAGTCTAGCTCTGAGCCCTCCCAGTCCACGAGTTGCCTCTCTGTGCATCCTGTCTTAGAAATGAGCAGGACTTTAACATCTCTCCCAAGCAGTGCTCCTGGGAGCACAGAGCCCTAGGTCTGGGCGGACCAGGAAGGCCTAAGTCCAGTTGTTAGGTTTTATACCTAGAATGATATATCACAGGGATGGAGGAAGGGTCTGCCATCACAAGTCATGGGACTACCCATGAAAGTATCCATGTGACTCAGCCCCAGACTCCTAAAACAGCGGTCTTCCCATTATCTTCCTGAGACTCAAGGCAAAACACACAATTAATTATACTTCAAACTCAGTCCTTTTCTCAGGAATGAACTCAAAAAATCAACAAATAAGAAGCAGAGAAACAAGCATACAAGTTCTGATGTAATACCTTAAGTATCACTTGTGGGCTCCCTCCTGGTGACCATTCACATGGAGCCATATACCCATACCTGACTTTAATCTGTGATCACATGCACATCTTAGCAAGACAGCTGGCATGGGTTATAACTTCCATGATGCCAACTTTTCCTTTCTTAAAACACCAGACAGAACTATGGTCAAAGGTTGCCGGAGAGATCTCCTAGCAGAGGCAAAGACCAGAGAAGATTTTATGTGGGCATCTAAGCTACTCCAACAGTGCCTCAAGGCATGGCTGCTGCAGCATTCAGGAACAGAGAGGCAAGGGACAGAAAGACAACTAGTCCAGGACTAACAACTGTCCCCCAAAGGTGGGCACACTCAGCACTCTACCTTACCCCACCCCCATCCCCCACGCACACATATTTCCTCCAACAGCTGGCCAGAGAAAACAGACATACAAAGACAAACAGGGACCCTCACTCATCATACCCCAGTGGTAGCTTCAAGTCTCATAGTCAGACCTAAAAAGTTTATCATTTAAAGTGACAGATGTCAGCTGTCACATCTCCAGTTAGTCCCGCTCAGAATAACATGGAGAAAGAGATCAGACAGACCCGTGCACACACACACTGATGGACAGACCTCCACTCCCAGAAGACTGCTTCCCACTCTCTGGCCACCTCCTACCTGCTTCCATCAGCTGACACTGTTGGCCAAAGACACGGGAGAAGGTAACCCGGCCTGTGGGGGAACTGGATGCTGTCAGCACCGACTCCATGATGGTCGTAGGTCCTTGCTGTTGCTCTTGTGGCTGTGATGGGATACTTAGTGTCCCACCAGCAGACTTTATCACTATTCCAAGAACAGTAGCAGATTTGGGGCCACTTGTCCCCTTCAAAAAAAAAAGTCCCCGCCTCCAAAGTTTACCAGACCTGCTCTGTTCCTTGTCGTTTTTCCCTCAAACCCTGATCAAGTGAGAAATGACACCCTGAAGGTTCTGCAAACCAAGGGAGCTACAAGCCTTAGCTGTAGAGCCCAATCTAAAATGCCCCAACAGGACGAGCCTCTCCTGTGACTAGGGAAGAGACAATTGCTGCTCAGCTCTGGACCACACTGGCTAGAGAGGGCTCCAGCCCTGCCGTGTCCCAGCACCAGCTACAGGCAAAGCGCTGCCCAGGCTCCCTGGGGAGCTGGCCTCACAGGCGACAGTCCTGGGCTCCTGGGTCCTGACTGGATCTCCGCGGCTCCAGGGGTCTTCTGGGTCCCAGGGATCGCTGCAGCCTGGGGAGACAGCAAAAGACGTGCGCAGCAGCTTGAGCAGGGGCTCTGCAGCTGGGGGGGCCACTGTCGTCGCTGGCTCATCCTTCACTCCTCCAGATGCCTTTGCCTTCCAGTTCTCCGCAGCCTGGCCTGGCAGTGGGAATCCGCTGAACGACACATGCTGACAGAGCTCCTGCTGCGACCCACTGCAGCGGGTGTCCCTAGTCTGCTCTGCTACCCCCTTTCCGTGATGCAGAAGGGGCTGTTACTTGGCGAGCTCCTGGATGTGGAGGGAAGTGCTAACTCAGCCCAGCGGGCTCCAGGGCTGGAGTAACCTCTTCATGTCCACAGCCAAGGAAGCGCCAGACCTGGGACACCAGACTGCTGGCAATAGAATTCATAGATCCAGGACAGAAAAACTGAGAAATGTCATCCATTCCCAGTACCCTGGAGGGAAAGAGCGGAAGGAGGGCTGCATCTCAGTCACCCTAAGTCACCTGGGCTAGGAGCAGAATGTTCAGTCCCACTGCTCCAACCAG
Source organism: Peromyscus maniculatus bairdii (assembly GCF_049852395.1). NCBI lineage: Eukaryota > Metazoa > Chordata > Mammalia > Rodentia > Cricetidae > Peromyscus > Peromyscus maniculatus. The sequence continues at coordinate 161,957,009 of NC_134853.1, forward strand.
AAGCACAGTTTGTCTGGAAAAGGGGCGGGGCGGGGGGCGGATACCTTCCACAGGATCACAACCCCCTCCTGGATGGTCACTGGGTCTTGAAGTCCGCCCCCCCCCACCCACGGCTGAGGCCCGAACCCACGGCCGCTCTACCACTGAGCTAAATCCCAACCCCCAAAAAATGCTTTTAAAGACACTGCTCCACCTCACTCTAGCTCAGTCCTGGTGGTGCTTGCTCTGGGGATTCAGCTCCAACACTGCTGGGATTGGCTCTGGCAATCACCTGGTTCTAGGCAGAGCCCGGGAGCACCTGGAGCCAGAGAGAAGGCTCCCTTCCAATCAGCCCCCTGCAGACATCTAAGCACTACTGTTTGTATAGCCTCTTCAGGAGGAAAGCTGAAGCTCCTTTAGAGACACACAGGCTCCCTGACAGGAAGGAGCCTTTTCCATGCCAGTCCTTGGTCAGCAAAGGTGACACAGGAAGGTGTTCAGGGTTACCTAGGAGCCAGAGGAAGCCATGAAATAGCCCCAGAACTCAGATGAAGTCTGATTTCATGTTGGTGTCTGTTTTGTTGTTTGTTGGTTTGGGTTTTGAGACAGGGTCTCTGCCTCCTGAACACTAGGGTTAAAGGTGTGCACCAGCACTCACAGCTTGTCTTCAGGTGTCTTAAATGATGGAGCACCTTTTTTCCTGTCATAGACAAAGCTCTCTTTCACATCATGAAACCATAGGACACCTCTTTTCCTGTCATAGACAAAGCTGTCATTCACATCATGAAACCACAGGACAACAGAGACCACTCTCTGTGACAGGGAGGGAGAGGGTTCAAGATGAGCACAGACTGGGGTCAGAGGAAGTCTTGACTTTTGGTAAGAGGGGAAATGGGCCACTTTCCAGAGACCAGGGTAACCATGGTGCTACCTAGTACTCAAATTCATCAGGCTGTACACTGTCCTGTTGGATAAATAGAAGCACTGTGAACAATTAAACCAGGGTAAGCGGCGTAGGCCAGTGTGCCTGGGTCTGCACAAGAACTTCCCTAGCTGCATACCTGGGCATAGGATTACACTACCCAAAGATATATACAAATTCTATTTCATTAAATGCTTCCAAGTACTGCAGAGTGTCTGGGCTAGTTTATATTGGACTAATCCTGTACATGGTACTAGTGTAACTAGTACTGATTACTACATGTGAAATTAATATTACCACACTTCCGTGTCTTTGACAGTAATTGCTCTTGGCAAATAAAAAAAAAAAAAAGAGGAAGCTGGGAAATGCAACAAGTGTCTTCCATTTGAGTTCATTGTTTTGCTCTGCCCTTTCTTAATTACTAAAAAGACCGAGTACTTCCTGGAAAGTGTATTATATTTCCCTCTCAGGAAAGTTCCTGTTCAAGCTCTCACCCATTCTTCTGGTCCTGTTCTGTCTCCTGGCTTTCTTACTGATTTACTCTTTGTGACTGCTACACATTAAACACTTGTTTACCCCTGGCCCTTGCCAGTGTCTCCTCACTGTAGCTCATCAACCTGCAGGCTTTGCCCCGGCGTCCTTCTCTAACTAGAAACAAGCGTGGTCCTCCCATTTCCACCTTTCTAGTGCAGGGATTACCAAGCCATGCCACCACACCGAGCTTTTTATATGGGCTCTGGGGAATCAAAGGTAGGTCCTGTGTTTGCACAACAAGCCCTTTACCAACTGAGCTGTTTCCTAGCTCAGTAATCATCATCTTAAGAAGTCTAGGTTGGGTGGTGCTGGCGCATGCCTTTAATCTCAGCATTCGGGAGGCAGAGCCAGGTGGATCTCTGTGAGTTCGAGGCCAACCTGGTCTACAGAGTGAGATCCAGGACAGGCACCAAAACTATATAGAGAAACCCTGTCTCAAGAAACAAACAAACAAACAAAAAAGTCTGGGTTTCCTGATAAGTCAGATTTCTAGCACTGAACCTTCTTGCCTCATGCTCAGTCAACTGGTAAAGCAGAGACCCCCTTCCTATGGGTCCAGCCTATAACACAGCTTACACATCACAGACAAGAATGTGTTAAGGGTTAGAAACAGCTTTAGAAAGGAAAGCAGAGAGAAACCCATGACTGGAGATGTCATTGGCCAATGGAAAGAGCTCTTCTTCCATCCTTGCTGGGTCATTGATCAAATATCTAATTGATACCCAACTCTAGGCACAAGTAGATGGAAGACAGGAAGAAGAGAAAAGGGGGAAGATACTGGGAAAGGCAACATATTTTCTGTCTGTCTATCTCTGATAAACATACAGAGCTATTGGCCATCCATGTGGACAAACAACCACACAGTACATCACAGGCTTGGGAGGTCTTCTTGTTGCAGCACAGGCAAGGGCCAGCACCTTTAATAGCACTCCAAGGGACAGGGCATCAGAGCTGGCTAAGAATCAAGGAAGAGCTGCCCCTGTAGAAGGAAGACTGCAACAGTGGAGAGGATTTGGGCACAATCGAGCTCTTTGTGAACAGTTTAAAATGCCATGTTATGCTGAAAGGGTTTTAAGGTCCACTTAGGGCTTCAGGGAAATGCACAGACCCACGTTTCTAAGCATTCCCTGGGTCCTTTTTCAGTCCAATAAGATTCTAAATTGACTTTCCCTAAAGGGCTCTCTTGACCTTGCTTAGATTCAGCAACCCTTAAGAGCTAAGGACTGATTTCATAGGTCAGGTCAGGCTCAAGGTATCATCTGCTTTCACCCACAACTTCCAGCAAGTTCAGAGAAGCAACTACAGCCATGTACCATGGACAGAGGTAAGGCAAAGTGCCATCTATTGTAATGTGAGCCTGGGATGAGAACAAGGTATTTTATGATATTTAATTTCTCGTAGGCAAAGAGTACTCTGTCAGTCTGTTCCATGTGGGTAATAACATAGTATGTTTATGAGTATTTTTTAAATAAAGAAATTTTCATTTTGGATCATGGTTCTTGGAAGACTAAGGAAGAGTAGCTTCATCTGTGAGAGCTTTCATCCTTGCTGATCTCCTGGGAGGCATAGGTCATCACAGCATGTTAAGGTTTAGATATCAAATGTGCCCCCCCCCGACCCACAAAGCTCACTCACAGATTGAAGGCCTGGCTCCCAGAAGATGGTGTCACTGAGAGGTGATTGATTCATGAAGACGCTAATATGTTCAATGATCAACCTATTATTGAGTTCATAGGTTGATGGGCTTTTTAGGAGGTGGTGCCTAGTTGGAGGAAGCTGGTCACTGGGGGAGTGCCTTTGAAAGATTGTCATGTCCTTAGTCCAGTCCTCGACCTCTTTCCTTCCCTCTCTTCCTTTCTGTGGCCAGGAGGTCAGCGCCTCTCTCCATTATGCTACTGTTCACAATGCAATGCTTCACCAATGGCCTAAAAATAATGGGGCCAGCTGCCCATACCACCCAGCCTCTGGTGATTTGACCACAGACCAGAAACTCTAAAACCATGAAAATAAATGGTCCTTAAGTTGACCTGCAGAGACATTTTGTCACAGTGAGCCACACATGGCCATGTGTCTCTCTGGTCTCTCTCCTCTTGAAGAGTCAGCAGTATTCCCTCATGGGGACTCCACCCTCGTGACCTTGTCTAATCCTATCCACAGCCCAAGGGCTTCCTTTGAACACCATAGTCAGCCAGGTGGTGGTGGCACACGCCTTTGATCCCAGCACTCAGGAGGCAGAGGCAAGCAGATCTCTGTGAGTTGGAGGCCAGTCTGGTCTACAGATAAAGAGTGAGTTCCAGGAAAGGCTCCAAAGCTACCCAAAGAAACCCTTTCTCAAAAAAAAAAAAAAAAAAAAAAAAAAAAAAGTTGAATACCATAGTTAAATGAGGTTTTTACCCTCCTAATACTTCATACTAAAAATTAAACTCCAACACAAGTTGGGGCAGGGGGCATTTAGCACATTCCAGACCATTGTGAGCACTAAAGAGAGGCTGCTGTATAACAGACTACTGTACTGTGAGCTCTACAGACATTCACATTTGATAACAGGTGCTCATGCGCCCTTCCCAGAAGAGGAAACAGGAATGCAGACAATTGCATGCGCTTTGCCAAGATTTCCCAGCAGTGTCGCATGGCTGTGAGTAGGTAATTTACCTCCATGCCACGTGGCTTTCCAACTAGCAACTGCCTGTTCCATTGAGAAGTTGTGTGATGGCCTAGTTGCAGAGGTCCCCTAATGACTTGAGTTGTCTAGAAAATCACAACGATGAACGTCCCCTTAAAATTTTTATCAGCATAATTCATATGCCATATCGTTCTTGTATTTAGAGTATCTAGTTCTGCGGTTCTAGTATATGCACAACCAAGACACAGCTAGCATTAGGACATTGTGGAGGCTGGGGAGATGTCTCAGTCATAAAGAACTTACCACACGAAGGCCTGAATTCAAACTCCAGCACCCATGTAAAAATCCAGGCATGGCAGCTGGAAGGTGGTAATAGGTGGATCCCTGAGCTCATCGGCCAGCTAGTATAATTCAATTAGCAAACGCCAGATCCTAGTAAGAAATTCTGTTTCAAAAAACAAGGTAGATGGCTCCTGAGAAACGAAATATGAAGTTGGTTTTAGCCTGCTCACGTGTGTGTGTGTGTGTGTGTGTGTGTGTGTGTGCGCGCGTGTGTGTGCGCGCACACACACACACACACACACACACTCACCTGCTTACACAAGTGCATCTATGCACACACAGAACATGCACAGACAAAGAAAGAAAGCTATAAACTTCAGTTCTCACCCCAACTCCCATCTCCCTTCAAGCCTAAAAAGCTTCTATTTTGCTATGTCTATTCACTTCCCTGATCTAGATTTTTACATGAACAGAATTCTGGAATATGTCAACTTCTCTTTGGCTTCCTACACTTAGCCCAGTATTCTCAAGGTTTGCCCAACTTGGAGCATATAAAAATACCTACCTCTTTTTTATGAATAATAATAATCTATGTATGTGTGGTGGTTTGGATGAAATTGGCCCCCATAGGCTCATATATTTGCATGCTTAGTCTCCATTTGGTGAACTGCTTCAAAGCATTAGGAGATGCGGCCTTGTGTGGAGAAGGAGGTGTGTCACCGGGGGCCAGTTTTGATATTTCAAAAACCCATACCAGGCCCAGTCTCTCTCTCTCTCTCTCTCTCCCTCTCTCTCTCTCCCTCCCTGTCTACCTGCTTCCCAGGGATCATGATGTAAAGCTCTTAGCTACTTCTCAGCTACTTCTCCAGCACCGTGCCTGTCTAATGCAGCCATGCTCCCTGCCATGATGATAATGGACAAAGCCTCTGAAACTGTAAGCAAGCCTGACCCATTAAATGCTTTCTTTTACAAGAGTTGCCTTGGTCATGGTGTCTCTTCACAGCAACAGAACAGTGACCAGGATAGCATGTATAAACTCCTTTCTGCCTACCCATTTGTCTGAGGCTGAACACGGGGGTTGCTTCTGCCTACTGACTGTCATGTTGTTCATGTTACATCATATCACATATATTATTTATGATGCTGCAAATGCTCACATCCACTTTTGGTGCAGGCATTTATTTTCATTTCCCTTGGGCATGTATCTGGGAGTAGACTTTCTAGGTCGTGTGGTAATTCTATGTTTAGTCATTTGGGGAACAGCCCACTTCCCAATGGTGTCATCATTTTGCATTCCTGCCAGCATGTAAGAGGGCTCCGGTTTCCTCACACCACCACCAGTGCGGTCTTGATATAGGGCCAAGTACTAGGCTTAAAGGTGGCAGAGCCTGTGTGAATGGATGAGTGGATGAGTGGGTGAATTAGCACGCATGTACAGACATAAATAAATAAATCTATAAACATTCAGAAAGACGGAAGAAAGTGCTTTTCTTTGTAGCAGGATGCCAAGCCAGAAATGTACAAAGTGTTAATATTGGAAGTTTGCCTTCTGACAGCCTTCCTTAGTTATGTCTCACACCAGAACCAGTAGTGCCCAAGAGCAGACAGGGGTTTGATGAGAAGCAGTGTGCCTACAGTCTCAAACAACACCCACAAAAGATCTGACAGTCACAAAGAGAATGGAAAGCTGGAGATGGGGGCTCATGCCTATACTCCCAGTACACATGAGGGTATTAATATATGCCAGTGCTTTAAATTATATAAGTTATGATTATTCATGATTAACATTATCTTATCCTATGCTAATATGTTAATGAACTATAGTATTCTAATTACATACAGAAATAAAATAAAATAAAATAAAAGCTTAGACATTGGAACAAAGTCAATGAACTTAGAATAGCCTAAGATCCTTTCATTGTCCATGCAAAAAGGAAGGTATTAATTTATACAAACCTTTGATAAGTCAGAGGCATACTTTAATCTCTTGAATAGTCACTGAAAATTATTTAAAAATTTATAATCTTACCATGTGAATAGGAAAAATGAGTATAAAAATAACCCCAAAAAATGTCAGGAAAGGAGAGAAAAATGAATCATTAAGAAAGCTGGTATATGGGAGCACGTGGACTAACCAAGAGTTAGGAAGCCTGCATGGGACCGACCTAGGCCCTCTGCATGTGGGTGACAGTTGTGTGGCTTGGTCTGTTTGTAAGGCTCCTAGCAGTGTGATCAGGACCTGTCCCTGGTGCTTAGCTGGCTTTTAGGAGCCTGTGCCCATGCTGGATTACCTCACCCAGCCTTGATGCAGGGGGAGGAGCTCAGTCCTGCCTCAACTTGATATGCCATGCTTTGTTCAAGCCCATGGGAGGCCTGCCCCTTTCTGAATGGAGACAGAGGAGGAATGGAGGGGGGGTAGATGGGAGTTGGGGGAGGGAATGGGAGGAGAAGAGAGAGGGGAAACTGTGGTCAGTATGTAAAATAAATTTTAAAAATGTTAATAAAATAAAATAAAATTGTTAAAAAAGAAAGTGGGTGTAGAGTCAGGCAGTGGTGGGAATAGCTGTAATCCTAGTACACGGTGTTATGAAGCAGGATGATCACAAGTTCAAAGCCATCATGGGCTATATAATAAGACCCTGTCTCCAAAGACAGGATAGGAGTGGGGCGGCGGCCAGAAGAGGAGAAGAGGAAAGAGGGGAAGGCTCTGGAGGGGTGAGGAAACACAAGGAGGGAAGAAGGGGGAGGGAAGGAGAGGAAAGGGGAGAAGAAGAAGGAAAGAGAGGAGACTGAAGGAGAGAAGGAGAGGATAAGTGGGGAGGAAGAAAACTGTAGTCTACTGCTATCCAGTGACGCTGACGGGAAGATAAGCAGCAGCTGAGGCAGACTGAAGTACCCTTCTTAATAATGAAACAACCCAACGCACTTCAAACATGAAGCAAAAAAAAGGAATGTATTATAAGGAAAAATAAACACATAAGCAAAAAATAGAAGAACTAACCCAAAACTAGACAGTACACTAAAAAATTGAGAATAAATAACATGTTGACCAAGGGACATAGATAGATCATTTGTGACCACAATTTCTTTTCTACAAACAAAATAAAGAATAATGCAAAAACTGTTCATGTACCAGACTAGTTCAAGCCTCAGAAAAGGTGTCAAAGGAATAAAGTACAGTTTTCTTTTCTTAATAGATTTATTTATTTTACTTTTATGTGTATAGATGTTTTGCCTGCATAAATACCTGGGCACTATATGTGCACATAATGCCTGTGGAGGCCAGAAGAGGGTATCAGATCCTCTGGAACTGGAGTTATAGATCATTACAAACCACCATGTGAGAGCCAGGAATTGAATCTTGGGCCCTCTGGAAGAGCAGCCAGTGCTCTTAACTTCTGAGACTCTCCAGCCCCCAAGGATAACTTTCTTAACATAATAAAGGGTTCCACTAAGGAACACATCATAATAGTGAAATATCAGGAGCCGCCCCATGAGAGTAGGAGGAGGGAACAGTGGAGGAGATGAGACCTGAAAAAGAAAAACAAACTCCAGCATTTGCACTTGGCATAATTATCTTAGAAAGCCCATAAACTGGGAAGATGGCTCAGAGGGTAAAACATGTCTGAGTTCGCATCCTACACATCTGTGTGAAAATCTGGATGTAGCCACGAATGCCTGTATTTTCAGCACCGGGAGAAGGTCCTGGCCACTGTGTGCCCACATAAATGAAGATGCCCACACAGGTACACACACACACACCACCAACAACCACAAAATGGAGTGGTTGACCCGAAGAGGCACAAATGGAAAGATGACAATGAGTGGTCTGGCAGCTGACTCCCATGACAATATGACAAAGATGCCACACCCAATGGTGGGAATGTTCCGTGCTGCTCATTGGAAATCCTTGTGGAAAGATGCAAAATCTGACTTCTCTACCCTCACATCTAGACAAAAGTCAAAGTGGTGTCTTAATGGATTCCCATGTGAAATCTAAGCCAATCTTCTTGGCAGTGATGGAAAACAGTTTTATGATGTTGGTAGAGAAGGTAATGACTTCTTCAATAAGATACAAAAAGCACTGACCAAAGAAAAAGATTAATAAGTCATCAAAGTTAAGAACTTCCTCTGGGTTAGGGAGATTACTCAGTAGATAAAATGCTTATTGTGCAAGGGTGTGGAACAGAGTTCAAATCCCCAGCACTCACAAAAAAGCCAGTCATGGTGTACACATCTGGAACTTCAACCCCAGGCAGGTAGAGACAGCAGGCTGCTCCAAGCTCACTGGCCATCCAACCTAGCTACCAGTGAGACCCAGGTTCAGAGAGACCCTGTTTCAAAACAGCAGAGGTGAAAAGCAATTGGGAAAGATGCCCCATGTGAATCTCTAGTCTCTAAGTGTATATGCATTAGCTAGTGCACCCATGCAGACACATACAACCACCCTTCCATCCTGCCTCTCTACTCTCCCAATGTTGTCCCTCGATGAAGGGATGAAATCTGAAACACTTATAACCAAGAACAGATGCTGTCCAAATTTCCTTTCTGTTGCTGTAACAAAATACCCTGACCAAAAGCAACCAGGGAAGGAAAGGGTTTATTTGGTCCAGAACTCCCTTCATGTCACAATCCATCATTGATGAAAGACAAATCAGGAACTCAGAGCAGGAACCTGGATGCAGAAATCATGTAGGAAAGCTGTTTACTGGCTCTCTCAGCCTCGGCTAGCTTTCTTGTATAGCCCAAGACTGCTTTCCTAGGGAATGGTGGAACCCACAGAGGGCTTAGCCCTCCTACAACAATGAACAATTAAGTCAGTTCCTCACAGACTGCCCACAGGCCAATCCGGGCAGTCCTTCGATTGAGACTGCCTTCTCAGATGACTCTAGGCTGTTTCAAGTTAACAGTTAATGCTAACTAGGACAGGTGCATACTCTTATTATAGGAAGAATTCCTTCCAATCAGTAAGACAAATAACTAGTTTAAAGCATAGAGAAGAAACCTGGACAGGCACTTTGCAGAATAATGTGCTGTGTTTGGTTCTGAGATCTTCTCCAGGGCCATGTTAAAGGCCCCAGCTTGGTGCTACTGGCTGGTGATGGGAACTTTAAGAGGTAGCCTAATGTGAGGTCTTGGAGTCACCAGGTTGTTACCATAGAAGAGACTGTGGGACCTAGGTCTATTCTCTCTCTCTCTCTCTCTCTCTCTCTCTCTCTCTCTCTCTCTCTCTCTCTCTCTCTCTCTCTCTCTCTCTGCCATCTGGCTACAAGCTGATATATGGCTGATGGAAGTAGCAGACAGAAGTTCCCTTAAGAAACTATACAGTATTTTGTTTTCGAATCGAGCACCCCCTACTCTGTGACCCTGTGCCCTAGCTAGCTTTAACTGTCAACCTGATACAGTCCAGAGTCATCTGAGAGCCTCAATTGAGAGACTGATCTGTGAGCATGTCTGTGACAATTAATTGATGTGGGAGAGACGAGCCCACTGCAGGTGGCATAATTCCCCGCGCGTAGTCCTGAACTGTATAAGAAAGCTAACTGAGCATGAGACTTTGAGCAAGCCAGCAAACAGCCTTCCTCCAGGTTTTCTCCTTCAACTCCTGCCCTGGCTTCCCCCAATCACCGACTGTAATTTGTAGGCTGAAATGAACCCCTTCCTCCCCAACCTGCTTTTAGTCAGTGTTTTATCACAGCAACATAGAGAAACTAGAACACCCGGCAAGTCTTCTAGGTACATTCAAAGGAGAGTTCAAGAACATCTGCAGAACATTCCCAGAACCATTCATTATTCAGAACAGCCTCAAGCCACAAATAACCCCAAATTTCAACCGCAGCAGAACAGAATGGTTGAGAATATTCATAGAACAGAACAGAATCGAGATGAAAGGGAACAGATAGCAAGGATGGTCCTCGGGTTGAGGACTATAGCAAAGTCAATACATGTGGAACTCTCCTGAGCACCATCCTTCTGAACTTCAGGGGTTATGGTCCTGAGGGGTCAGGATAGTGGTCACCTTTACAGGTGGAGAGAGAACTGTGAAGCTCCAGAGTGGCTGCTGGGGGTCTGTGATGTTCTCTGGGTATTGGACTCTGCCTCAGGCTCTGTCTGTGTCTTCTTGCTGTGATCAGGGAACTTCAACAAAACTCCCCCCACCTTCCTTATTCTATAGGTGCTCTCTACTTTGTTTTTTGGTTGGTTTTGTAGGGGAGGGGGTGCTTTTGGAGACACTCTTTCACTGGCCTGGGCTAGCCTGGCCAGAGAGTCTGCCTATCTCTGCCTCCTCAGAACACGTGTTTGTGTTTTTATTTGTTTGTTTTTGTTTTTACATGACTTCTTGGGTCCTCGGGCCTGTATAGCAAGCACGTTATTGATTGAGCCCTTGCTGATTTATCTTGGCCTCCTAATTTTTTGGTTTTATGAGACAATGTCTTGCTGTGGAGCCCTGGCTGGCCTCTAGCTCACGATCCCCTGTATCCACCTTCCAAGTGATTTCACAAGCGTGTAAACAGCACTTTTGAGGATCTGGGTGGACATACACTGACTTGAACTATTCTCCCCCTGAAACAGCGGGACTACTGAGTGGGTGCTGTCACCATTTCAAACTGTCCAAGACAGACTCCTCCAGTTCTCAGTCATTACCCTCTGAACAGAGTGATGTGTTAGCACTCACCCGGGAGGTGTTTCCTTACCAGGTCACTGCCCCTGGGAAGGCTTACCACTTAAGGAGTGAGCTGTTAAATGAGAACAAGCAATACTTACCTCAGCGATGCCTTTGCTAGCCTTCTCCTGAGCACAGGGAAAAGTCCACTATCCCTTCCTACATGGATGAGTGAGTTTTGTACAGCAGGTCCTTGCCATTATGGGATAGATGGACAGATAATGGATAGACTAATGGGATCTGCCTGAGACCTGGGGACTGTTTTTTCTTGGGATAGATTCCCTTTAAGGAGCTGGTGGGGAGCCACTGCAGCAAGTGTGGGTTTCGTCCCCTTAGTTCTGTGTCACTGGGGTGACTGTCATATACTGTCCCAACCAGTGCCCTTGAAAGTATGAGGTAGGTGGCTGTTGTGGGGACTGGGGGAGATGGCTCAACAGGTAATAACCTGAAGACCAGAGTTCAGGTCCCCAGCATCCACATAAATGCCAGGAGAGTACTGGTTAGAGTATTGATTACACCTGTAATCTCAATGCTAGGGAGGTAGAGTCAATGGCTAGACTAGTTGAATCATCCAGCTCTAGGTTCAAGTGAGAGCCCCTACCTCAACACACAAGGTGGAAAGCAATCCAGGAAGACACTTGGTCTGAACCTCCAGGCACCATATGCAAGCTCATACATGTGTACACACGTCTGCACACCTGCCCATACAAACATGTACACACACGTAAAAAGAAATGGGGAAAGTCCAATGGAGCATCTTGGATGGTCATACAGGTCTTAAGGTAACTATCTGGGCATAAGCCAGGGCTGCTCTAAGCAGACTAGGAGGTAAGGTTGCAAGGGATTCTGGAACTCAGAACTTGACTCTACATAAACTGCCAGACTTAAGCCAGTCTCCTCCAGGATCAGGCTGTGCTGCCAGGAGTGTCGTTAAAGCGGTAATTGCTCAGCTTGCTTTCTACACAGCAGCTAATGCTGTTGGCCCTGAAATAGAAACCTGTACTGGATGCATCTTTGATGAGCCCCCATGGCCTTTTGTGCTTTTCCCTACCTAATCCACTGGGTGCCAAATGGCCATTTCTGGATGGAAGACACCGGGAGGCATGCTTCGCCATCGTGACCGATGCAAGCCAACACCTCACTCTGCTCCAGCTGTTTCTCTCAGGCTGCGGTACTCGGCGGTTAAAGGCAGGGGTGCCTGGGCCTCAGGCTGGATTTCGGTAAGCACTTAAGGACTCACGTGGCGCAGTGGCTTCTACGCTGTCCTGTTTTTCCACGTACTCTGAGCATTCTGCGTGAGCACCTGTGGTTTGCCTGCCACGCTCTTGCCTTCCTCTGGACTCTTGATTAACTCCTTCTGTTTCTCAGCTATGATTTTGACCTCACAGCCTCGTGGAAGACAGACCCGACAACTCTGACTGAGCCAGGTAGTATCTCCAGTGAGGTCTGACTGTTAGGATTCTGCCACTCCAGCTGCATGACCGTAATGTGCAGCTCAGTAGTTAAGCAAGGGGTCTTCTGTCCTATGTCATCAGTGCGCTGCATGATCGTGCAAATGCATGGCAATCGTGGTGTAGCTCCATAAGCCTACCTGCGCATGTGCAGGGGAATCCTTAAAAACCCGGACACAGACTCCTCTCCTCTCTGCTCTCTGTTCTCTCCTCCTCCCACTACCTTTCTCTCTTTTTCTGCATGTGTGTCTCCCTCAGGCCTGGTTACTCTCTTCCATACCCCCCCTCCACCTAATAAACCTAATAACCCTGATACTGGGTTTTGTCATGTCTCATGACCTTTTTGCCCAGTAACAGTACCACTAATGTATTTTTAAAACAACGCTGACTATACAGACCTCCTGTGAAGTATGACTACAAGTTGAGGGCTATGGTCTTCTAGGGTGAGGCAAGCTGAGCTCCTGCCAGGGACACAGAATCGAAGGAGATGCCAAGTAACTCAAGATAAATAGCATAATGATGTAAAAAAAATCTGCATATGAGTACACTAAAACATTTAGATTTTTTTAAAATTGTATTTATTATTGTCTAGGTGTGGGGGAGGGTATGAGTGAGTCTTGGGGAATGCATGCCACTTCATATGTATTAAGGTCACAGGCCAAGTTTCAGGAGTTGGATCTCTCCTTCCACCATGTGAGTTCTGGGGGTGAACTCAGGTTGTCAGGCTCGGGAGAAAGTGCCTTTACTGGCAAACACCTCACTGGCCCCAAAATCTTAGTTAAAGGCTGAGTACTGAGCAGGGCTTGCCAGAGTAGAGAGGGCTGAGCCTCATGCTAAGTCCAACACCCCAACACACACACAAAAGTCGAGGGCTGGAGAGATGGCTCAGCAGTTAAGAGTGCTGGCTGCTCTTCCAGAGGACCTGGGTTCTATTTCCAGCACCCACATGGCAGCTCACAACTGTTTGTAACTCCAGTTCCAGGCAGTCCAATACCCTCTTCTGGACTCTTCAGGCACTGCACCCACTTGCTGTTTAGACAAACACACAGGCAAAACACCTACACAAAAAATTAAAAATAAAAAATTGGAATGCCAAGTATGGTTGTGCATATAATCAAGCACCTGCTCATAATCAAGCCGAGATCGATGGGTCCCAAGGGCGCACTGGAACACCAGTTCCAGGCCAATGAGAAATACTCTGTCTCAGAAAATAAAGTGGAGACCGATGAGATGACTCTGTGGGTAAAGTCACCTTCTGCCAACTCTGATGACCTCAGTTCCTTTCCCGTGGACCTACATGGTAAAAGTAAAGAACCAATTCCTATATGCTGTCCTGTGATCTTCACATGAGCATCTTGGCACATGTGTACACATATACATGTACACATACACACAATGAATATATGATTGTCATAAAACTATTTTTTTTTTCAAATTAAGGTGGTAAAGGAAGTGGGAGGAGGGCATTTAATGGGAAAGACCATGAGTTCCTTATGATGCAACACAGTGAGGACTCAGCTATGATGTCTCAAGGCTCTGGTCTCAAAGCTCGTAGCTCACTGTTGCATGAACGCTTCCAGCAGGAATGAGGCATTACCCAGTGACTGGCATGGCCCGCACAGGGGTCAAGAACCTTCCTTTTTGTTTGTAGATTTATTGCGTTTCTTCTGAAATTCCCTTGTGGTGATGCTATTTGAGGGCAGGGTCTATCAGGAGACCATTAAGGCTCATGAAGTCCTAAGAGTGGGCCAGAGACAACCATGTTGACATCCTTATGGGAAGAGGAGCAGAGGTGTCCCTGCATAGGAAAAATGTATGTAAGGACACAGCAGGAAGGTACCCATTGGCAAGCCAGAAAGAGAAACTCCTCAGCAACTAACCCTACCATCTCTGCCATCTTGGATTTCAGACTCTAGACCATGGGGGAGCTGCAGGCCTGTTGTGTAAGCTGTCCAGTTAGGGGTATCTGTCATGACCCCTAAGAAGAGTAGCACATCCAGCCATGCAAGCCCCTAATCTTAGAAGGACAGCTATGTCACAGAAGATCACAGTCCCAGAGGGTACTGTTGTGGGATAATCTTTTTCTACATGTGAAGATGTGTCTCTGCCAAGGCACCTTCTGATTGATTTAATAAAGAGCTGAACAGCCAATAGCTAGGCAGGAGAGGATAGGCAGGATTTCTGGACAGAGACAGGAACTCTGGAAAGGAATCAGAGAGATTCACCAGCCAGACAGGAAGGAAGTGGGACGTACAGTATGGAGGAGAGATAATGAGCCACGTGGTCGAACATAGGTTAATATAAACAGGTTAATTTAAGTTTTAAGAGCTAGTTGGAATCAAGCCTAAGCTAAGGCCAAGCTTTCATAATTAATAAGAAGTCTCTGTTTCATTATTTGGGAGCTGGCAGTCCAAACAAAACCTGCCTACAGGGTATTGTGCCACTCACAGTAGACTGCTACAGCCAGACTCCTCCCTGGGGCTTCCACAGGCCTCGGTGTGGAGGGAAGGCCATCACGGTGACAAAGGAATCAGGGTGGGCAGAGCACTGCATTAATGGGAGGCTCATCCATCAATGCCCACACTTGGCCGGGCGGTGGTGGCGCACGCCTTTAATCCCAGCACACGGGAGGCAGAGCCAGGCGGATCTCTGTGAGTTCGAGGCCAGCCTGGGCTACCAAGTGAATTCCAGGAAAGGCGCAAAGCTACACAGAGAAACCCTGTCTCGAAAAAACAAAAACAAAAAAAAAAAAAACCAAAACAAAAAAAAAAAATGCCCACACTTGAAGCAGAGACATTAGCTCTGCTTTCATGAGCCCAACCAGGAGCCACCTAGCTTGAAGCAAGGAAGAATTCTAGCTCTAGGTTGGTACAGATTTTCACATGAATAAAGATCCACCAATGGATCAGAGATGCCACACCAGAGCTGCCTGCTGTCCCTTGAGGCACCCACAAGATCTACACTTGATAGCGTCTTCTCGCCTTTCCCAATTCGAGCCCCTCTTCCATCAGGATGACAAGTGACAAGAGTGGATTTTTCATGAGACCGCGGCTTGGCCATCTTGGTTTCACTTCTTTTTCTAAATAATCAATCTACTGGGATCCCAGCTGCAATAAATGTCAGGTCGTGATTTGTGACTAACGCCACTGCCAATTGGTTCCGGTGGCTCTTGGCTGAGGCCGCTCCCACCTCACTGTAGCGGAGAGAAATAAAATTCTCAAGGCCGTGGTGACATTTTTCTTCCTGTCACCTCTCCAGGGAGGAGGCTTGTGACTCCATTTCATCCCACACCCTCATAGGAGAGAGCAGGTTAGTCAGGGCTGAGGATTTCCATGATGCTCAGTTGACCTTGAGATATTCACAGTATCCAAGCAGATGGAGAAAACATGGGCTCTGGTCTTTAGAAGTATAAATCCCTGGGGAAATGATTTGTCAGTCTTAGAGACCACCAAGGAAGAGCTGGCAGTGTCTCAGAAAGAGAAACATCATGCCCTGGGGCCACTGTGCCTGCAGATCTCCTTTGTTTCCTCTTGCCCTTTGGCCAGATAACTGTGTTCCTCATCACGTCATTCTGGCTTTTGCGTTATTTGTGTAGTGCTGAGGCTTGAACCCAAGGCCTCACCCACACCAGGCAAGCGCTCTCTCAGCTGAGATACTGGCTCAGCCCTGTCTATTTATTTTTGTTCCAAGATGTCTTCTCTGACCCTTGACTGGAGTGTGAACTTTCTTCTGTGTCCTCATAGTTAATAGGATCTTGGGACCTTATCCAACAGCATGCATGTCTGTTGGAGTCAGAAACTATTGGGTAGCTTTAACAAAGTGAGGACTAACTTCTACATAGACTCCAGAGCCCCATTAGAGACCCAGATTTCTGTTCATGTACCTCCCTGTCACTTCAACTAGACAAGATGCCTCAGAATATCTGTCCTACAGACAGAGTTGCCCCCATCTGCATGTTATAAGTTAAAATCTTATTTGTTAGAACCCTGCATCTTATTTAGTGTTACTATTTCTGTGATGAAACACCATAAACAAAAGCAACCTGGGGAGAAAAGGGTTTATTTCACTCACCGTTCCATTTAACACTTCATCATCAAAAGCAGTCAGGGCAGGAACTCAAGCAGGGCAGGAACCTGGAGGCAGGAGCTGAAGCAGAGGCCATGGAAGGGTGCTGCTTACTGGCTTGCTCCTCATCACTTGCTCGCCTGCTTTCTTATAGCACTCAGGACCAGCATCCCAGAGATGGCACACCCACAATGGGTTAGATCCTCTCACGTCAATCACTAATTAGGAAAATACTCTACAGGATTGTCTACAGCCTGATCTTATAGAGGCATTTTCTTAATCGAGGCTCCCTCTTCTAGATAACTTTAGCTTATGTCAAGTTGACATAAAACTATCCAGCACATCCTGCAAATTTTGATTACATTTGGAGACCAGGCATTTAAGGAGGTCAGCAGGGCTGAATGAGGCTATGTGGATGGATACCCCCGACCCACAGGACTTGCGTATCCATAAGTAAACAGCAGGAACACAGACACCGTCAAGCTTCTTTACGATCAGCGAATGCCACTTCTTTCTTCCCTCCCCCAAACAGCTATCTTCAGCAGCTCAGCTGTGCCTTCTTGTAGTAGACCATCAGGAGCGGACCGTAAACTGTTAACATCCCATTGTAGAAGGAGAGGGTGGGGGCGGGTTTGTTAAACCCTTCCTGGAGATTCCAGGCACTCCTTCCCAGCCCTTTGTTTGCAATTGTGCCCCCAGTGCATGTGGCCTGGGGTCTCAGGATACAGAGTGCTAAGGTACATAGCTCAGGAGAGGTTAATTGAGAGATGCTCCATCTACATGAGCATTATCTATGCTGGTGAAGATTTTTCAGTGTAGCTTCTTTGGGAGTCACTCATGTTCCAGCCAATGACCTTTCACCCATGCTCTTTTTTTTTTTTTTTTTTCAGATTGATCTTTTTTTTTTTTATTTTACAATACTATTCAGTTCTACATAATAAGTACAGATTCCCTTGTTCTCTCCCTTCCTGCCCCCCTCCCCTTCCCCCCAGCACATCCCCCATTCCCATCTCCTCCAGATCAAGGTCTCCCCCGAGGACTGAGATCGACCTGATAGACTCAGTCCAGGCAGGTCCAGTCCCCTCCTCCCAGATTGAGCCAAGCGTCCCTGCATAAGTCCCAGGTTTCAAACAGCTAACTCATGCAACGAGCCCAGGACCTGGTACCACTGCCTAGATGCCTCCCAAACAGATCAAGCCAATCGACTGTCTCACCTATTCAGAGGGCCTGATCCAGTTGGGGGCCCCTCAGCCATGCTCTTAATGATACCCAGGTGGTTCCCCAGGGTGAACTCTGATGGAATCACATTTGGCTTGTCATTTGGACCTTGTGAGGAGGAGGTACATATCATTTATAGATACTCTCAACAGGGCACCAGCCAGTGTTGATCTCAGCATGGTGTACAGAGGAAGTCAAAGCTCAGCCTCATGACACGTCATCAAGACTCCATCCCTGAAATGTTTAAAAAGCAATCAAACCTTTCCAATCAGGCCACTTTGTTCCCTTGTATCTTGGATGCCACATGTGTCCCAAAGGCTGTACATCAAGTCCTATGTTGCAGGAAACACTATAAACATTAGGGGACAATTCCACCTGGGTACCACCCTGCACATCCCCACCCTTCCTGTACATACAACCTCACACACACTCTGTAGGTTATGGTCTTGTTCTTAGCAAGGAGCAGGGCTCCACTGACTTGTGGCTGCTCCTGATGCAGCCTTTAAGCAGGGCGGGGGGGGGGGGGGGGGGGGGGCTGTGTTCAGAAGAACACAGGGAACACAGGCTTTAGGTCAAGATTGGTGCTGGAACTTTGTCCTAGTTAAGGTTCCTATTGCTGAGATAAAACACAGGGACCAAAAGCAACTTAGGGAAGAAAAGCTTTGTTTCAGCTTACAACTCTCTGGTCACATCCATCACTGAGTGAAGTCAGGGCCAGAACTCAAGGCAGGAAACTGGAGGTAGGAGCTGAAGCAGAGACCATGGAGGAGCACTGCTTACTGGCTTGCTTGTTATAGCTTGCTCAGCTTACTTTCTTTTATAGCCTAGGACCGCCTGCCTAGGAGCACTACTGATCACAGTAGACTGGGTCCTCCCACATCAATCATTAACCAAGAAAATACCCCACAGGTTTGCCCATAGTCCAATCTAATGAGGTCACTTTCTCCATTGAGATTCCCTCTTCCCAAATGACTGTAGCTTGTATCAAGTTGATAAAAAAACAAACAACTAACCAGGACAAATTTCCGGGAGCTGGCACAGCCCAGGATCCCATCTCATTGGCAGGCAAGGACAATAGCAGGTTCTCTCTCAACCACTGTCTCAGCAGGTGCAACTGGGAAGACACACGTGTCCTGGAAGCACATGTATGAGAGAGGGCTCACCGAGGCAGTGCCTGTATGAACATCCATATTCCTGAATGTGCTTATGTGAAATATGTGCGCATATATGTGTTTCTGCACATATATTTTGGCATATGTTAATGTGAGCATTTATTTGTTGTGAACCTGTATGCTTGTGAACTTGAGTGTGTATGTGTGTATCTGTGTGACTGAAGGTATGCATGCATGCCTGTGTATGTGAAAGTGTGCACGCATGTGTATGCATACATGTGTGTGTGTGCACATGTGTGTTGAGGAAGGAAGTGTCTGGGGATCTGGAAAAAGTGAGAGAATTCAACATAGGTCATTCAAGGTATGTTAAGGGTACCATTTACCACCTCTTTCTCCATAGGCCCTGCAAGACTCCTGTTGCCCCCAGCCCTTCACAGAGCTGCTAAACCCCATGTTATCAGACCTTCAGAAGCAGCAGTGGCTCCTCAGAGCAGAAGTACACACAGTTGGTGGCAGACATGTCTACCTGGGACTCCTACTTCAGAGGACTCCTTCCAGACACTGGGAAGATGGCACCTAACTCGGTAACACAGCATGAATCCCATGTCTATTCCCTTTGACCACCTCTCCTTCCTGCCCAGTGCTTATGGGTGGCACAAGGCACTGCTTGTCATAGAAATAAGCAGGGTTCTTGGCTTGCTTTGTGTTCAGGTGTTTTCCATTAATAAAGGAAAAAGATAAATGGAGGGAAGAAAGGTTGTCTGCACTCACACTCTGCAGAGAAGCTCCCCACAGCTATGTCAAGGGCAGGGGGCACATGGGTGATGATGTAATTCCCATTGGACCCAGGGCCTAGCTAGGAATAGACCTCTGGATGCCAGCTCTCACCTGAATGCCACCTATGCCAAAAGGGTGTCCTGGTAAGACACCCCGGAAGTCCCTGCCGCTCTCTGCTAGCAGGTGCTCCGTATCATCCTCATTTAGAGAGCATGAGCAGAGGACTTTGAGTGGCATCAGATGCGTTGCAGGGTCTCAGGAAGCCAGGAAGAGTTTGTGCTATAGGCATTTGCAGAGACTGGAGAATACTTCCTGCCGAAGGTGGCACAGTCTAACTCCCTTGGTCTTTAGGGGTCCTGGCGGCTTGTTTCCCCTGAGATCTTAGTGGAGACATCCTCTTTGAGCTTGTTTCCCTCTTTGTAAGTTTGGGAGCACCAATGAAACCCTCCTTCCTCAATTGCACAAGACCGGCATTGGCCTGCTCCATGTTTGGTAAGGCTTGTCTGTAATTCCCATCAACATGATCATCCCACTTCCATACAGAGCACTGGGCTCTACAAGCAAGACAAGGGGTGTCCTGCCCGAGTCGACTGGAAAACGCAGAAGGAGTCTGAACAGTGCTCGAGTTAGGAACCTCCCCACCACCATCACTGAAGGAACTGTAAGGGTAGCGGCAGTCTAAGACTTGGTTTGTCTGAGGGTCTTCTATAGCTGGAGTTAGCCTTGATCTAGCTTTGCAGCCGAGGATGACCTAGAACTCTTGACTCTCATGTCCCCACTTCCCTGGTGCTGGAGTCACAGCTGTGCACTACCACATCTGCTCTATGCCATGCTGCGACTGAAACCCAGGGCTTTGTGCGTGCTAGGCAAGCACTCTGTCAACTGAGCCACATCCCTGCCCTGACAGTTTAAAAGTCAGTGTGGATCCATTGCCACTAACAGTTTGTGCCCGGCGCCGGGGTCAAAGTGCTTTTGTGTTAAAAAAAAAAAAAAAAAAAAAAAAAAAAAAAAACTTATTTTTCCCACTTACATGCTAACTCTACAGACAAGGAACCGGAGGCACAGGAGACACAGTGGTACCCCAGGGCCACACATTAGTTGATGGCACAGTTGTTGATCGTGTTTATTTCCATAAAGACCCAGAGACTGGAGATTTCTTTATGTTTTCTCTAATTTTTTTTCAGTTATTAATGACATAAACTTTCTAATCTCAACAAAAATAATGTTTTGGTAATGACACAAGAATTAGCCCAATGGCTTGGTGCTAGGGAAGCTCAGGTGGTTGTTAGGAGGTAGGCAGCAGGCACACCTACAGCCTCAGAAGTCAGGGAGAGGTGACCGGTTGTTAGGAGGTGGGCAGCAGGCACACCTACAGCCTGAGAAGTCAGGGAGAGGACCGGGTGGGAAGGCTGCATTCTTCTGGCCTCACGTTGGTCTTCTGTGTATCAACCCTGCCTTCCCTCTCCTTGGTCTGGTATTTAACTGCACTTGGATGCCACAGAACAGATGCAAACAATGGCAGCCCTCAGAAGCCCTCAGCAACAGTTGGTTAGAAGCACCCCTCCCCCAGTGTGTCTGCACAGAGAAGGGAGCTCACAGCTGGTGAAGCCCTTTCTTGCCCCCAAATGATTTTATTTTGCAACATCCTGCCAGCCATTGCCAAAACAGATCCTCTCACTCATCCTTCTGCCTCAAGGCCTTTGTATCCCACAGCAAGAGAGGGAGGCTGTGGATTCAACACCCAAATGAAAAACAACTCCATTTCACGCATCAGGCAGAAGGCAGAGGCACAATCCCAAGATGTAAATGGCAGGTGTCAAGAGTCACTTGAACACTCTTTAAGAGTCCTAGGGCTCCACTTGACATTCAGTGACCTTCACATTCAAGGCAGAAGCCACTTTGAAGAGCAGAGGAGAAACAGGCCCAGCTGCTGGGCTGAGGGCCAGTTGACTGCTGAGCACTCCCAGTCAACTGCAGAAGTCAAGATGACCCAAAAGAGAGGGACAGCATAGAGGACGTTTTGACCTCTGCACAGGACTGCCAGACAGGGCAACATGGGGTGCCCAGGCACATTGGAACTTCACATAAACAGTTGTTTTGGTGTAAGTGTGCCCTGTGTGATATTAGGGACATATTTACATTGTGAGGTCTTTTCATGATTTTCCAAAATTCACACGATTGGGCATCCTGTATCTTATCTGGCAGCTGCTGTGGGAACTGTTTTTTTCCCTTGGAAGATACAAACAAATGTCTCCTCCTTCTAGAGCACCAACAATAAACCAAAATAGGATTCCACCAAAGTCCAGTTTGGGAAACCAGCAAGTCCATTGGGTTTACTTACAGAACATGGGGGAGGGGTTGCTTAGAGGAGCATGGGTGGTCCCAAAGCAGCTGTTACTACTTGAAAGTCTCACCCCAGTATAAATGATGACTTTCCCATAGCTGAATATATGCAGTCCCCCAATCAGTTAACCTTCTGGTCTACATGCACTAGCACCTCCCAAAGCTGCAAGGCCATGTGCAATTTTGACAGAATTGTATACAGATAACTAGAAGGTACAAAAGAGTGGCCAGAATCTCCAGTGAGGGTCCAATGACCCTCCCCACACCCCTCCTTTCATGTGGCAATGTCAACAGTCAACAAACCCAATCATGGGGGACTCTTGTGAATGTCATAACATCTCTCATGAGGATGACAGCCATTACACTCGGGGGATAGCTCTCCACAACAGCAAAACACCTGAGAAGCAGCAACATTTACAATAAAGCCAACCTCACTTGGCCCTTGGACCTCAAGGTGGGCACAGAGAGAGCCTATACAGTAGCAAAGCCAGGCACAGAGGCCATGTACAGAAGCAAGGACAGGCACATAGCCCCAGCCCAGTCCGAGCATTGAGGAGCATGGGGCCAAATACTCTACCCAGCTTGACAGCTGCAAACCAGTCATTTCCACACCTTCCTTGCAGTTAACACCAACACAGCCAGGGCTTCTCTGAGGTTTAATACTTGACACACACAGAGGCCCCCCGTGCATCCTACAGTGACTCAGAGGAACCACTGGGGCCAGAGGCTGGAACTGACTATGGGACACAGAGTTAGCCCCTCTGGGCTTGTAGAATTGATGTTTGAGAGAAGCTAAAGACTAGAAAATCCCATCTGGGACCAGTTCCAAATAGGAGGCTACAGCCAACCAAGTGGACAGGGAGAGATCCTAGGGAGATGGCATCTAAGCCAAGAGCCATGTGACTATTGAAAGAACCATTACAGGGAACAGAGTTAGTTCATGGCACGACAGAAGATGGCTTATATATCCCTGTGTATCTTAGTGAAATGCAGCTGTTATGGCTGGACTGAAAGGGGAAGGTATGGAAGGAGGTGATTACTCAGCCCAATAAACACACAGCACCCGAACCACAAATGGGGGAGACAAGTGAGGTGCCTGGGGTGCAATAAAAACATTCAGTCTCAGATTCCCTTGAGTTGGAGAGTGAGATGGAGGGGGATAAGATGTTTGCTGCTAAGCATGATGATCTGAGTTCAATTCCCAAGACCCACATGGTGGGAGGAGAGAAGCAACCCCTGAAAGATGTCCTCTGACCTCTCCATATGCACACGCGCACAAAATAAACAAATGAATGTAATAAAGAACTTTTAAAAATAATTTAGATTCCCGTGAGTGCCACTTCTCACTTGTAGCTCTTTCTGTGGAAGCTGAGTGGCAGTTGTCGTATGGGCAGGCAGCCTTGTACCTGCCTGAGCATCTCAGCAGACCTGCCCGTTTTCTCTGGCTGACTGTCAGAGAATAGGAGCCAGTCAGAAAGGAGGAGGAGAAGGGAGATTTACGCCACCCATGGGGCCAGGCAGCAGGTCCCATTTCCTGGGAGTCTGGGAGCCACTACATACAGTCCTGTTATCATCACAAAAGGGACAGAAGTCAGGTTAGGCTTGAAGTGTGAGTCTCCTATGGGGGAGTCTAAAAGTTAGCAGCTGTCTGCTCAGCTGAGTGTGGCTAGCAACCCCACCCAGCACCCTGAGCTTCTGGCACCCTAGCTGAGCTGAGCACCTGAGCTGAGCACCCTAGCATAGCAGAACCCCAACCAGGGGAAAAGGTAGACTAGATGGAGTTGGGTGCCTCAGCCCAGACTGTGGCTTTCCTCCTTTGCTACACACCCAAAAGCCATTCCAAGCCTCCCTTTTCCAAGGTAGAGAGCACAGGCACAGGAGCTCCTGACTCCACCTGTCCTGTCCCCGCCCAGCATCCTCGAGCCCCAACTCCGTTTGCTGTCAAGAGACAGCATCACAGCTTTGGCTGAACCACTGGGTACCCTACCATGACCTGTACAGCTTTGGAATTGATCTGACTTGGGCGATGGGAAATAAAAAATGGCAGACAGAATGTGCAGAAAAGCTGGGATCAGGTGGAGTGTGTGCTCTGATGGAGATACACTATGAGCTGGGAACTCGGTGCGTTTATTACAAGCAGCTGAATAAGGAGGCAGGTTAGCCAATCCTGGTAGAGAGGTACAATGTAGGGAGCAGTCTCCGGCTGCAGTCATCCATGAAGAAGAAGCTGTGGTTGATATTTTCTGCATACATCTTCAGCATGTGTACTCAAAGCAGGGGAAGGCCCTGCCATTTCCATGGGTCTAAGCATTGGTGTCCTTGATGTGTCTGTGCTCATGTCAACAAAGCATACACTCTGAATTTCATCCACATTCCCCCTAGGCTTCATTTCCTCCCAAGTACCCAGGATGATGGGCCAGCCTCCCAGCCAGGGCTAGCAGCAGGTTCTGTCTGGGAAGCATTGTGCATTGGCAGCTCTGGTCCCCTTGGCACCCGAGAGTCCACTCTTGATCACTTGGCAATTTGCTAAACTCCAGGCCTCACTAAAGTCCTGGTTTGCTGTGATGCCCACTGGTTTTTAACCTGTCCCAGAGAAGTGGAGGGCATGTAATTGTCTGCTGCTGCTGCCACAGAGGGACATGGGACTTCCTATCTCTATACCCTCTCTTTATGTTGCCTCATTGGAGCCAAGTGACTGGGTGCCGCAGGCTCTGTGAAGCACCTGGAAGATAAACAGTCACCGGGGGCTAGAGAGATAGCTCTATCAGTAAAGTGCTTTACTTACAATCGTGAGGACCTGAGTTTGATCCCCCAGAGGACACGTAGAGGAAGGATAGAACCAACTCCTACAAGTTGTGCCCTGACTTTCACACACATATCATGGCATACACACCACACACATACACACTAAATATATGTAAAATAATTAAAAAGCAAAGCGTGGTGGTGTGTGTTTGTAATTGCAGCACTAACAGAGACAGGAGCATCATGGGGCTTGCTGGCCAGCCAGCCTAGACTATTTGGTGAATTCCAAGCCAGCTAGAGACTCTCCCTTAGAGATGGAATTTGGGGATGGACCTTAGCTGTAGTGCAAGGGAGAGAGGCCATGGTCTGGGGTGGGGCACTCAACCACTTCCAGGTCCCTAGCATGGCATCTAAAGATGATAGGTAAGGTTTCCCTATGGTCTCCACATGCACACATATACATGTGTACATGTGTACAAGATATACACATACACTGGATGAATCCTGTACATCCATGCATGCATGCGCACCTGCATACACAAAGAATCCTCAAGATGTCAACTACCTTGGCAACATCAGCCTAGTGACTGGCTCAGCCCTGCAATGCTGGGCTCTGATCTGGGCTGGTGCTCCAAGGCCTGGCCCATGAAACCTGAGCCTCTTCTATGGCCATGAACTTGAAGTGGAACAAAAGTCCAGAATCTGAGTGCTCTTCCTGGGGGCTGGAGACTTATCTCCATGGTAACATTCCCATCTGAAGGAAAAACCAACCCTGAGGAGATGGGGAGAGCAGTTAGGGCAGGGATGGGCAAATAAGAAACGTTAGCCATTGGACCCTCAAAAGCTCTTGTCCAGCTCCTGCCTGGTCCACATCCCCCAGCTGTGTGATGCTGGCCAGACGGCCCAATATCTCTAAACCTTTGGTGAGATGGCAATTGAGATGCCCACAAAAATGGGCTGTTGGGAACTTCCTGGTATACCACAGGGCTCAGTAAGTGGTCCCGTGCAATAGCTACCACCTGCCCAAACACTGAGTAGGTACAACCTGGATGCATTTCTTAGCTTGCCAAAACCACCTGCAAAGAGGAACCAGTGGGCCATGAAATGGAACTGTGTGAGTAGCTGATGGAGGGGAAAGTGGTCTAAAAAACCTGGTCATTGTTTTAATCCCAGCCTACTGGTTACTGTGCAGCACTTCCCTCCCAATCCAAACATTCTCTCCAAGAGTGAAAGGGAAGCCCACGAGACTCCAGAGGTAAGGCAAATGTCACACACACATCTGAGAAAGCCAAGACTTGCAAGATTCTCAAAGGTCCCTCCCACCATGATCAAAAGCAACTTGCGGGGGAGGTGGTTATTTCATCTTACATTTTTGTGGTCCATCATCCAGGAAAGTTGGGACAAAAACCTGGAGGTAGAAACTGAAGCCGAGGCCACGGAGGGATACTGCTTACTGGCTTGCTCCCGCTGGCTTGTCCAGCCTGTTTTTTGTTGTTGTTGTTGTTTTTAAGATTTATTTATTATGTATACCATGTTCTGCCTACATGCATGCTTGCAGACCAGAAGAGGGCACCAGATCTCATTATGGATGGTTGTGAACCACCATGTGGTTGCTGGGAATTGAACTCAAGACCTCTGGAAGAGTAGCCAGTGCTCTTAACCTCTGAGCCATTTCTCCAGCCCCCAGCCTGCTTTTTTTTTTATAGCATCCAGGACCACCTGCCCGGGGATGGCACCTGTCAGTTGTACCATCCACAGTAGGCTGGGCCCTCCCATATCAATCATCAATCAAGAAAATATCCCACAGACAAATCTGGTGGGGGAGGCATTTTCTCACTTGAGGTACCCTATTCCCAAATAACTCTAGCTTGTGTCAAGCCAACAAAACTAGCCAGCACATCACCTCTACAGACACAGTAAGCATCTTGGGGAAGAGACTCTGAGGAGCCCAGCTGCTCAGAGGAGGCAGAGGAGCTATCAGTAGACCTCTTAGACCTGTGCGGCTGCCAGTAAGTGGTGCAGAAATCTCCAGGGTTGCAGCTTTCAGGCTGCATCAAGTGAACTGTCACCCATGCTGTGGTGGGCTTTTTGGAGATTCAGCTGCTCCTACGTCATCCCTGCTCCTGTAACCCCTCATTCATGCTCCTATTAGTAGCCTCATTAACAACTCATTGGGAACAGCAGTGGCTCAGCAGCTAAGAGAACTGGCTGCTCTTGCACAGGACCCAGGTTCAAGTCCCAGCACCCATATGGCAGCACACAACCATCTGTGTCTCTAGTTCCAAGGAATCTGGTGCCCCCTTCTGGCCTCCCCAGGTTTTGCATTCACATGGTGCACAGATGTGCATGCAGATAAAATACCCATTCACATAAAAAAAATTAAATATAAAAAATAAAAACTCTCTATTGAAGATAATTACAAATTTATTAGTATGTCTTTGAAATACCATACTCTCCTGTCATTTGTAATGTCAAAATGCACAATAACAAAATGATACTTTCATTTTTAATGACTGTGCTATAAAGCACTTTTAAATCTTCTGTGGAAATTATATAATCTCATTATTTTGCTGAGTGCTAAGTTTTAAAAATTCTAGCTTTCATTTTAGCTATGGAATCAAAAATGCATTGTTGCTGGTGTGATATAAATATGTAAAGTTTAATGCAATATTAATTTCACCTCCTTTTGGTAAACATGTAAAAGAAGACAGAACAAAGTATAATAAACAGTGAAAAATTCACATTTTAAAAGAACAAAATTACCATTTAGGAAAAAGAATTCTAAATGATATTTAATACAAAAACATACATGAAAAACAGAAATAAAAAGCACTCCACCACTCAGAGAGTTATTGTGATAATAGTTATTGTGAGAGTTATGTGTTAACAATATTCTGATAACATTCCCAAACCCAGACTTGGAAGCCTTTCCCTTTTACATCTCGTGACCTGATTATACAAACCATTTTCTATGCAGCTTTTTACACTTAACATTATAATCATGCAACTATAGCAAGTTATATAGGTTACCACAAACTTTAACATTTTTTTATTCCAGTTGCTTATTGACTTAGTTTCTTTTCCTACTGCGGTGATGAAATCCCTGACAAAAGCCACCGAAGAGAAAATGGGTTTATTTTGGCTCACAGTTCTAAAGGGATACAGTTCATCATGGCAGGGAGGCACGGCAGCGGCAGAGAAGACACAGACAGCAATTAGATCTGGCTGATCACACTGCAGCCACACTCGGGAAGCAGAAAGAGAACAGGAAGTGGGGCTAGGCTGAAGCCGCAAGACTCACCTTAAGTGACATATTTCCTCCAGCCGTGCTCCATCTACTAGTTTCCTCAACTTTTATGAACAGGACTCCCAGCTGGGGACCAAGTATTGAAACACACGAGCCTGCGGAGGCTCACCCAGACCACGTAACAGTTATGCCATTGCTCTTAATGTGTGTAATACTCTGTGATATGGACTGAGCCTTGTGATTATCCTCCATTCTGTTTACCCTCTGGTCCTGTTGAATCTGCTAAAACTAAGACTTTGTTGCATTTACTAGAAAGGTCCTAAAACTGATAGATCAGGACTGTATCCTGGCTCCAGCCCACAGGAGAGCACAAGAATCAGATGACAGCATGGTAACGGTGTCGTCTAATTATAGGTCAGATAAGTGCATGTGTTTCACAAAGTTTATTTGTCATGATTTGGTAGCTTCTGGATCCCGGGAGAAGCTGAAACTTCAGCTCTGCGGCAGGTGCATGCAGAACGCTTCATGGATTAGGACATACATCTGCAGCATTCTTAGCTGAGAAGAGAGGAAAGGCAATATATGATAGCTTGCAAAAAACAGATGTTCCAAAAGAAGCTTCAGGACTATTTAGATCTTTCCCACAACACCGCCTCTTACCCAATAAAGGATTAATTTTGTCATCAAACTAAAAAAAAAAAAAAAAACCTCAAGCTGGGCGGTGGTGGCACATGCCTTTAATCCCAGCACTCGGGAGCCAGGTGGATCTCTGTGAGTTTGAGGCCAGCCTGGTCTATAGAGCGAGATCCAGGACATGCACCAAAACGACACAGAGAATTCCTGTCTCAAAACAACACCACCACCAAACAAACAAACAAACAAAAACCAAAAACAAACAAACAAACAAAAAACCCTCATTAGTTCACCAAGTTGGACTTTGGGGTAATCATTACTTTGGTCTGTTATGGGCTCCCTTTCTAGGACGAGTGAATGTGTGTTGCATCTCTCCCCAGGCGCCCAATATGGAGATCAGTTGAGACCTTATCAGCATCAGTCCGAGTCCCTGGGTCTCCTTCTCATCTAGGAAGCCCTGACAGTCCACTCCAAGCTCTCAACACCCACAAGACAGACTTAGCACCTCTCTTATCACGTTGAATGGTGTCTTAGTCAGAGAGCACAGTAACTCTTACAAAGAAAACATTAAATTGAAGTGGCTCACTTGCTGTTTCAGAGGTTCTTTCTATTATCATCACGGTGGGGAGCATGGCGGCATGCAGGCAGACGTGGTACTGGAGAGGTAGTCGAGAGTCCTACATCTTGCAGGCAACAGGAAGTCAACTGACACACTAGGCAGTATGCTGAGCATAGGAAACCTCAAAGCCCACCCCCACAGTGACACACTTCCTCCAAGGCCATAACCCACTCCACCAAAGCCACACCTCCTAATAGTGAGTGCCACTTCCTATGAGATCATGGGGGCCAATTACATTCAGACTACCACAAATGGTCTACTTTATGCTGTGTGAACTCTGCTGCATTCTTCTTGCCACCACCAGTGTGGGGCCCCAGAGGGAGACCTGTGAACTCAGGCCTGTAGTCCAGCCAGGTCCAGGGATTCAATGAATGGATTTCACCACGAGAGGAGGTTCACCTTCCCTTTCTACTTTGCTCCAGAGAGTGAGAGGTTGTGTGTGGTGACTAACTTCACACTGAGTGGGTGGAAGTGGACGTGGGATCAGGCTGAGCCCGATTTTGAGGTCATCTATGAGGTTTTCAGATGAGAATATCACTTCAGTCTCAGAAGACTGTGGCAACATTGTGTTCCCCAAAATATTGTGCATCCTAATAAACTTATCTGGGGTCAGAGACAGAACAGCCACTAGATATAGGGGCCAGAAAATGGTGGCACACACGCCTTTAATCCTAGCATTTCAGAGGCAGAGATCCGCCTGGATCTCTGTGAGTTCAAGGCCACACTGGAAACAGCCAGGCATGGTGACTCATGCCTTTAATCCCAGGAAGTGATGGCAGGAAGCAGAAAGGTATATAAGGCATGAAAACCAGGAACTAAGCTGGTTAAGCTTTAAGGTTTTTGAGCAGCAGTTCAGCTGAGACCCATTCAGATGAGGACAGAGAGGCTTCCATTCTGAGGAAACAGGATCAGCTGAGGAACTGGCAAGGTGAGGTGGCTGTGGCTTGTTCTGCTTCTCTGATCTTCCAGCATTCACCCCAGTATCTGGCTCTGGGTTTGTTTTTATTAATAAGACCTTTTAAGATTCATGCTGCAGAGGACATCCTCAGTGTGTCTGGACTTGTCCAATCTATGGAGGGCTCTGAATAGAACAAATGTGATCAGGAGGAACTCTGCCCAGTCCCTGCCTGTCTTAGCATGAACTATCAACCTGACATAGCATAAAAATTCTTAAAGAGTCTCAAATGAGTCAATGTCTATGAGGTTGGTCTGCAGACATGTGCACAAGTTATTGTATTAATTGCTGTGGGCAGCCTGACCTACTGAGGGCCACATCATTCCCTAAACTGTGTAAGACAGCTACGTAAGCCTGAACCTGTGAGTGAGCCGGAACCATTCCTTCGGTTCCTGCTCTGATTTCCCTCAGTGATGGCTTGTGACCCGGAAGTGTAATCCAAATATAAGCCCTATCCTGCCAACTTGCTTTGGACCACGTGCTTTATCATAGCAACAGGAAACCAGAACAGTAACCTGCTGAGGGGGCTGAGGCAGCTCACTTCCTCTCCTGCCCTGGGTCCCATGGGTCCCTGGTTCTCAGGCCCTTGGACTCAAGACTGAATGGCATCTCTGCAGAGCTTCTCGGCCACCCCAAGTTTGCAGACAGCAGATCATGATGCCTCCCTTTTACACATATGGAAATCTATTTGCCTCATTTCTCTGGAGATCCCTGACTTCTGCTTTTTAGAGTGTTTAGGTGAAAATATAGGATGTTCGACTCTTTCTCCTATCATGTAGTACTTGGGCATCAGTGAAGATCTGCTCTGAACACAATACAAAACACTTATGTAAGCCTATTGTATCCAAAGCAAATTAGATCTCAATAAAGAAAAATTTTAAAATATACTCTTAAAAGAGTATATTGGTGGGGCTGGAGAGGGAGCTCAGGGTAAAAGAGCAAGAGTTGCTCCTGCAGAGTACCTAGATTCAACTCTCAGCACCCACATGTCAGTTCACAACCATATGTAACTCCAGTTCCAGGGGATCTAGAACCATCATCTGGGTGCAGTGCGCCTGCACAAATCTCTCTCTCTCCCCTCCTCCCTGCCTCCCTCTCCTCTCCCCCCCCCCCCCACGAGGAAGAGGGTATTGCGATCACAAGAGACTGTCCAGTCTTAACAGAATACAGTAACTTACGGTCTGGCAGAATGGGAAGGGACGTGAAGGTAGAGAAATCTTGTTCAACACGAGGCCGTCCCCACCACTGGCCTCGCAAGCCTCTGATTTTCTCTGTTCCTAAATCAGAGTCTACCCCACCTTTGCTCCGCCAGCCCAGAATCCACCAATGTGGAAGACCAAGTCTGAAAATGGAAAATGACCAGGCCCACACCGGTGTTTCACAATCGCTCCGCACTTTTATTGTTCACTTTCTTCACATGGCAGATACAGAACTGTCTTCGCGCGTGGCCTAGAACCAGGCTGGAAGACCTCCACTGACCAGGAAACACCACTCATGACAATACTTTCTCCTTGTTTTCCTGACAATCTGGGAAGTGTTGACGGGTGACCCAGCACAATTTGCACATGCAGAGAGAGAGGGAGAGAGAGAGGGAGAGAGAGAGGGAGGGAGGGAGAGAGAGAGAGAGAGAGAGAGAGAGAGAGAGAGAGAGAGAGAGAGAGAGAGAGAGAGAATCCCCCAAAAGCCCAGCAACACTTTCCAGAGTTTTCCAAAGTCTGACTGGAAGCAGCCTGCCAAGGCTTTGGGTTCGTGAGTTTTCCTGGCTGCTGGGAGAGGCTGAGCTAGAGTCCGTGTGATCAGCTGTGGGGCATCCTGTGTCTGTGGGGTTAGCAACAGCCACGAGTCCATGCTTGCAAGGATTAACTGCAGGGTGTGGAAAAGGAAAATTCCAGTTGAAGAAATAAAAAAGGCAACACCAGAGTTTAGCTGGGTGGGTGAACAGGAAAACTGTAACACTGGACGATGATGGATGTTTGTCTGCCCGCGTGAGTCTCTAGGGACGCTTTTTCCTGGACCAGTCAGTCCCCTTGCTGCAGCCAGTCGACTGATTAATTAAATAACACACGTTATAAAACTTTAAAAATGGAGCATTTACAGTCGGGGCCATAAATACGTGCTTTTAAAAGTGTCTACATACATATTTACAGAGTTGTAAGATCAACCATAGTAGCCCTGAAAAAGAAAACCCCTTCCACGTGTGACAACTCTCCCAAGTTCTGTCCTCCCACTTCGACATGTTGGGACCAGAACGGAGCTGAGGAAACAGCACCAAAAATGTCTCAGGCATCCTCCGCCCCAAAGGCACAAAACCCAAGAACCTCAGTGACCCAGGTGCGAACTCTGAGCTCAGTCCCGTGTTTCCCCCAGACTCCAACTGTCCACCAGAGCAGGGGTCAGCGGGAGGTGAAAATCACCCGTTCACACTCCGGTTCTGTTTTCTTTAACCCGACCATATTTTTCTTCATTTCCCTTTTTACAATTTTTTTCTTTGCTTCCCTTCGCAGCTAACTTGAAACGTCCAGATGCTAACAGTAGAGGAGGTCGACCACGTGAGACAGGGGAGGGCACAGGAGAGCCACGCCTCCACCTCAAAGTCCCTAACCACTGCTTCCTCTCAACAAGAAAGCAGGTCTGAAAACCGCTGGGCGGGCGCAGAGCCTGCCTCCCAGGTGCACGGGCTCTAGGGTTCCCTGCAGAGACTTCAGAGCAGTGGACTCTGGAACTTCAAAGGAGAAAATGACTTGAAAGCTGGAGGCTCTGGTTGCTTAGGGAGAAAGGGGGTTTCCAAGTGCGGGGGCCAAGGTTCAGGCTCAGCCCTGATGGATCTATATGCTATTTGCTATTGATTCCCAGAGACAGTGTGAGGAGAATGTTGGTGAGGGAGGGGCTGGCATGAAGGGGAGCTCGGCCTCTGAAAGGTCATCCTTAGATAGGATCCCTCTCCACCCCTCAGGGCCAGACTGAAGCCCCAGTGATGGCAAGCGACAGCTCAAGAAGCACAAAGCAGGGTCAAGGAACTCTTTAAAAAATTGCATAGAAGGAGACGCCCCTCCGGGCAGGATGGCTGCACCACAGAGCACGGTTCTGGGCCACGTCCAAGGATCAGCTGGAGGATGATGCGAAGGCTACTGCCTTCCTGCTCCCGAGGCTGGGACCTTGGCTTGAAGACCACATGCATGCACCAGCACACACACATGCATGCACACATTCATATTCTCTCTCTCTCTCTCTCTCTCTCTCTCTCTCTCTCACTCACTCTCTCGCTCTCTCGCTCTCTCGCTCTCTCGCTCTCTCGCTCTCTCGCTCTCTCGCTCTCTCTCTTGCTTTCACAACTGGGAGAGGTCAGTACTCTCTGCAGGGCAGAATGCTGGTCCCTTTGGCTTCACTGATTCCAGGTCACTTCAGGTGCTGGGGAGAAACAAAGAGAAAATAACAACAATGGCCACATACTCACTGCCTTTTGTGGCTGCTCATGTTTCCCTGTTTAATTATTCTATTAAGCAGTTTAATAAAGTATAAAAGACATATAAAAGCCCCATTTGACCAATTTTCATAGCATATATTCAGCATTAGATAAAGATGCAGACTATGACCCCAACCCACCCTGAGCCATCCCTATTTAAGGATATCTACCCCCAGATAGCCATCATCCTGGTTTTTAATCACTTTATGCCCTTGCCTGCCTGCCTGCCTTTCCTTCCTTCCTTCCTTCCTTCCTTCCTTCCTTCCTTCCTTCCTTCCTTCCTTCCTTCCTTCCTTCCTTCCTTCCTTCCTTCCCTTCCTCCCTCCCTCCTTGTTGTGACATATTTGGTTACACTATATAAAGATATGTCACTCTGATTGGTTTAATAAAAAGCTGAATGGCCAATAGCTAGGCAGGATTTCCAGGTACAGAGGATGCTTGGAAGCTGAAGGGTGGAGAGACGAGGAGATGCCAAGAGATGGAGAACAAGCAAGACATGAAGGAGGGGAGGTACAGCCTCGAGCCACATGGCAGCACATAGATGAGAAGGTTGGGTTAGTTAGAAACCAGCCTAAGCGATCAGTGTAGTTTCATGATTAGTAATAAGTCTGTGTCATGATTTGGGAGCTGGGTGGTAAGACCGAGAAAGATTCACTACCCTGCCTTCCTCCCCTTCCTTCCCCATGATGCTGAGAATTGAACTCAGGACCTCCCACATTCTAGGCAAGCACTCCACCACTAAGCTACATCCTCAATCCCCTCTTTGAGACCATTTCACAATGTGACCCAAGGAGGCTTCAAATTCAGAAATCCCCCTGCATCAGCTTCCCAGGTGTCTGGAATTATAGGTCTCCACCACCAAGCCTAGCTCATTTTTTTTTTTTTTAATTTAAACACACCGAATTGACTAGCATCTATACCTTTGTGCTTCAGTTTAGCGTGTCTGTGAAGGTCTGGGCATGCAGCTACAACTCTGTGTATATGAGCAGGCTGTATTTCTGTCTGTCTGACCGTGTGGCTGTAGCTCTGTCCATCTGCTGCTTTACAATATTCTCTTGGGGGAACATGCACATTGGTCCCTCGGGTCCACTGCTAATGCACAACACGGAGCCCCTGAGGCAGACAGCACAGACTCTCATGCAACATGGAGGAAACGGAGACTCAGAGAGGACCGGCTTTTCATGAGATCAAAGGGAGCGTGGGGCTTCAGGGAGTGACCTTCTCTCCTGCAGTGGGCAGCTCTCCCTCCCTGGGTGCTGTCACCTACAGCCCACTGTCCATGCTGGAAGTCAGAGGACCAGAGTTCTGACACATGTTCTCCCCGTCAGTTTCCCTCGTGAAAAAGGAGGGGGCCAACCTGCGGGTATCTTCCTGAGCTGAGATTCTATGCCATGGACTTTAGAAACCTTTCTGCACCCATGTCCAATAGTGCTCTACAGTGAATCTCGTCTCCCTGAAAGCCCTGTGTTATAAGCAGACCCTTCAGTGTAACGGATCAGGACCGAGTGGCAATAATTAGGGCCCCAGCAAGTGAGGACACAGTAAGAAGGAAGATACTGGCTACAGTCCAGGAATTGGCAGGTCTAGTTTGAGCAGGCGCATTTGCAATGATCTTATGGTTGAAATGGCTGTGATACACAATTTTAAAATAAGCACTTTATTGTCTGAGTCTGGGATGACACAGCAAAATACCACCAACGGACAACTTCAACAGCGTTTGTCCCTCACTGTTCTGGAGGCTGCAAGTCCCCATTTGCACACGTGGAAGTGGAGACTCGGAGAAACTGACAGCCAGTGAATGGCAAAGCTGGGGTTTGAACCCTGGTGGTCCAGAGTCCATACGCTAAGCCACAGAACTCATGCCTGCAGAAGGGCCCATGCCAGCCTGGAGGGCCCTTGGCATGCCATCTCTCCCACTCACCACCCACCCAAGACCTACCTCAGACCCCATCCCCAAGACCCAAGAGCCACCCTGATGGTGCCAGGGTGCCTCTGCCTCCTACCTGTCAGGGAGCAGACAAAAGTGCCTACTCTTTGAAGAAGGGTCCCTGGAACTGAGCTGCTGCTGCGCCCTTGACCTTTCTGCATTGTCTGGTGATGTAAGGGGCTGCTGAGGAGGCGCATCGGGACGCCAGGCGGAGACTGTAGCTGTATGGAAAGGAACAGCACAGGTCATCATCAGGAACCAGTTTTGGGTCTCTGGCATCACTGAAGGCACACACAAGTTTTTGCTGCCTGTATCTCCCAGGCCCAAGCAAGATGGCACTTCCTTTCATGCCAGGGGAGGGGTGATGGGACTTCCTAATGGAAATGTAAGCCCAGGCCTCTTTGACATGGTAGAGCTTTGTGTTTTATAGCCATCTATTAAATGGGATTCATTTTTTTCAAGAACAACTATTTTTTGGTTCCCACCCATCACTCACCCTCCTCTTCTTGCACCTAACTAACTTGTGTTCAGCTGGGTTTCCACCTTCTCTGGGAACCCTGGCCTCCTGTGAGTGCACCCCACCCCTCCCGCCATGTCTCCCCATCGCAGCGCTCAGCACACTGAACTACTATTGTAGACTACAGGAGCTACCGTCCTCCTGAGCACTAAGAGCCCAAGGTCACATCTTCTTAGCTGCGGCTGCTCCACCGTTGGCTTAGCACAACAAAAATAGGAGTGGCTAGATGTGCCTGTAACTCCAGCAACCCAGGAGGCTGAAGCAGGAGGATGGTGAAATTGGGGCTAGCCTGAATTATATTATATAGTGAGACTCTGTCTCAAAGTGAACAAATGGCTATAGGGTGCTCACTTCATGCCTGGGTGTTTCATGTAGACTAGCTACCTTCCTTTTCATACAAGCTGCTGAGTCAAACCCTTATTGTCTTGAATTCACAGAAGGGGAAATGGAGGAACAGAGAGGCCGAGGATCATCGTCAGCTGTCTCTCTGGGCACAGAACAAGGGTGGCCGAGCAGGGACTGGGTGCGAGTCGGCTTGTGAGGTGCAGAAGGCAGAAGTGGGCGGGGCCAGCACTTCTCTACTCCACTTGCTTGGAAGCTAGCAGTGCCTGGGAGAGCAGGAGATGGGAACAAGATCCTCCCTGGGGCTGGCCAACAGGAGGGCGGGAGTCAGTACTATTCAACCAGGACATGATTTTGGCAACGTATGGAGATATCTGGGTTGCCATAACTGGAGAGGTGGGGACTGCTGTCTGCATATGGTGGGCAATGCTCAGGAAGTTATGAAACATCCCACAAAGCACAGGGAAGCAAAGAGCTAGGCAGCCAAAGCCTAATACAGTAGACTAATACCCCTGAGCCACAAGGGCTCTGCTCCAAGACACCCTGTGCACACTGCCTACCTAGAACAACACAGAGTACTAAGCCCAGTATACACTATATTTATTCCTGTACATACGGTTGTGACTTAGAGATCAAGTGAGCCAGGCCTGGTGGCTCATGCTTGTAACCCCAGCACACGGGGGCAGGAGGATCACCCGGAGTTTGGGGTCTGCCTGTGCAACACAGCTCAGCAGCCTGGGCTAGAGTAAGAACTCTGAGCGTGCGTTTCCGTTAACATCTCATTGCACGTTCAGCTTCCCTCTGAGAAGCAGCCTTGACAGCTCCTCTTTGGCACTCCCGTTGCCGCCCTTGCTTGGATATCTGTCAAACATTTCAAACCAGGCCCTAGATACCGAAATCCTGCGGGCCCCACCTCCTTGCCTCGAGGCCCTCTCCTCCCAGGCAGCAGCAACCACAGCCATTTCCACAAGGGGGCGCACTTTCTCCCCAGCCCAGGACATCCACCCTGGTGTTTCTAAGTAGCAGAGGAAGGGCCCTCTGTTTTTACCCCAGGCATGTCTGGCATAAACGGAAGACAATTTCAGCCACATTCACATGGCGCCTAGGAATCCCATATTCTTTCTCTCTGGATCGTCCATCCCACGAGTCAGGAAAAGCAAATGATTCTACATTCATCTTAGAGATGAAAAAATGGAGGCATGACTCAAGGACAGGGGCTTATTCTTGGGGTGACAGAGGCCAGGCCTTGCACTCCGACTGTGGTAGACACCGGGTCACCACCTTGATGTCTCCTATGAGGACTAGGGTAAGAGTCATCTACTGGATAGACTCCTTCTTGATCCTGAGAGGTTGAATGCCTACCAGTGTCTCCGGAATGAGCTGGTCCTCTAGCTATGGATCTTACCAGTTTTTGAGCCTGGCTGCAGGTAGTTACCACCATGACTGGGGGTAAGCTTGGGCAGCTGAGGTCTGAACTAGCTCTGACTCCAAGCCTGTCACCTCTGAGCTCGACATCCTCTTCAGGTGACCTCATCCACAACCTCCTAGAGATGACCCCAGTGTCCAGGCCCAGACCACACCTGGCTGTAACTTGAGTCTGAATCAAGCACCATTTCCATGCAGAGAGGGACATTACCTGGACATCTGAGAAACCCCTTAAATTCAGATCCTGACCTCAACTTGTGATACATTCCCTATCTCTTTTTCTTGGTGACTGGTACTCTCTTAACACCCTGAAAGTCAGACCCATGGGAGTTTTACAGTCCCCTCCTCTGCCGCTGCCAGGTTCTATCTGGGTCACATTCCTCCCTGTCACCACCACGGACCACCTTTCCCCAGGTCTCCTGCAATGTGCCTTCCTCACAGGGCTTTGCATGGCCACACTGGCTCCCCTCCCGTCAACGGACTGCAGAACTGTGATCTTTCCCCCAAAGCGCACACTGGATCCTGACAGCCCTTCACTGCACCTACCCCTCCCACTACTCTCAGGACAAGCCCACCTTCTTTCGTAGGTAGGGTCTGCAGGGTCCAGCCCTACTGACCTCACAGCCTACCTCGGTCCCTTCAGAGCTCAGTGATTCAGCTAACCTGGGCAGAGGGCTTGGTAGCAGTTGTTTGGGGGCAGATAAGAAACAGTCATGTTCCTAAGATTTCCATTCAAGTGACTGACTTTCCTGAAAACCAAGGTGCAGAGGGAGTGTGGGGTGGACTCTCTGTGCTGTGCGTGCACGCACACGCACACGCACACGCACACGCGCACGCGCGCGCACACACACACACACACACACACACACACACACGGGTGCATCACTTGTAGCATATGCAAGGTGCCTTCCGGAAACAAAGTCCAGGGAGCTCATACACCGTGCAAGCCCACCCCAATCTTTAGACAGGCAGGATGGTGCAGATGCCACAGACAAAGCTCTTTACCCATGTCCGGCTCTTGGAAAAGAAGACCTTTCACTTATGGCAGGCAGGATGCATTCATCCCCTCAGGCACCTTTTACATCTCCTGTGTACTTTGCCTGGCTGTCCCTCCTGTGTGACACTCTTCCCCACAGACAGTCATGTGACTCCCATCCCTTCTCTAGGCCTTTGCCCAGATGTTTTCTGGTTAAAAACTGGACCCAACCCCTCCTTAGGAGATAGGTGGTTAATGGCTGCCAGGGGACCAGGAGACATTTAATTCAGTGGCGTAGCCATTGTAAGGTGACCATGGTCCTGTAAATAATCTTCACTCATGCCCCTGTAAGCACGCGCAACGACACCCAAGGGGTCTCAAAAAAAAAAAAAAAAAAGCAGAAGTGAAGAGAAAGGGACCAGTGGGAGCCAGAGAGGGGGAAGAGAGGACAATGGGGATGAGTATGATCAAACTACACTCCACACACGTACAAAAATGCCATAATGAAACCCATTATCATGTAACTGCGCATAACTAATACATGCCAACAACCTCCCCAGCATCGAGGCTGTTGCCCTACAGATGTCCTATGGCCTGTAGGGAACAGTTCTGTGTCCAAGGGAATTGGGTGCTAGGGCCCAGGCCTCAGGTTCCCAAAGGACCACGTTCCTTTTCAGCTCCCAGGAATCGGTGTGAAAGAAATCCAGGTAAGATGGTATGTCCGGGAGCAAGGGGAGGTGATGGTAAGAGGTGATGGGGCAGAGAGAGCAGCCAGGAGCTAAGGACAAGGCTCAGGCTGTCAGCAACACACGGGCCCTGAGGGACTTGGTCTACTTGTTTGTCCTGGGTGCCTCCTATGAGGTGATGGAGCCCCAGCGGGTGCCTTAAGCAGCACCAAGCCTTGGGAGCTGGGGAGGAGGTGAGGTCACAATACCTGGAGCTTCTCCTCCCTGGTGCTTTCTCAGGGACAGGGGAGAGCTGAAACCAAGGTGAAGAAGGAAAGCTACATCAAAAACACAAACTACAGAAAGAGAGTAAAACTCAAACGGGGCGTGGGGTGGGGCCCAATTGGGAGGGTGCTCGCCTGGCTTGATGGAAGTACCACACAAAACCCAATGTGGCGGTGCATGTTGTCATCCTAGCACTCTGCTAGGGGAGGCAAGACGATCGGGTCAAGGCCATCCTAAGCTACAGAAGGAGTTCGAGGCCACCTTGGGCCACCTGAGACCCTATCCCAAAATAAATAAGTAGAAGATGGGTAATTCTATCAATAAATCATTTTAAAAAATAAACAACTTAAAATGGGCAAAAGACATCAAATCACTGAGCAAATTTCAAATAAAAACGGTTAAGTGGCACAGCAAAAGAACAGCACATATTGTCACCTTCACTGGCCAGACTGAGGTAGCCTTTGCAGGAAAAGGAATGTGACAGGCCCCAAAACAACCCCCAGTGCCCCACACCACGGATGCCCGCCCACAACTGAAACCTGGCCGCTAGGCCCTTCTTGAAGCCATAGTCCCAGACCTGGTGCATACAAAGACCACTGCCCAGCACAGCAGGGGACCGGAAGCATATGACAGGACCTAGGGTGTTAAAGCCTGGCTCCCCAGACACTGTACACACTCACAAAGCAAACACACACACACACACACACACACAAAACCCCTCAGGCCTTAATGATCGACTGATCACTATGGAGAGAAAGGAGGCCAAGGAGGGAGCCCCAGAGTGTGCAGAGGCAGGTGAGGGCTGTAAAGTGAAGAAGAAGGCTTCAGATGTAGCTGTGTGTGAGCTGCCCAATGTGGATCTCGAAGACACTTGGCTCTTATAGGTGGGAACGGCATGTGCAGAGGCCCTGAGGTGTGGCGTGTCTAAAACACCAGAGAGGTGGAGAGGAGCAGACGGGAGGATCTTGTAGGCCCTGAAAGAGATGAGCGCTTGTTTGTCCCTGATGTGACAGCTGTGGGTTTACAGGGACACAACTGGGGAGACCAACTAGGAAGAAGTGCTGGAGGTCTGGCCTTTTCCGACTACTGGAGGCTGAGCTGTGGGAAGCGGCAGGTTTGCACACACTGAGGTCATGGCAGAGGGAAGCCTGACCTCTAGCAATGTCAGGGCTGAACGTAGGGGTATGAAGAGAGTATGCAGTCCAGCTTAGCTCCAGAGCAGGATGTGTCCATCCTGCTGACATGGGTAGAGGACTCCAGGGACAGCCAGGCCAAGGCATGCTCGCCAAGGCGTGAGGGTGCCTGCTGGGTTCCTGCCTGGCCTTCCCCTGGCTCACATCTCTCTTATGCACAGACTATGCTGGGTCTCACATCAGATGCCTTATCCAACTCCATACCTGTGTGACAGTTCATTGGGAATCAGTATTGGATATTCTGTATTATGCCAGAGGTAGAGGGGAAAGACAAAGGTGAGGGAAGACAAGCCTGAGACGCTGAGAATTCTTGTGGACTGAACTGAAGGAGCCACTTCCAGGAATGCTGGTCAGTTGGCACTGTGGGCCTCTCCCATTCTCAGGCTGGGAGCCCAGCGACAGAAATGGAAGACAGGCCCACACTCGGGCCTAACTCTGAAGGCCTCCAAAAGATGCCACAG
The DNA here is from genome assembly GCF_049852395.1 of Peromyscus maniculatus bairdii. Taxonomy (NCBI): domain Eukaryota; kingdom Metazoa; phylum Chordata; class Mammalia; order Rodentia; family Cricetidae; genus Peromyscus; species Peromyscus maniculatus. Next base: position 161,998,432 of record NC_134853.1, read on the forward strand.
GAGACTCACCTGCAAAAGGAGTATTTCAAGAGGGGGTGGTGGTGTGACGGCAACATTCGTGAGCTAAACACTGGGGGTGGGGGAGGGTGCTATTTTAGGTCCCTTGCTGGAGTTCTTTCAATCCCCTGCGCTGCAAGGCAGGGCTGCCATGACCTTGCTTTATGGGGGAAGAAGAGGTTCAGCTTGGTAAAGGCAGCAGCTGTCAAAGTTTATAGGGAAGCAGATCAAGATTTGAATCCAGAACCATGTGCTCCCAAGCCGATGTGCACCCCTGATACAGGCCTCACAGTAGTGGAGATGAATGGTGCTTCAGGGTGGGGTTCCTCTTCCCTAGAACGGCTGCACAGACTCTGGAGAAGCTGGGTCTGCTTTGAAATGGCCCTGTCCAGGCTCAGAGGAAGCCAGGAACGAGCTAACTCAGGCGCTCAAGGGAAATCCTGGGATGCTTAAAACACTCAAGACTGAGCTCACAGCCAGACATTTGAAGTGGCCCCCATCCCCGCACCCCCACCCCTGTCCCCGCCCCCAGCTCAGCACTGGGATTTTGAGAGCAGGCTCTGAGAGCTGGTGAGCTCTGTACTTCTGCTCAATGTGAGGTCCACAGTCTGGCAGCACAGTAACCATGAGGCAGGTGGGACCCTCATTCCCAATAGCCCTGGGCCACAAGCTTTAAAGGAAACCAGAGGGGAAACCACACTGAAGATGTGGGGACCTGTGGCTGGGGACACGTAGGTGTGAGGCTTCTGATCTGGATTAGGGCTGGTGTCTAGACTATCTGTGAATAAAGTGCCTCTGTGCGGACGTGGGGAGGAAAACACAGGTGGTCCTTGGGATCAGAAAAACACTGGCCCTCTGAAGTGGCCAGATGGCTCAGCAAGTAAACAATACTTGTGATGAAAGCCTGAGTCCCTGAGTTTGATTCCTGAAAGTCAGATGCAGTGGCGAACATCTGTAATGCCGGCACTCCAGCAGGGAGATGGAGGAAGGAGACAGGAGGACTCACCTGGATGCTCACAATGTGGAAAGTTACCTCCTCTGTCCCATACATACATCATGGAATGAGCACACCTGTAAAACACACACACACACACACACACACACACACACACACACACACACACACAAATTAAAAAATTGCTGGGCCTGGAGGGCTGTGATTTCTTAAGGTTGTGACACCTGAGATCTCTCTGGTCCTGTGATGCTGGGGCAAGCTACAGTTGACATGGGGATCTGGCAAGCACAGCGTGAACTCTTTTATGGGTCTCTTTATTTAGTATCTCCTTTAACACTGTTAAGATGGTCATGCCCTCCTTAGGGCTGAGGGGACAGGAGCAGAAGGGTTCCGACCACCTCTCCACTGACAATTTCCCTTCCTTCCCCACAGGCCCAGCAAGGACCTCTTGCTCACCTAAAAGATCCATCCATCCATATTAAGCTCTGCCTTGTTGGGGCTTCTGGGTCAAACCTGTTGGGTCCGAACTTGAAATATCCAGTACGTGGCAAGCTCCTAACACCTGACCCAGTTAACAGGAGGGCCGACAGGGCAGCCAAGCCTGAGGATCTCGGCCAAGGAAGCTACCAGTGGGGAAACCCGTATGGATGCCTCCCTTCCAGCTAGGACAAAAGAGGCCAGCCTAGTTCATGGTCAGACCAAGAAGCTGAGCCAGAGGGTGCAAGGAACTGGGTCAAAGCAGTGCAGTGTGCTGCTCTTGGGAAGGGGGCTGTCATTGGCTTCGGAGTCATCTGGGCAAAAGCGGGTGGAATGTAACCCCAGGAACACAGAGGGAAGCCTGGGAGTCAGGTAATGGTCCTGACTGGATGATGAACTCTCCCTACCAGCTGAGCCCAAACGCTCCATTTGCAAAGAAGCCAAAGGGCAGCCTGTATCCGTCCACTTCCTGCCCACGGGGCCATCACTGCCCTGGAAGGGATGAATCCACAGCAGGCTCTCTATGCAGTCACACCTACAATGTGCAGGTTCCCACTCCCAAGAGTCAAACTCTCCAAGGAGCTGGCTTCCCAGAAGGTTTCACTCATTGCCAGAGTCCTCTCCGGAACATGGGACATGTGATCACATCTGCAGCTTCAGACCTCTCCCACAGATCCCCCTACTCCACTAGTGCTGCCCTTTAGTCTCGGGGACAGGAATCCCTGCTCTACAGGAATCCTGCTACTGCCTATGACACGTGCAGCTCAGGCAGAGAAGCCTGAGCCACCATGAGAATGATCTCCCCAACCTCCTCCTCTCCACATCTCTCTCCTGTGACTTCCAGACTCTCCTTCTCCTCCAATTAAGTCAGAAAACACTATTTACAAAGAAAAGCCAAGAAGAAAATAAATATATGTGCCAGGAATGCTGATAGAAAATTAGGTTCCCAGTGTGGGATCATCTAGAGAAGGACAGTCTCCCAGGACATCACGTGGAAACACTCTTTTCAGTGACAGTCCTTTGGAGATGTGAGACATCACTAGCACCTGTCTGAAAGCTGAGCTTTAGCCAAAGATGTTAAAAGATGATGAGGTCAGCACCAGGGGCAAAGCAAGGCTCAACCCTTCACGGGATTTGCTGTTGTTGGTACAAAGGTTCTCGTAAGATTCACATGGCATCAGTGTTGGCTCCAGGACTCCAGAACTTGGCGTCAGATGCCAATGTTGAAGATGGTTCATCACAAGAACAAGCCCAAGGCTGATCTTACACAGCTGAGCGGCTCATGTAGGACTTTCTGCTCCCGCCTCCGCAGAGAAGCCCATGTTCCTGGCTAGTGTCCTAGACACAGGGCTGACACTGTCACTGGAAAGGCACGCTTACCATGTGATTGCATGGGCATTAGTCAATGGGAAAGGAGCTGCCAAAGAGCAGGGATATTATGGGATGGGGGCCAAGTTCCACCTCTAGCTTGTGTGCCTTCCCCCAAAGCCCTCACCCTGTCTGGCGCCAACCTTAACAGTTTAACCTGCTCCACACACTGGAGATGATGTGGCCTCAGGTCGTTCGTCCCACCCTGAGCTGCTCTACCAGCTCACTGGGTGGAGACCTTCCAGAAAGGCTCCTCCTGGTTGGGACAGACAACTCGGCCAGTTAGACGCTACTCAGTACTTGCGGAGCCCAAAGGCTTGCAGCTAGGTGGAGGCAGGTATAGAATGAACAACACGCCCCCCCCCCCCATACTTCCTTCCCCTTATCTGCCCTAGCTAATGGGGACTTGTTCGTTGGAATTTAATCCTCACCAAGAGCTGTGAGATGGGTATGCCAGCCTTTCAGAGTGGGTAAAGCACCTTGCTGTGGAGCACAGACACCGGGCCCCAAAAAAATCAGGATTGAAGCAGTATAGACTCCTAAGGATAGCAGGCAGCTTGTTACTGACCTAACTTGTTTTGCCCATTGGCACTATGGGATGTAGCTGTGAGCAAGGATCAAACACTGCATGGGGGGGGGGGGTGGAGATGGATGGATGTTCTCCAAGGAGATGAAGAGGAAGAACATACGATTTAATTGTACGTGTGCTCACTTGCATGTGAAAGACAGGGGGCACACTTAGGTGCTGTCTGTTTGGTGCTGTCCACCTTGTTTTTTAAGACAAGATCTCGCCTTGGCCTAAAGTCACCAAGGATACTTGGCTAGCTGGTCAGGGAGCCCCTGCCTGCCCAGTGCTGGGACACAGCTGAGCAGTCACACTGCACTTGTTCTCATGAACAAGGCTACTTTCATTACTGACTCCTGGGAAGCAAACACTGGGCTCAGGATTTACAGAAGCATCGAGCTGTAACTGTTGATTACAGTACGCTGGGACGACACCACAGGCAAATGAGTCTCAGCTGTCATTCTGTCCACAGCTCGTGTCATAGCAAAAGGTCAGAGTTTTTCTGGGACCTTCCCACTCTCCTAGCTCCTTGCTTCAACTCCTTAGGCAACAGTGGACACGTGACACCCAGTGACTTAGGAGACCTGTTTCCTTCATCTGCAGCATTAGGAGACCTGTTTCCTTCATCTGCAGCATTAGGAGACCTGTTTCCTTCATCTGCAGCATTACCCTTTGATTCTGTCAGCTGCTTCATTACAGCAGCTCTGACTCACAGGTGCGATGGAGAAATCACCAAGGTAGGTGACACTAGGCCGTGGATTAAGGCTTTGGAAACAAGTCCAAACACAGCCCTGCCAAGTGCGTACAGCATTGTGAAATCAGCCAATGCAGACATCAACAAGAAGGAAGGGGCTTCCATATTCTGGGTGAAAATCTCAAGACAAGAGGAGTGGGGTCCCCTGCAATGCATTCTGGGTGGCTGCTCTGAAAAGGGAGCCCGTGGATGTCTAGTGTCAGGATAAAGTGGGAGATGGTCCGATTTTTAGCTCCCAATTCTAGAACAACATAACAGAAAACTCTTCGAGCCTATGTGGGTAGCTCAACTCCCGAGGCTTGGCTGAGGCCAAAACTTGCCTGTAAGGACTCAGGTCTGTGCTATGGCACCAGAGTGGGCTGTAAAGAAAGAAGCCAAGCTTTCTAGTGCCTCTGAATGAACGAATGGTGTTTCGCTGTTCTGACAGCACCTACAGTCTCTGCTGTTTACTGATCAGCTGTCATGTTTTGTATGCATGTACACGACTAAGTACACACATGGGTGCATGTGAAGGCCAGAGGACAAATCTGAGTGCCAGCCCTAGAGATACTGTCCAGTCCTCTGAAATAGGTAATTCTCATCAGCTTGGAGCTTGTCAGTCAGGTTAAACTGGATGGCCACTGAGCCCTAGGGAATCTACCTGTCTCTGCCTCCCGGTGGGTTCTGGGGATTGAACTCAGGTCTCTGTGCTTACAGGGCAAGTACTTCAGCCACTGAGCCATCCTCCCAGTGCACACCATGAACGGTTACCCTGAGGACTGCATACTGAGGCACTATCCCTTCAGCCAGGTCTGTCATGGCATAGCTCCCCAAAGGGGCCTCTGCCTCTCACTAGATTTTAATCATTTCCACAGCTCCAAGAGTCACACTTGAACCCAAAACTTCAGTACTTTTTCATCACGAGGCCTGTGAAGTGGAGTAGCTCTCACACTTTAACCAGCCCTAAACATTTTTTTCTTCCATTATCCCACAAGTACTGAGTCTGTGTAGGAGCTTGGGCTATGGCAGGTGCTGGGGAAGCATGGGAAGGGAGGATGCTGCACCAAGCCAGCCCAAGTAATGACTCAAGTTCCTGTTTCCTCCTTGGGAAAATTCAAAGGACAGACAAGCCTGAGAACTCTCAGTTCTACCTCAGCTCTGACTTTCGGAGAGTCCTGGACTTTGAAGCTGCCCCTAACTTACCTGCCACTAGTGGGTTATAAAGACAGAGGAAATGTATGTGAAAGCACCTGAGAACTGAACAACACTCTATACCAAACAGAGATGGTAAAAGCAAGAGGAGTGCTGAATGACGACAGCTGGGAGGAAATTACACAAGAGTAATATATATCCTTTTAGGATGAAGGGACTCTGTAGTCTGGTTATGGCTCACTTGGGAAGCTAATTTCAAAGTCCCAGGGGTTACCGTTCAGTATATTTGGAACCTTATATAAACTTCTCGGGGGGCCGGCACACAGTCACAAAATGGTAGTCTCTTAAGCTGAAGTTAACAAGACCGTTCATGCTCAGCAAAATATTACCCTCACCTAAGCAGGTGTCAGACACAGCTCGGAATGTTACCACAGTGAGACACTGGCTGGCAGTGTCACTAACGGGCTCCATTTCTAAGTTTAAAAGACGCTTTAAAGAATGTAAATGTTGTTCACAATAGTGATGGAAGTCATTCTGTGCAGCAGTTCATCACCATGCCTGGGTTCAAACCCAACACCACTGAGGACAAGCAGAACAAGAAGCTTCTTCAGCAGCCCCCTCCCTCCAAAAGTCCCTCAGTGACCATCACCATGAAGACTGCTCAAGCACGTCCCACCCATTTCACAGGGAGTCAGTTCCTGAATGTCGCCTGGCAGATACTCGGTGATACCTCCCAAGGTTATGTGACCTTGGTGGGTGTTAACAATCACTACCGGGCCTTCCTAGGAGCCTGTGTCACCTTCATTAACACTCACAGCCCATGCATGGAGGCCTCCATCTACAGAGCAGGCAACCCAGGCTTGGCCAGCAAGCATTCATTACTGACAAAACCAAGGGAATCATAGTAATTCAGCTGGTTCCTCCAACTCCACTGAAACAAAACCGAGTTTTGGACAAGTGACAGAGGTATCAAGCTGCCATCAGGCACAGTTATATAAATGAAATCACTTTAATACAAGACAACCAGGTGGCTCCACACTGCAGCTTAGCACAGCAGCTGGGAGATCAGACTACTAGGTGTGGCGTCCCCTTACACCGGTGTGGGACAGGATTCAAGTACTGTCATCTTCCCCTCTGTTACCTGTAATGAGAACTGTGCTTCCTTCAGGTCCCGAGAGAGCTCAGAGTGAGGTCCCACTATGCACTCAGAAGAGATGCCATACAAGAAACAGTGGTTACTTTTGTTCCTCAACAGAATTGGTGCATCCCACGGGGTAAGCCCCGGCGCACAGGAATACTCTCCGGATCCACAGCAAGATACAGAATACAGCCTGACACCTGATGGCCTACACAGATGTTTTCTGATTAGCAGGAGCTAGGGGTAGGACTCAACACATCCAGTCATCGCATGGAAACAGAAGCTATCTGAAAATGTTCCTGCATCCTATCTGGGCTGGCAAGGGCTGGGCCTGATTATAGAAAGTGAGGAAGAGGATGCTACTACAACAAAAACTAAATCAACAAGGCTTAAATAACTTCATCCCAATACTGAAATATATCTCATCAAAATACTTATCTGCTTTAAATAGAAAATGTCCTTAAGCACTGCTGTGACAACATCCAAAAGCTGTCATACATTCTTTTTGCTAACCTACACGTGCCTCAAAGTCTAGGATGCTATGAAGTGAGTCCTGTTTAAAATTTACATTTATATTGATGCTAAGACTCAACAGATTACTAAAGTAGAACTTTACAGTAAATGTCTGTCTAAATACTGATAGATTCCTGCTCAGAATATAAACCTGCATCTCACAGTCCCAGACTCTGTGGCTCCCCAAACGACATTACTGTCTTGCTCCATCCAACATCTCAGGGAGCACCTATTACAGGACCCCTGGAGAAGCTGCTTCTCTGGCTGGCTTTCTGCTCTGGTTTGGTAGCTGAACACTAACATCTTCCATAAGATGTTTATGTTTCTTTTAACATCTGCCTGGATCTCCTATCACTCTACATCAAAGGCTTGAAAAAAGACATCCAGCCAGCATAAGTGAGGCAGAAACCACAGTGTGTGCAAATCCTATTTCAGAAATATTTCTAAGACCCTTATGGCTCAAAATTAAATCTATATCTTTTGGAATTGCATTAAGTAATTTAATGCAGTCATGTGGAGCTTAACCAACCCCCCACCTCTAGTTTTCTTGCTTAGTCAGAAGTAAATGAAGCTTACAGAGACCCTTAAGGCCCTAACACCCTTAAAACCCAGGAGAAGAACACTGGTTTAGTTCCCACCACGTGACAGCTCACAACTGTTCGAAGAGCACCAGGCACGTATGCACTGTGCATACATAAACACAGGCAAAACTCTCACACACAAGACAAACTTGAAATAATCTTTAAAATAACACCACAGGCAGATCTGATTTTGCATGTAAGGCAGTTTGCTGAGGTCGGAGGAGCCTAGACTAGCCTTCTTTGGGGGCTAACACACAGCTGGCCATGGTCTTCTGGCAGTCCCCCAACCGACTTCTTAAGAATCACTGTTAAACACAAAGGGCATGATGCTAACAAACTTGATTTTACATGCATGAACTCAGTTTCTGTTGCAGTCAACTGCTGAAGCAGAAGGTTCCTCTGAGCCTAGTCTGAGAGGAGGGACAGGCTGAGGGAGATGGGGCCGAAGTGCCAGCCAGGGTAGTCCCTCAGCCGTAGGTGTTCTATGTTTACTAATGCCCAAGTCTTTAAAGGAGAAAGTACCAGGATGGCTCCTGAGATCAACCCTAACAGTTCTTGAAGAGGAAAGGGCACTGTGAAGGGAGGTAAAACAGGTAAGTGATGAGCGAGCAGGTTGTGAGGCAGTGCCCTAAGGCACCACCTCAAGACTACAGTTGGCAGCAGTTCATGCCTTCCCTAATCACACCCACTCACAAGCCCCAGTTTGGTCCTATTTTCTCCTGTGTGAGACTGGATGCTTTATATTTGGAATTTTAATGCAACACAGATGTCATCTTTACCCTCAATTTGGATCTATTATTTGGTATTCCATAGCAGCGGCCACTTAAGGTCCTGGTGTGGAACAAGGTCTGTGGCAGGAAGGCTCAAGGCTCAGAAAGGAAGTGGCTTAAAAGGGTCTGAGGGCGCTGTGGCTGCTCCTGCTCCCCTAGGATTTACACGCACCCCAGTCCTGTGCCACCAGTGCGTATGTCTGTAAGTCCAGAGCTCAGGGTTCAGGGACTTCTGCAGTGTCCTGCAGGATGGTCGTGAGGATTAAGTGTGCAAACAGAAGGCTCAAGAACCCACAGATCCTCTAGGGATGGAGTTGCACACTGAAACTCTTGTTCGTGGGCTGAAACTAGCCAGAATATTTAAAGCAGAAACTGTCCAGCACTCCTGGGGCTCATAGTCTAAGTTGAGAGGGCTCTTCTAGTGAACTGCAGAAACCCTGGTCCAGAAAGGATATGGCTCTCTCTTAATGGCCTGCCCACACTTCCAAATATACAACAGTGCTCTAGCAGAAAGTTCACTGGGACCAGATGGGCAAGTGACAATCTCAGGCTGGTGTCAGGGAGGAAAGGCTAGGGGCTGCCAGCTCTGGAAAGCCAACAGACAAAACCATTCTCCTTAGCCATCAGCCAAGTCCTTAGGGCACCTGCAAAGTGGCGTGTATATTCACATAACCCTCTCAGTCTACTTGTGCTCTAATGCATTTTCAAAGTAAACTACCCTCTATGAAGTTTTTGGGTTTTTTGTTTTTTTTTTTTTTCCTTTTTTTGGTTTTTCAAGACAAGGTTTCTCTGTGTAGTTTTGGTGCCTCTCCTGGATCTCGCTCTGTAGACCAGGAACTCACAGAGATCCACCTGCCTCTGCCTCCCGAGTGCTGGGATTAAAGGCGTGCACCACCACAGCCCGGCGAAGTTTCTTACAGACATCAATCGAGTACAAGCAAACCTCAATATCCAAAGGCACACCACACGAAAAGTGAACTTGGATGTCAGTAAGCATTTAGATCTAAGTATGAAAATCTGCATTCCCCAGTCATCAGCACTCAAGCATCAAGTTGGTTGCACCTTTCTCATCAATCAGTTTGGGGGACAATGACATGAGGACAGCACTCCAAATATGAAGTTTGACACCAAAGCAAAGATCGCTAGGAAACCAGACTCACAGAGGTCAGGAGTTTTTGCTTTGCTTTGCTTTTTGGGACTGGGTCTCACTATGTAGCCCTGGCTGGCTGTGTAGCCCCTGACTCCTGATTAATGATATGCAGCACTGCACCTTCCTGGGACCAGGATTTTTGTTCATTCTGTTGGCTAACATACATTAAAGTACCTAGAATGGAGCCTGGCACATGTTAAAGACTCAAAACTAAGTTGACTCTAGAAACTATTCTTGCCAGGAAGTACTTGTCACAATGGAGCTTACAACAGCCAGGATGGGATCATCCCTGGAAATGACGTGAGGGGCCTCCAAACAGTACAAGGGACAGAAGGCTCTAGTCATTCAGCTTTTTAATGTTTAACAAATATTTCACTTGGCATAAAAGGTAAGAGGAACTGGAATGGAACAGCTCCTGCTTTACCAGATGGACATGGATGGCATGGCTTCTTGGGAGCTCTCCCATTTGGCAAACGTGTCTGAGGTTCCAGTGCCTCTGTCAGAGTCAGGGACACGATGGAGAATGGGAGAAGCACACCCTGTTCTTTGCCAGTGTGGGTGGACCAGCATGCAGGTCCAGCAACAGTCCACTCCTTGCTTTCTGCACACTGGAAACTAAGATCCAGAAAACAGCACTCACCCAAGGCTAACCCACGAAACACTAGGAAAGGACAATAGTCCAATGAACGAACCCTAAGCAGACAGGGTGGGAGGGATGCTGCTTTTCTTTCTCAGAGTACCTCCAAGAGTACCTCCAAGATCTGGCTTCCTGGCAGAGCACTGTGGTGCATCTGCATGCAATTGTGTACAGCATTTCCAAGAACAACTGTTGAAGGCATTTCCAACTTCCATCGCCATCCCCTCCTTCTCACTGGGTTTCTTAGAACCTGGTAGGTAGATTTGTGAATACCTGGACACTTAAGTTGTCAGGCCTGCAGTTCCTTCCCTAGAGGAAGGCCAGATAGAGGACCCTGGGATGAGAAGTGACAGAGTGTCAGACTACAGGAAATGCCTCCTATATACACACATTAAAGCCCCTGGAAGAAACTTAACACAAGCTTCTCTGATTCATGCCTGGGAGCAGTCAATCTGGAAACTAAACTGCAGGCAGCTCAGATGCAGTTGAGACCTCAGGTAACAACACCCCCAGTCCTTTGAACTGTTCTCATAATCCACAATCTTGATCCAGCCCTCTTAAGAGGAATCAACTGCAATTAGCAAAACCCAGTTGACACCACACAGACACAGGTAGAGAGAGGTCCCCGGTCAATGGCTGACTACACAGACTACACACCAAACAAGGTCCAAGTAGCCTGCTCCCCCTTACAGACAAAATGCAGTCCTTTCACAAGTGTTTACAAAGTGTTTATTGGTTACAATGATATAGAATGTGTGTCATCCAAATCTCCTCTAGTTATCAGGTATTTTAAATAACATAAAAAAAATCTTTCTTGGCCATCTAACAAGCAGAGGATGCATCCATTCTAAAAGGGCAAAATAGCAAACATCACTCTTGGATGTCTGTAATAAACTCTGTCAAGGCTACATTGGTTAAGATCAATGAACAATCCCTTTTGTAGGTCAAATGGTAAATTTTAATGTTTCCATTAGAATAGTCTTTATAGCACTCTGCAACAAGAAGCAACAAAATAACTAACAGCAAACTTCAGTACAGCAGACACTGTCCAGATTAACAATGCAAACAAAAATGTAAGATGTAAATCACATAATACAATTGAAGCACCCAAAACAATTTAAATAATTTTAAATATTTTATTTTTAAACTGCTACAAATGCTTTATACAGTATTTCAACACCAAGTCTCCTTAACAGAAATGTAACAAAATGGGAATGACAGTGAAAGGTTAAAGTGGCACAAATTCATCAAACAAGTATTAAACTACAAATTTTAAGAGGTAGATTACTTTTAAGGTTGAGTACAAAACACAGCATGAATAAAATGTAGCCATTTTCCACCAACTCAGTCATGAATTTGGGGGAAATGTCAGGACTCGTGGAGAAGTGGTACTGATCCACTTCAGAAGGAAGAGGCCAGTCTGCTGTTTTCAATCTACTGAGACTCAAGTGTAAGGCCTGGTGTGCTGATACAGACAGCTATACAGGACTGGATGCTTTCCATAGTCTGATACACTGCTACATAGCATCTCGTAACACAACAGCTATAAATTAGTGCCAGGCAGTGAGAGAATAACATCCACTTGGGATAAATAAACATGACACTGATAGAGCCATAAAAAGGAGTCCATATCCAATCTGGCTTCCTCTGCATTATACTGGCAATCTGCTTGTGATTTTTAAGAGTCAAGGGGTAGAAATCAGCTAAATGCCTCTCTGTGTAATACAGGCAAAAGAAAGGAAGGCATCAAGGGCTGGTGTGTAAGCAAGTGTTCTGAAGTGAGTGCACCCGATCTGCCACTCCTGAAACCACAAGGACCACTGATAAACAACAGCACTTGCTTTGCAAGGTTCAGTTCAATCACTCCCTTATCTGCTCTCTGCCAGACTCAAGGGCCACACTCAGAGCTGGGTTGCCAGTCCAGTGATGTGGAAGGAGCCAGTTCATCTAGCCCGTCTTATGGCACCCTGGCTCTTTGGATCTCAATTCCCTGAGAGCCCAGCACACATGTGAGAACACACCAAAGAGACTCTAACCTGACTCTAACCAGGGCAAGAAGCCTGCTGGCAAGCAGCTGTATGTTCTTGCAAGCTGGGTAGAGTTTGCGTCCTTTGCCGTAGTGCGTATCCTAAGTTGAGCATGCAATACCTTTTTGTCAGTTAAGGTTTGTTTTGTGGGGGTGGGGGCTTTTCTACAGGAAGTTCCTAGAAAATAAGAAAACTGAAGATAAATGACAACATAACACAACCTTATATGAACTGACCATGTTAAAGGGAAAAAAAAAGGTGAAATGACTATAAGACAAATGTCACTAAGACAGAAACACATACACGACTCTTAGAGTTTTAGAAACTCCACACCTACTCCAAAAGACACTGGGCTGTTTCTCACCCATGGTGGGTGGGGCTGTCAGCAGAGGGGGGAACTTTGTTAACTCAGCACTTGGTGCTGGTGGTGGAGAACCTGTCCTAAAGTTGCTTCTTTTCTAGCTTTCTAACTTGTGGACATGGGGGTGGTGGGGGTGCTGTGGAAAATGTTGCTTGGATAGAGCGGCCCTTTGGATTACAGGGGAGAACATGGTAAGAATCTGATTTACTCTCTGGCAAGGAATCCTTAACAACATATCCAAAGGCAGTAGCAAGAAGGCCCAGGCAAACTGTGCTACACACTCAGGACAAGGGTCACCTGCGTGCGTGTGTGTGTGTGTGTGTGTGTGTGTGTGTGTGTGTGTGCGTGCGCGCGCGCGCGCGCGCGCGCGCGCGCGCGCGCGCGCGCTGTTTTGTTGAGAAAAGCATTTGGAGCACATGGCCTTTTACCCCCAGAATGGCGTATCAGCAGTGGCCAGCTGATAATCTGTAGAGTCCTGTGCTCAATGCTGTGTTCTGGTTACATGCATGTGGCTGGTGGCAGTCATGTCCTTGAAAAATTGCAGAACCCTACGATGGCTTTCAAATAATCATGGTTTGCTGCAATCAACAACAAACAGGAAGGAATGAGTTGCAAGTTCTGCAGAGCTGAGGACAGCAAATCCCTGCAACATGGGAGCTTGTATCAGGGAGACTCTTGTAAGCCAACTGAGAGAAACACTGGGGCAGAGGACCACTGTCAGTAAACGTTCCTCTCTTGTCAGCATACAACACACAAGCACTAAGAATGAGCTCAGTCTAGCCTGTATCAGCCCTGAGTTAGAGAACACCTGGTGTACATATGTCAGCAGCCAGGAATCCTACTGCTGTCTACATTTGCAATGGGATACTAATAACCAAAACACACTCTGCACAAATGCCCAGTCTTATATCTAGGCAGTCAAACATCATGTTCCATTGGACATTTGGTTTTTAATTGTCCAAAACAGCTCATGAGGTTGTAGCCCCAATGGTTGATGCCAAGCATCCTGCAGATCTGTCTACAACACAGGGGCAATGACTCACAAAGGAAAAGGATTAGCCACCGGGACATCTGCTGCACCTAGGTCTATTATTGAGTGCACGACTCATGTTTTCGTTATCTGTTCCTTTAGTGATTCTTTTTAGACCACCTTTAACTCCAGCAATGTAACTCTGTTAACTATCAAAATAGTTTAAATTTACTGGAGCAAAGATGAAAGATACACATGCACACTCAGTTCTTATGTTTTCAAACATTTACCCTTGAAAAGTCTAAATAGGATCCAGTATGAAAGGAAATGCGTTTAGAAAATACTATAACAGAGTAGATTCTAAAGCATCAACTACCTGGAGGTGTTCTGGTAACCCACAAAAATGATGGTTCAATAATGTTCCATTGGTGTAGAACTCTCTAGAACAGAGGCCAGTAACAAGCAGGGAGCGCTGATGACTGAAAACAGTGCTTTCTATCACCACAACCAACTCCACGATGCCACCTATGCACCGGTGTGGCCAAAGATGACCAGATCTATAGCAACTAACACTCAGCACATTTTTAAGTACCTTTAAAAATTCCAACCATTCAGGGCTATAGTAAATCGTTGAAATCAGCCTTTGTTGGTGCCCATGACCTAGAGCTTTCCTTTGCTATGCTTCAAGGCACACTAGCACCAAGAACTCTACCTGATCGTCATACAGTGACAATGAAATCTTTGTAGGCTTAGGTCTTCTCCAAAACAAGTCACTCCACAGCTGTCCCTCATTCTGTTTGTTTCCAACACCCAGAATTATAGTCATGACAGTCCAGAATCTAAGCAGGGTGCATACAAGGTGTCCAGGTATTTGCAGAGATGCCTTCTGATGGCCACTGACTGGGGACATGGGGGCATTATATGGGAATTCCAAGTGTATATCAACTCAGCCTGAGAAGTTCAATCAATGTAACAGATTGAACTAGGGCCATAACATCATCCTGTCTGTCCCTGAGAACAGTTTGTAATGTGAGGAGAACATGGAATAAGGCAGTAAGGTCAACTTAGATGAAATGAAATCTAATGTTATGGGGAAGACACTGAGCCTCAGGGCCACAGGGCCCTGCCTCCCTGCAATCTCAGTGCCTATTCCACTCTTCTTGCCCATTGGAACCTTGACTGCTGATCACACTATGGCTGTAAGCAGAGGGCTGGAGGGGGAATATAAGGCATTTTTAAGATATATGGTATTTTATTTTTAAGCAACATGGTAAATTTTTAAAATTCAAACACTAGCAAATGGAAGCATTAATAATAAACAGTCTTAGACATTAGTAGGTATGCTTAAGTCACACTATAAAAGAGTGCACTGCAGTTGCTAATGGACTTGTGACCCACTTTACCCTAAGGAATGCAGGACCAGGAACCAACACGAGTGGCAATGAAACATTGCTCAAGATGTGAATTAAAAGAACCTCATCTTTTCACACGAGGAAATGGGTTCAAGCTCCATCCAAAAATTAGAGAAATGGTACCACTTTGTGAGTACTAAGTCTGAAATAAAATGTATTTATTCATCTGTACAGCAGCCAAAGCAGCAAGGGTATGCTACAAATTATGCAACTGCCACTTTGCTAAAAAGCTCGTGTCAACATTTTATAGGAGGGGGAAACAAAACCATCCTCCAGGCCGGCTACAGCTCTCCTGGCGGTCCTCACATCCCCGAGCTCAGGGCTTACCTCAAGTCCTTCAGCTCATGCCTGGCACTGCTGTCCTCTCTCCTGCTTTCACTCAGGTCTGCAGCAGCTGCCAGCTGAAGGCTTCTGGTGATGGGGCCCCCACTCCGCTCTCTAGACTTCACTATGAAGCGGTCTGTTCTTTTCTTACTGGCCAGAGCAGTCTTGCTCTGTACAACAGCTTTGCTCTTCTGCACTCTCACATGCAGATTTCGGGACGATTTGCTTGAGAGCTGAGCACAATGACTCTTGGCAACAGCCTTGGACTTTTTGCCCTCAACATGAGTAATTTTGGCCATTCTTATAGGACTGGAGTTCCTCAAGGATGAAGAGCTTGCTTTTTTGGATTTGACTGAAGCTGCAAACTTGACATTCTGTCTGGATCTGAAGGATGAGGAGGGCAGTGAGGCTTGGGCAGGGCCTGAGCTCCGAGCTCTGGTCTTGCCCAAGGGCGCCTGCGTGCTCTGCATCTTAATCTCCGTGTCCGCGGTCCGTCTCCGGGGATTGCTGCTGCTGTTTCTGTCACTGCTGGCTGGTGATGCGTGGCCACCTTTCTTAGATGAATGGGAAACTTTTCTTTTGGAAGGAGAAAGGGGTTTTTTAGGACAGCTGAAAGCGGCGTGCTTATTCAGGCTGCCGATGTATGTGAACTCCCTGTCACAGTAAGGGCAAATGTGTGAAGATACCTCAGAAGTGTCCTTCAGGTCTGTCTTCTGCTTTGCAGATCTGTTCTTCTGAAGGATCGCTTTCTGGACCAGCTGATTTTTCTTCTTCAGTGCACTTAGCTTGAGCTTATTGGGAGACATTTTGCTGAGTTCAACATTGAAGCTCAGTCTCTTGGGCTGCCCCATCCGTCTGAAGGCGTTTTTCCCAGAGTTGTCTAAAACCACCACTCCATTTTTGGGTTGCACAGTTTGTTTCAGGGGCACTGGGTTTTTCTTAGGGGTGTACCTCTTCTTGTCACTTGCAGATGCACATGCCAAGATATGTTTATGCAGCTCAGGCATATTATCAACACCCTTTCCACACTTTGTGCAGCGAATGGCAGTCGTGAAAGTCTGTGGAATATTGTGGGTAGTGAAGTTTGTGGCCGTTACGCCAATACCCATGGGGTTTCGATGGTGGTATTGAAATGGAGGTGGTTTAAAGCTCGGGTAGTGCTGATTGAGACCAAGTCGGACATCTGGATCTTTCGTCTTTATTCCAGAAGCCATTATTTTGATGGTCGTGTAAAGCTCTTCAGAGGAATCATTTAACTCCTCCTCTCTAGAAGTTTCCAAAGGCTCTTCTGGCAAACTCTGAATATGCTCCACATGGGCCTTGCTGGGGTCTGTGAAGTTCTGGGGCCTCAGGGTCCCACTTTCAAACTCGTGATGTGTGCACACCTCATCTGGGTGGAGATCTCGCTGGTGCTGCTGTAAATTGCACAAGAAGGCAAACTCTTTCTTACACACCGAACACACAAAGATATTCCCAACTCCGTGAAGCAGAAATCGATGCTCTGACAGGTCAGTCTTACCCTTAAAAAGCTGCACACAAAACTCACATTTGAAGGGCCATTCTTCAGCATGAACAGATAAATGTTTGGTTAGGTCCTTAATGGAAAGAAAAGGTGATTCACAGACATTGCAAACAAAGTTTTTGCTGAATGTTTCTTGGACAACACTCTGTCCACCTGCAGGTGGGGCCTCTTCCTTGGGTTTCAGACCTTCACTCTCTGACTCCTCCTGTTTGAAAGTTATTGCAGGGAGCGATGCTTCCAGGTTGTCACCAGAGGAAAGCACAGAGGACACTGCTGAGAGAGGAGGAGGTGAGGGAGATGTGGAGGAGCATGAAGAGGAGGAGAAGGAAGAAGGAGAGGAGGAGGAGGAGGAAGAAAGTGTCGGAGGTCCAGGGGACGCAGCAGACATGAGTGGCTCCACAGGAGGAATGGGGGAGGGTGAAGGGGACACTGTGGGGGAGAGAACCGGGAGAGGGGACTGGGCAGTGGCCTGTGAGAATGGAGAGGGGCACTGCTGAGGAGACGCATCTGAAGAGGGAGTGGGGAGAGGGACAGTGGGAAGGAGGGGAGGTGGCGGAGTGGCAACCGTCAACACAGGAGGGCACGGGGGAGGGGAAGAAGGCTCTGTGGGGGTCAAGAGAGGAGGCAGCTGACCCGAAGACAAGGAGGTTGTCTGTAGAGAGGGTGATGAAGGACCAACTACTTCTGGTGGGGACTCGACAGCAGGGGCTGAGGAACTCAAGTCAGGCCCAAGTTCAGGATCTGGCTGTGTATCTAGAGATTTACAAGGACTTGGGCTTCTGGTCACCTCTGGGGTGGTTTCTGTAGGTAAGCTAACACCATTATACTCATTGAGAAGAACCTTTTGTAGCATGCAGGTGGTTGGTTTCTTCTTCTTTGCAGCACCACAGGCTGGCTGTGCTGAATGGTTCTCTTTGAATTCCTTGCCTTCAGTATCACAAGGCTTTTTATGCACACTGAGATCCAATACAGATTCCCATGGGACTGGAGTCTTGCCTGTGCCCTCGGACTTCTGTTTGACCCCGCTGGATAAATCCAATGGCTGTTGGTTGCACACACTGCTGAAAGTAGAATTGGCTGCCCACTCTTTTGTTATTTTGTATTCATCAAAGCAAGGAGGGCTTCCAGTTTCTCTCTCATCTCTCCCAGACAAACTCCATGCTGGTGAGTCACTACGATTTTCTAATTTGGGTTTCTTGGAAGTCAGAACTGTATCTGTCCACGCTGCTTTCCCATCACTTGGTTTCCCAAAGTCTCGAAGGGCAGGGCTGTGCTGTGGAGAACTGGGTGGAGAGCTGGTGCGCCTCTTAAACCTACTAGAGGTCACTGGTAACATAGATGCTGGAGTGGATACACACACGGGACCTAACTTGGGAATCTCAGCCGCTGAAAGTCCTGCAGGAGGAGTCAGTTTGTCCTGGGTCTGAAGAAGCTGCTTGAGCTTTGAAGATAAATAGACACCCTTCTCTTTATGGAAAGACACTACCTCTGTTGTGGATATGCTCAGAGGCAAACTTAAGGAACACGAGGGCGCTGTGGAGTCAGAATCTGCTTCAGCTTTAATTTTGGGGAGTACAGGTGGACTGGCAGTTCTCCGTTTCTTGGACTCACAATTTGTGCTACTGGGAGACTCTTTGGGAAGATCATCTGTTACAGAGACCTGGGTGCTCTTTATATTTTGAGTAATTTCCACTGTTACTGGGGCAAGCAGACAATCTATGCCATATAAGTGTGCAGAATTAGACTCCATCTCAATCACATCACAATTACTAGTGCTGTTGTTGGTCTGAATCTTACCATCAATATAGTAATTTAGGTTTTCAGAGATGTTGCTTGAAATGTCCATAATGTAGACATCATCAGCTTCCCCTTCCTCCTCTGGCTCTGTGCTTGGTACATAGACATTCTGGGAGGGTGGGGCCTGCTCTGCTGGTGGCTGTGGCTCTTCCAGGAGTCCTCCTTTTCGACGGACACCTTTGGGAATCAGATGGCGTTCATGAACCCTGCGCTGATGTCGTCTCATATTGGTGTGAGTTCCAAATACCTTTTTGCAGTATTTGCAGGGATGAAGTTCTTTAACTTCGCCGTTCTCTTCCACGAAAGATGACTTTATTTCCTGGGAGGCTTTCTCTGAGTTCAATATCAGACAGTCTTGTCCAAGTTGAGGTGGACTTGACTCATCTTTAGAAGTGACATTTTCCCCCTTGCCATCATCTAGGTCCTCTGAGGGCTGTAGTGTCACGCTGGGTCTCCTCTTTAACCCCGCTTCATGGCGACGTTCATGCCGTCTTCTGTTAATCTGTGTGCCAAACGCTTTCCCACAGTACTTGCACTTGAAAGCATGATTGATTGTAGACATGTGGATATGCATGTGGCGTTCAAGCCCTTGCTTGGTTGCAAATTTTCTTTCACAATGCTGACATGGAAACGTAAATGTTTCAAATGCATCACCGTTGGCCTCCTCTCTAGTTCTAGAGTTGTGGAGAAGAGGGGCCATGTCTGGAGAGTCTTCAGAAGTTTCATTTGAAATGCTCTGTGGTTCTTCTAATAAATCCTCTGGCTTTTCTTCACATCGTATTTCTGGCTCTTTCACAGAGCTTTCATTCAGCATGTCAGCTTCTTCCTCCCCATCTTCTTCCAACTCCTCCTCTTCTTCCAACTCCTCCTCTTCATCCTCCTCCTCTTCTTCCTCTTCCTCCAGATCATTGGTCTCACAGTCTGTGACTTCTTGTTTCCCATCTGGCTCTGGCTGTGGTTCGCAGGCAGGGAGAGGGATGGCCACCTGTGGAACTGCATCCTGGCTGATCACCTCAGGAAGAAGGGCTGGCTGCTCAGGTGCGGAAGCCAAAGGCCTCTTGTCCTCTTCCTTAGGACCTAGGGGCACAGAGGAACAGAAGCACAGAGGTAAGGACACACTGGCTACGTGTGATCAACTCCTATGACTTCACTGCCAGAAGGCACTAAGATATATGAGCAAGAACACTCCATTTATAGAGGTAGCTGGTGCAAATACCTTCTACTGACTTAACAAATGAAAGGGACTGCTTAGCACTAGGGAACACTCCGGACACTTCAGGACAAGCAGATCCACAGGGTACTGAGCTTTTTGTTTACAAAAAAAGTAGTGCCTACAATGGTGTTGGAACAGTCAGTATTAACTGTAAGGAGACTAGTTGTAAATTCCAATTTCTCATGATTCAAAGGACTTGCTAAGCCTATCAGATTAGATTCTTGACAGTGTACCTAAAGGACGAAACCAGAACTCATTCTGATATAATCAGTTCTTCAAGTCAAAGAAACTTTCTATCGCTTAGAAGCCTAATCTAATTGTAATGAATCAGGAGCACTTCACTGAAGAAAACAGCAATCTCCAATTACTTGTGACACTATATGCTTATTCCCACCTAAAGTAGACAGTCCAGAGGAGGGCTTGCTAATGAAGCCACAGTTGAGCAGAGACATAAAGGAAATAAGTCACACAATCGCCTGGTGGACAGAATGCACTGGACAGAGAAAGCAGCCAATACATTAGTTCTAAGTCAAGATGGCACCAAGCAGGTTCAAGATTGGAAAGGCTGTAAGAGAGGGTTGGGAAAAGGCCAGGAGATGAGATTAGAGGTAACCCAGGACCTAGATACCATGAGAAGCTAGCCATTACCCTGAGTCAACAGGGAGGTGGTTCTAACAGAGAAGTTATATGGCTCCACTTTAAAGAGAATCAATCAGGTTGCTCACTGGAAGGAAAATGGAAAACCTAAGTGGGTAAGGGAGGGAGGTGGTAAGAAGAGCTCATTGCTCTAGGAGAGGTGCAGGACAGTGACATACAGGTAGTAGGATGGGGAAGGGGGTGGAAGTAATCGGACCCTGGGTACTAGTATTTGGGAAATGAAGCTGACAAAATGTGCTTATTAACTGGCTGTACTGAGAAGCCAGAAGACTGCAGAAAAACTGCAATAATCCTGCTTACCAACCCACAGTGACTACAGGAAGAGCAGGGATATCTATGTACACGTGTAGACATGTGACAGAGAGAAATCATGAGTTTACTTAGGATGAACTAAAGTTTAGGGTATGGTAATATAGTTGTCCCACTGAAGATATTAAGTAGAATTTCATAAGAATCTTGAGGTCAACACCAAGGCTGGGGCACCTGCCTATACCCAAGTCCTCAGGGGAGAGAGGTTAATGAGCAATGAACTTCAGACTACCTAGAAAGGGGACAGGCAAGGAAGGACTATATCCCAGACACTGAGAGGATGTTATGGCTAATATCTGTCAGCTTGACCTACCTAGGAAAAAGGAACATCAACTGGGGAAGTGCCTCCAGCATATATATTAGCCTATAGGCATGTCTGTGGGGCATTTTCTTGATTGATGGTTGATGTTGGAGGGTCCAGTCCACTGTGGGCAAGGCAAGCCCTGGGCATGTAATCCCAGGTTGAATAAAACAATGTAGCTGAATTTGAGCCTTGAAGCAATCCAATAAGCAGTGTTCCTCCATGGTCTCTGCTTCAGTTCCTGCCTCGGCTTCCCTCATTAATGGACCATAACCCATAAGCCAAATCAACTGTTTCTTCCCCTACGTGCTTTTTGGTCATTGTTTTATCACGGCAACAGAACACAAACTAGGACTGAGAGTGAGGAATATCCTCTAGGTCAAGAAACAAGTCACAAGGAAGGAATGGTCTGTTCAGTCCAGAGCTGCAGGACGCTGGGTAAATAAAGGACTAAAACTGGGGTATGCTCCATTTGCCAACAGGGAGGTCTGGTGACCAAGACAACAGCCACAGCAGAACAGTGAGGACAAATTCTCAAAGGGAAGGGAAAGGAAGGAATGTTAGGAGCTCTTTCAAGGTTCTCTCTATATATAGGACTTGTGGATGGAAAAGAACAGAAGACTCTTCCAGATCAAAGCTAAGAGGAAGATGCAGCATGAGTGCTGGTAGGGTGGTCCACATGTCACCTGCCCAATAAGAAGGACCAACTGCTATGCTATTGAATTCAGCCCCTTCACCCATAGTCACCCTCAGAATTCAGAAAACTGCAAAAGAGGCAGAGCTACAATTTCTCTACACCAAGTAAACTGGCCAACTCTTCAAGTTTCCTGACAGATCCCCATGAAGCATGCACAATAGACAGCATGAGTCACACCAGACTGTCAGGACCCTTAGCCCTACCTCCCACACACATCCCAAGTTTATAGCAGGAGCCACACACAGCAAGCAAGCAACTATCCTATAATAGACTAATGGCCATATGTGGTGTGAAGTATGCTATGCAGGCTAACCCAAAGTTCATAAGGATCAAGGATGGAGAGGGAAGAACAACAGAGGGCAATCAAAGTGAGGGACAGAAAGCATCTGGATACAAAATCATTTGGGATACTGAACTATGGGATGGATGAAGAGACTGAGAAAAAGACTTTCCTGAATGCTGAGACCAAGGCGGGAATGGTGCTGTTGGACAATAGGCTATGAGACAGAGGCAGGAAAGAGCGGTCCAACTGTCGGGATACAACAGGCTGTCCACAGACAGGGACCACTGGAGAGAGGAAATGCTAAAGAGCGCCCAAATGCTACAAGCTCTGCAAATACAAAGGTAAGAATAAAAGTTCACTTAACCACCTAGGCATCAGCCCTCTTGCTATTTCCTAGAAACAGAGGTCCTACTTCTCCCACCTGCGTCTACCTCCTTAGCAATAGGCTCCTGTTTCTAAATAGAAATCAGCCTTCTCTCCCTTAGACACATTTTATATTTTCCGTGTGCTCTCAACAAGCCGGGAGAGCCATCAATAATGTTAGTAATACATTTTAAATGAGCTCTCCGATATTTTTAACAAGCACCCAGAACACTGGACCAAAGTCAACATGGGACAACAGGAATCTATTTCCATGGCTCCAAAAGGTCTTTCTAGAATTTGTTTTCTGTGATAATCTGTAGTTTCCTTAGGTTTTAAAAATGCCTACAATTGATGATCAATCTGGTTTGACACTATCTAAAGCAGTGGTTCTCAACATTCCTAATGCTTTCTGTCTTCTTGGGCTTTCACACATAAGGGCTGGGAGACCTTGGGTCAGCAGCTACACTAGGCAGAGTGACCCTCACACTGACCTGCAGTACCAAACCCTGGGCCTCAGCATCAAGTGTCTCTTTCATGGTTTAATGGTTCAACAGGGAACAATAACTCTTGACTTACTAAAGGGATCTCTTACATTTTCAAACTCTACTTTTAAATAAAAACTGTTTAGCAATTTTTGTATTGTTCAAACAAATGTCTTAGCAAATTTTGCTCTCAGGAGGCAAAAGTTATATTGAACTCATCTCACTTCCCCCACTGTGTAAAGCACAAAGGGAGGTTTAGGGGTGGAGGGGAAGCTCCCCTTCTTCCAGTTAATTCCTTCTGTTTAAAAATCACACTGACCTCCTACCTGATTCCCTCGGTTACCCTGAAGGCCATGTACACAATGAACCCATCCTTCCCTGAGTCACAAAAGGGCATAAAAATTGTGATTCTTTTGAGTGTTGTCATCACCAACAGGGCAAATAAGTGACCATAAAAGGCATTCAAGATATTGATAGCCCTAACCCCTTCCCCTCCCCCCCCACAAATGTTTCTTGCACGAGTCACAAGCCTATATTCTGAAATCTGCCTGTCTGTGTCACAATGAACAACTCTTGGGCAAGCTCCTGTCGCTATGTGAATTTGCCTGCATCAAACTAAGAAGACACATAAGAGTCCCAAATATGGAAGAGGTGGGGTGTGGAAAGTTCAGTTTCTATACTAAACTCAAGACGGCTTACTTGCTAGTTGAGCCCTCTCTAGTTCTTGGCAGCTTCTCAGGTGGGCAAGCCAGAAGACAAAAGACTGGATGACGTAATAACACATACCCAGATCACCAAGATCTCATCACTTACCTTCTGCAGAGCCTCTCATGTTTGCAAAGGTGGAGTCGGGCTCACTTGCCTTCAGCTGTGTGGCCTGGGTTCTGAGGCCTTTGTTTTTATTCTCTTGGGATTTCTTCTTTCCTGAAATACAGCATGCATTTATTTACTCATTCATTCACATCACACTGATCTTAGAGACAATTATTAACCAAAGCAAAGTAAACTGTATTTGTAGGCAATTTTAGCATTTTGGATTTCTAAAGAAAGGAATGGATGACTGACTGTAAATAACATCAAATCTGTCAAAGAAAAAAGAAATTCATAAGTCCTACACTTTTAGATGCTCAGTCCCTAGTGTCACAGCTGTAATAGCTATCCAATTAATGAACAATGTATTCTCAAAAAGTTAGCAACAGGCCAGGCGGCGGTGGTGGTGGCGGCGGCGCATACCTTTAATCCCAGTAGTTGGGAAACAGGGGCAGGCAGATCTCTGATTTCAAGGCCAGCCTGGTCTACAGAGCGAGTTCCACAACAGCGGGGCTACAAAGAGCAACCCTGTCCCTGTCTCGAACACAACAACAAAAATAATGATACAAAAGAAACTTTAGAATCACCAAAGTTTGAAATCATATAAATAATATATGGGCAAAGGCATATTAGAGAGAAACAATAAGGTGTAACTTAAAACCTTTTTATTAAGATAACCTATTGGTTAAGCTAGGATAATCCCTAACTGCAACTTCTACTTTAATCCCAGCACTTGGGAGGCAGAGGCAGGTGGATCTCTGTGAGTTCGAGGCCAGCCTGGTCTACAGAGTGAGTTCCAGGAAAGGTGCAAAGCTACCAGAGAAACCCTGTGTCGAAAAACCACACACACACACACACACACACACACACACACACACACACACACACACACACACACACAAAGTAGTAGACATTGCACTGCATTATGAAGGATAAATATGGCTCAACATCAAATGCAGAGTGATCATGAACAACTCCATCAGCCAGCATAGCCCTTGTTTCAGTAATAACATGGGGAGAGGCACACAAAGTTCAGGAAATAAATATTAAGTGCATTTCAAATGATCCCAAAGCACAGAAGGTTAGATTCAAACATGACATCTCCTGAGAAGCTACAGCAATGAACTGAATCCCCAAAGGAACACAGCAGAGTACACTGCAGGTCCAGTCCTGAAGGACTGACCCCAAATTGGTCATCAGATCCAGGGGAGTCTCAAGTCCCTTACCAAACACTCCCTTCTCTTCTGGCACTGTTCTCCCCACCCCATCCCAAAAACCCCCCATGTTTCCCTGCTTTTCCTAAACAAGCCTTCTCCCCCTTTATGTCCACCTCAGCTAAAGACGGACAAGAGCCGGGCGGCAGTGGTGCACGCCTTTAATCCCAGCACTCAGGAGGCAGAGCCAGGTGGATCTCTGTGAGTTTGAGGCCAGCCTGGTTTACAGAGAGATTCAGGACAGGCACCAAAACTACACAGAGAAACCCTGTCTCCAAAAAAATAAAAAAAAGAAGCCACTCATCACTCGGAACACAAAGAAATCACATTCTGATAGTCTCAGACAATCACAGGAAGAATAAAGACAACTGATGAAAACTAATGTCAGAAACTCAAAATGGCATAACTGAAAAGATCATTAGATTAAAAGTACAGAAATCAATTATAATATAAAGTACTAACTAAAAAGATTTTGATAAAATTTTAACAGATATAACAAGAAAACAAACTACACAAAACAAGTCATTTAATTTGTTAGTCTTCAAAAGGAAAATCCTAAAATATCTATCATTTTAAGTGCCCAAATCTTTAGCCAGTAAGAAAACATGCTTAGTTTTTGTCTTTTTAATTTGGGGGGCAGAGGGGTTGTTCTTACAACTATATGGTTAGAAACTCCTGACAGTATGCCCACATGTTCTTTTCCACCTGCAGTTAAAGAACACACATATGATCAGAAGCATCTCCACTCTGGTATGGCTAGAAGTCAAAGGGCAGAGGATCATGGCAATGGTTGATTCCATCTCCAGGTGAAGAATCATACTAATCGGCACCACAGGAGTCAGACACATAGGCAACTTGGGGGGGGGGGACGGACACTCAAGACTCCCCTGTCTCGCCCTTACAGTGCTAGTCTAGGAAACACACAGGCACCTTCCACAGAGTGAGGGAGGCTCTTTGGACTCCCCTGTATTGACTTTCCACTGTGTGGAACAGAATCTGGATCCTCTTCCCTTTCAACAGTTCCTCATCCTCAGTGTCTATGTCCTTCCTGTGTGTGATGTTCAGTGTGAATGAGATTAGTAACTGCAAACAAAATGTACGCGCGCGCGCGTGCGCGCGCGCGCGCACGCGCGCGCGCACACACACACACACACACACACACACACGAGACAATCTGACGCTATGGTGCAGAGGAACTGCTCCAGCATCACAAGGCCAGCAGCAAAACCTCCAGACTCGGCACTCAAAAGTTAGACATAGAGTTGTGGTTCCTAAATCAAAACCACATCTTTCTCTAAGTACTAGTCAGTACTACCCCATGTCCTCCCTCAAGCAGGTCGAGAAATAGGACCCTTTACTCAACTGTCTACAGGTCTGCAAATAGAGAACAGCAATCTAAACATGGCTCTGCAATAATCTTCAGATACATTGGAAATAAAGGCATACTGTAAGAGTTTCTAGAAAAACAGGTGTCAATCTGTTGACCATGATACCTTGCCAAAGCAATTCAAAGATTTTCTACAACCCAAGTGCTGTACCATGCCCAAGTAGCAACATGAAGCACACCAGGCAAACGGAAACAAAACATTAAATATACTTCCATTATAATAAAACATGCAGTGTGATACACTCAAAATGTAGCTGCTTAAGTATGTGAAAGACAAACACTATTTACATTGTATTCCTTGCCTTAAAAAACAAAACAAAACACCACTAAAACAGCTAGTTCACACCATATGTCCCTTTCTGGGCTCCTCATCAACAAATTAGTTTGTTTTCTAGTCCCCAGGTATTTACTGTAAAGCCACAGCCATGGAAATGCAATCCGTTGTGAGGACAGACCACATCAGGATGAGCACCTCCTGTACAAGATGAACAAGAGCACACCACAGGCACAAACAGAACAGTTAGCCTGGCTTCTCAAGCATAGCACAAATGACACTCCCAGTGCCACAATTCTGTTGTGAAGGCTGCTGATTCACCACAATGTATTTCACTGCATCATGTAGTGGGCAGGGGCACTCTACCCACAACATCCAGCAACAATGCCCCCTTTCCCAATGTGACAACCTAAAACTCAGAACACAGTGAAATCTCCCTTGTTCTCTGTGGGGAGATCTCAAATGTCAGAGCACTGGACTATACCAATGTATTAGATTTGAGGTCACAACAGACAGACGTACAGGAATCTGTGGCCTATATATTTATTAAAAATTATGGTAAGTTCTTAGAATAACACTAATATAACAATTCTATAGATGAAGAAATGATACCACCAAGGTAACTTAGTGAACAACAATGGATTATGTGGCAACAGGAATCTAGAAAGACTATTATTTGTTCATGGAGCTAAGTCTGATATCTAAATTTTCTCAATCAAAACCATTTATCAAGAGACTTCTCCTGAGGCCCTCTGGCTAGAGATGAAAGGGCTACCAAAAAAGCTACATGCCTGTCCCATTGGAGTGCAATTTTGTGGGAGAAACTGAAGGCTCGGAGCCCTGAGGAACAAGTACATCTATGACAGAAGACAAATTAAATTCTGCTCCCACTTATGTGTCAATACAACACCAATACTGTTGGACAGGCGGGGACCTTCCAGTTTCCTTAATCAGAAAAGTTCTTTCCAGGTACTTGGTTTCTGTCTGCTACATTAGAAGAGATTACAAGAGAAAATGAAATGACCTATCAGAACTTTCCACAGGGGAACGGAGGACTTGTAACTTCTATCTCTGAAGCAAGAGGAACCACTGGGCGGCTGGCAAGTACACAAGTGCACTTACCAGGGGTTCTGCAGGGTCCTACATGGCGCTACTGCCAGCTGGCTGCTCCACTTGGTCTAGACAAGAAAGATACAGGAATGAAACATGAGGAAAGCGAAATGGAAATGACCACAAGAATAGCATGAGGGACAACACCTGAAGTGTTGAGGGGAAGGAATGTGCACATAAAGATGAAGAAAAGAAGGCAAAGAGCAATTATCTACTATATCAAGGCTCTCATACACCACCCCCGCAAAAAGCCACTCCTATGTCCTTAGTTGCTGCAGGTAGAATCAATGCATCAGGCTTACTGTCAGGCCTGTGCCATGCCTATGTTACATGACACCATGCCACACCACTATGGGCCATTCCTCTAGACCTCACAGTACCAACCCATGCCCCCAATTTCATAGAGACCCCCACAGATCAGAGATGGGATTAGACTCAGGAGCCAGAATCAGTGGCGACAGCACTACTCAAAGTGCTCTTTCTCTGGCTGCCACCTCCTGAGCCAGGGAGGGCTCAGTCAGCACACGCCAGTCTTGGCATCCATTGCTGGCCTGACAGATGAAGAAGCTCCTACACACTCAGCATAAGGACAGTACTCAAGGTGGAAGGAAGCACTCTTTCATTTTCATTTTATCTTACGTCACAAAGCATCAGTCAACCACACAGAACTCTGCTCTCAACAAACATGATTCACCAAGGAAACAGGCCTTTCTAGTCAAACAGCTGCCATAAAAAGACACTCAGCAGCTGTAATGGCTGCTTTCTTAGACAATAGACAGCCTTATACTGCTAGTACCCAGGGTGGGAATTACAAAATCAAAATTGCTTAAGACAGCACATGAATAATTTAACCCAGATCTGGACTATGTTTTACTAGTCAAATAAAACTAGACAAACAACAAGAAACTCTACAGAATAATGTTTCACTTAAAAATGTTCAAGCAGCAAAGAAAATTCCAGGTCTAATCAAGCAACATTAAAAATTCAGCACAATAGTGAAGTTCGTGCATATAGTGATTTACGTGAACTAAATTTAGAACTACATGGAACTCTCACTGGGGAGCTAGCCATCTCTTCAGTATCAACAGAATTAAGACAGCACAGAAGCCAGGCCCATGGATCTTTCACACCATCCTCGGATACACAGTGACTCTAATTTAGACAGTCAGGACTGCCCGTGAGACTCTACACTTTGCCATGAAAGGTCACTAAAGGTCAACAGCCCTGAACAGTATCAAGAGAGGCCATCAAACTGTGCTGTCTGCTACCTCTAGTCCTTACCATTCAGCCAGCCCTGCCTCTCAGCAACTTCTGTCCCTACCACTCCAACAAAATCCATTTCCCATGGTTATCACTGACATCCTTCTTTCAAGTTCAGCATTTCTTCAGTTTCATTTGTCTTGTGTTCTCCTTCTGAAGATAGTAGGGTAACACGATCTTCCATCCTTAGGATTCCTCTTCCTGGTCTCATAGCATTACCATCCAGAATCACCACCACCACCACCACCACCACCACCACCACCACCACCACCACCACCACCACCACCACCACCACCACCACCACCACCACCACCCCGCCCCCTGCCCCTTCTGTCTTTCTTTCTTCTGTCCCTGAGGAAATCTGAAGACTGGAACACTGCTTTCACAACAAGCTGCAGAAAGACTCCAACAAACACCCAGAGCTAGGATGAGGGGAACAGAAGCTCAGTGAACACACCATGGGAGATGGGCATGGGAGAAGCTGAGCTGCTTGTAGCAAAAAGATGAGACCACCATAACACCATGGAACAGGAGAACTCGGAAGACTACCCAGCTCTAAACTTTACATTATTATATGGACTGCCTCAAGTCCCAACACATCACAAGTCACATCACAAGTCAGTACCCAATCTGGAACTTCAACTCCCACCCAATTCTCTCCTCATCCTCTGTGTTCCAGGAAGCCTGTCAATGACATTTTCCGAGTCCTAATTTCACTCTTAAAAATGAGACATAATGTCTCCTTCTATATCTCAGGCAAAGTGTGAGCGATTCATTACAGCACTTAAGTTCATTACACCTCCCCCCACCCCCCATTTCTGTAAGGAAAAGCTGGCTGTGGACTGATGAGCACTCGGGATATGGCTGAGATACAAGCTTAGGTTCCAAAAACCAGATAAAAGGTTTAACTGAGAGAAAGCACAAAGTACATGCTCCAGGAAGATTTTTAAAAGCTAAACCCCCCTTTGATTGTGTTAATCAGGTCAAAGAATAAAGAGGTAATGGCAATGTTGACAGCTCAAACTGCCAGAATTATGTGAGGCAGTGGTGGCAGGAAGAGACAAAGTACCAACCACTGGAGGTGGTTCAGTGCTCTATAGTGCATATGGGAACACTCGAAGCTAAGTTCTCTCTCCATGAAGAATCCCAGCCACTGCAGGATCTGTGTGCCTGTAGGCCACCAAAAGCTACTCAAGGGAGAATCGGGAAATTGAGAGGGCAGGATTGATGGAGACCACTGTCTGAGACACTGCGCCCAGAAGGGCTGCTGGAAAGGTCACCAAGCATCACACTCTGGCCCTGGTAACAAGGTCAAAAGTGGCCATGACAAGTAGTCACCAGGGAAGAGGTCCTGTCAGTCTACCTACCAGTTTGACACTGATAAGAGTCTGGGACATTTTCCATTTCATATAAAAGTAAGTAACATGCTACACATTTCTCAGATTTTTCCCTTAAAATAACTCCAAAATTTCCCTGAGAGTAAAACATTGCTAAGTTACTTTGGCACAATCACACCTTCTTTCTACAGCTAAGTTCAAAAAGAGCTGTCTGTCAACACTAAGGCAAATAATAAAAATAAAACCTTCACGGTTTTAAGTTGCTCTGTGTAATAAACAGGACTCTGAACTCGTTTCCAGCAGAACAACGGGAAGAAACTCTCCAGCAGCCTCAGTTCTGCTGTGTAAACTCCTGATGAGACCCTGCTCCTTCCTACCCGGGGGCTGCTGCAGAGCCTGGGTGGCACTTCAGGCTGCCCCACTTCCTCACAGGCTGACGGACACAGCAACAACGTTATCTTTGCTTTTAGTTTTTCTAAAAACAGAAAAAAAAATTATACAGTGGCTTTGAATTTTAATTTCGAGAAAGAGCTCCCCAAACAAACCAGCAAATTTAAATTAAGAAAACATCAAGTTTCCTTTCCTTTCTCTTTAGAATCTTTAAAGTCCTATGGTATAAGAAAAAATATTTTAGAGGTAATTAAAATATCTCTGAAATCTAAGCTAAGCTGCTAGCCTGTTCTATCTTATAACTTAATTAGAGGTTTCTTCTCCTAGTTTTTCAAAAAGCCTTTATGAGTGAAAATGGATGTCCAATCTAAAAACATATGGAAAGCAACTGGTCAATTAAAAAGCAAAGAGCTTGAGGCTGGAGAGATGGCTCAGCAGTTAGGAGCACTGGCTGCTCTTCTAGAGGAGCAGGGTTCAATTCCCAGCACCCACCAGGTGGCTCACAGCCACCTGTAGCTCCAGTTCCCCAGGGAAACATTGAGGGTTTAAGTCTGAGTCTGTTCCCACAGCAGACCAAGAGCACTGACAGCTCCACAGTCGTGGTGCATTCCAGGCACCTGAAACCCCAAACCACCAGGGAAGGCTGTATCCTCCATAATTGGTAAAAGGCCTCTTAGAGCCCATGCTAAATTTTACAATACTATCTTTTGATGAATTAACTATAAATTTACTTTAAAATATTTTAGAAATAAATTTAGACATAACTGAGACAAAATACAACACTTAAAATTCATTCTTGGCATTTATGACAGAAATAGAATGTGTTCAGACCTTATGACAAGAAAGTCTACAGTAATCATAAATGTAAATGTTAAGTGACCTCAGGATACACACATTAAGACACTGGAAGGTGGCACCTAGTGATGCAGTTGTAGAGCAAGGTCTATTTTTCCTACCTGTGTTCTCTAAAACCGAAAAATTCATGAATGGGTGACTTTCAAAAATGAAATGCACACAAAAGCAAAATTAATGAGATAAAATTAACATTTCTGTGGGTAAGATTAACATACACCATTTTTCACCCTTTGGCAAAAATCTCTACTTTCCATTTTGAACAAATTATCTGTTTCCTCCCTCTTACTTGTATACCCAATAAAACTGCTCAGAATAAAAATCGCTCTCCTCAGAAATATTAAGTCCACAAGACAGCTACAGAGATTTAAATGGAACTAAAAGTATAATGTAGCATTTAAAGAGCCAGAATTGCTTAAGTCTTCAAATCACCTCATTGATCCTCAGGTGTGTAACCTGTCGCTTCTTGTATATAACAGAACTTCAAACAACTGTTTCCTCCTTTCATACAGAGGCACACACTCATATTCTCTGTTGTTTCACTGCTCTTTAGTTATTATACCCATCATTATTTAAATAAAATATCCACATCAAAACGATCATGTTGAGTGCTTATTGATATTAAAGAGGGTCCTGATCTTGGCAGTCAGCTATGATGAGAGTAATGTTAACTAGCCTTTATTTGCATTTTCTAAAACTCTCCAAGTAGGCAAGTGGATCTGCTATGTTTAGCTAGAGGGCTACAGACACAGGATCCCTTACAGAAACAAAACCACTTCATCTCATGGCCCTACTATGGAGGAAGGCACTTTGTTCTAGTCCAGCTGCAATAGTAAAACAGCAATATTGCTCATCAACCCGATCCTATCTCTGGCATGTTCGCTGTCGTCAGGCTGCCCTCATACCTGCACGGTACCTTATCACAACTGAAGAACGGCACATCACTGCTCCAACAGGAATCTTGGCCACGCTCATCTCAGCGCTGCTATGCAGTCCTTTACCTCAGCAAGACAAAGCATTGGACACTTTCCTCACAACTATTTTTAGATTATAGAATACACTGAAACTCAGTTCCAAAGTTTTCCTATAGGTCTCCACCTAAAGCCAGAGTTGTTCTCATTCATTTAATAACCCATCTATTCTCAGATGCACCAGGAAATCAGCACAAGCCTGTTCTTTCTAAGTTTAAAAGACCTTTTCTCTGCTTTTTCTTCATTGCATAAAGGTTCTAATGCAATGGTAGAGAGACATTTTTATGGTTTTCTTGGGTGCTCTTAGCTACAGGACACTATTAGAAGCCACCAAAAAAAAAATGCATAGAAAAGTTGTTCAAAAGTATTTGTATTTCACTGAGAAGGAAAGAGGAAGAGTTGGCTGGAGGGAGAAGGACAGACACAGGAGGGAAGGGAAGGAAGTAGGGGCTGATGAAAAGAGCCAGACCAGACCAGATAAGGCAAGGTAAGTAGCTCCAAGTCACAGCAGCACCCACACCTACCCACCTCCAGCAGACCCCTGATTCCCAACAGGCTCCAGCACTGAGTAAACACTACACCATAACTCAGCACTGTTCTTCAGGGATTATCCCACCTCTTCGTCAATAGATGTTTCTTATTCTGCCAATTCAGGAAAGTAAAAGAGTGCTATTCCCAAGAATAGGAGGAAGACTAAGATGAAGGCTTGTCAGAATCAGGTTCAGAGCACGGGGGCCTCCAAGGCCAGTGCTCACGGCTGAGGAAAAGGGTCTCTCTCATTCTCAACCCAGCCCCTCATCTCACCTGTTCATAGATCTGCCTCATGTGCAAGGTTATACATCTCCTCTTCAAAGAACTAACCCAAATCAAGGGAGCACACTAAATCAAATAGGTCTTCAGCAAAAGAAACCCCAAACCTACATGAAAGTACTGCATGACAGCCCTGGGCCATGATCTGAGAAATAAGAAATAACCATCTTGCAAACAAATGAGAACCACCTGGGTACATGTTGGTGGTCTAACAAGCCAACACTGACACCGAGGCGCAAGCAAGATCAAGCATACAGAGGAAGCCTCTCAGTGTTGCCTGGACACCATGTGAGCAGAATCATCTGTAAAAGGTACTCACAGCAGATTCCACTCAACAAAACATGAAATTCCCCACACTTGGTTGGTTGACAGCCTCTGTTTCTTCTTATGCATTCTCTAGCAAATTTCTCCATCAGCCTTTTGCTTTGTTTGTTAGTTTTACATGAACCTAACCTGATATATTTATGGCATGCACAAGTCTAATGCAGGAGAGAAAAAGAATCCCACTACTCATCAATGCATGCCAATGCATTATCAATATGAGCTACAAGTACATTCTATCTTTACAAGTATTAGAAGATTCAAGTACAGTCTACACTTACGGACTTTATTACTGTTAACAAATCTTTAATCTGTTGTGTTTTTTTTTCCAAATCTGAACATCCATTTTGCATTTATTTTAGTGTGTGCATGCACACATGCATGTACGCAAGTGTGTGTGGAAGTTAGAGGACAACTTTAGGGAGCTGGTGCTCTTTTCACCACGTGGTTCCAGGAATGGAACTAAAGTCATCAGCACTTTTCCCTGCTGAGCTGCCTCTCTGGCCCTCAACCTAAGCTGTTTTGTTGATGTTTTAATTAAACATATTCACGGTTAGTGGTTTTTAATCTTTAGTGAAGGATATCTTGAACCCCTTGTAAAACCTAAGGCCCCTCCCTCTGTGAAGTTAGTCACATTGGGCATAATCACATTTTGTAATCCACACTAAGGTCTGGGCCTCCTCTTACTGGAGTCAGGCTGTAAGTGCATGCAAGCACTGTGAATCCACAGAAGCAAACCTGTGTATTTATTCTCTAACTTCTCAGAGCTGTCGAATCCATTTGCGTCCCTCAAACTCAACTTCATTAGAAACTTCTAAGAAAGTGGTTCTTTACACTCTTGCTTTTTCCTAACTTCACTCCATAAAGAGCACAAAGAAATCTGAAATGTTTCCACAGTTACTTTCATGACTAATGATTTCTGGGAAAATGTATCTAAACTTCATCCTAAATGTCAAACACATAAAATCTGGTTCAAACACACAGCATCCAGGAGTGGTATGAACTACACAGTGTGGGACAAAGAAAGATGACACGCCTCCATTCCAACAAGCCAGTGAAGAGCAGGTATGTGCAACACATCAAATGCCACAGATCATCTGATCAGCTCCATCAGCCCAGGTGAGTGAGTTTCAGGAACAAGTGTAGCAAGGCAGCTTTGGAGGCGGTCTGGAGACTCTTCCAGGCCACAAGACAGCTAGTAACGCTTGCCTAATTAAATCTTTTTAACTCTGCATCTCCAAAGCAAAAACAAAGATTTCTAAATCTAGAAAATGCTGAAAGTTGACTTCTTAGATCAGTCCCCACAGAATGAATTGTGCTAGTACCTCCATTACTATGGAATAAACCAAAGATGCATAGCAACCAGCAAGGAAGGGCTCATCCTCATCTTTATTGTTGCTGTTTTGAGACAAGGGCTCTCCACTTTGTAGCCTAGACTGGTTCAGGTGGCATGAGCTATCACAGCCAGTTCATTTTACCCCATTTTACAGAAGCGTAAACTAAAGGCAAAAACATGGAAAGCAATGTTGATACTAAAGCAAGAAATCAATCTGGCCTGGATTTCAAGTCTAGGTACACCATTCTCACTTGCTGCAAAACAGTCCAAGCTCCACACATTTAACACTTGAGGTGTAAGTCTGCAACTTTCCCTTCCCCTCTCCACTAAACACACACACACACACACACACACACACACACACACACACACACACACACACACACATTTTGGACTCAATTTTAAAAAGTTATCCCTTTGCAAAGTATTAATTGATTTGTAGTCAACAAGGAAGTAACTAACAGAGAATCCTGTGGGTACAATGCAATATCTTGGCTTAGGATAAAAAACAGCAGCAAAAAAAAAAAAAAGATCCACGGCATTCTTTAACACAGATATTTAAAGAGGGACAATTTTATGTACTTTTGACAATTACTCATGAGATGTATAGGACTTTGTTTCCCCAAAGCTTAACTAGAAACAGTGTAGACTACACATGATCTAATATTATCTCCACTCTTTACTACAACTATGAATTTACTACCTTAGCATACAGAATGGTTTACATTAATCTTCAATTCCTCAATTTACTGTTTTGATGCAATTGTAACTAAATAGATACTCAAGTTTTACATTTAAACTCCTTCTTATCATCAGTCTTATAACTCAACTAACAAGGAAAAGATATTTCCTGGGATAGTTCATGTAGCTGCTGGTAAAATTCCTAATGATGAGTACATATGGAATTTGGGATCCTTAAGAAAAGAAAAGAAAAGAAAAGAAAAGAAAAGAAGAGAAGAGAAGAGAAGAGAAGAGAAGAGAAGAGAAGAGAAGAGAAGAGAAGAGAAGAGAAGAGAAGAGAAGAGAAGAGAAAAGAGAAAAGAAAAGAAAAGAAAAGAAAAGAAAAGAGAGAAAGAAAGAGAGAGAGAAAGAAAGGAAGGAAGGAAGGAAGGAAGGAAGGAAGGAAGGAAGGAAGGAAGGAAGGAAGGAAGGAAGGAAGGAAGGAAGGAAGGAAAGAAGGAAGGAAGAAAAGAAAAAAAAGCCAAGCAACTGTAGCTAATGACAACCTGATCCTCCTTTTTGTAGTCCAGATGTGGATATCACTGTGAACTGCACAATCTAGTCTGTGGAAACAGGCCAAAAAGTTGTCCCATATTAGAGAAATCACAAGACTGACTGACCACCAGGGCCACCCACAGTACAAACCTACCCATTCATGGACAGTCTCAGACACTGCCCCCTGCCCCTGTCAGCATTAACAACAAAAGACCCTTCAAGGAGCAGGAGCAGAGTGAAACCCTCATTTTTCTCCTAGACTTTGGACTTTAGCTTTTAGCCAGCAGTCACTCTACCCTAGAGAGAAAGAGGCTCTGGTAATCCCACATTAAAAATATAAACAGCTAGCAGGCCCAGAAAGGCATTTTCTAACACCTCAAACTGGCAAGAAAATAAAAACCAAACCTGAGAAGGCAAACAGTAAAAATAACAAAAGGCCCAGAAATTGAATTGTTGTCCATTCTCAACTACAACTTCAAACAATGCTTGTAATACTGTTCTTAGATCTAAACGCAGGCAAACAAACCAGTTTGCCTTCATTTTTTGTGGCATGTGATGTCAAGAAATCTACAAAAGACTGCAGAGATTATAAACACTGAAGGAAAGATTTCCCTTTTGCCCAAAGCAGAGACAATCCTCTGCTTAACATGGAGCTCATTCATTAAATGTGAAACTCGTCTTGGTCAAGCCAACACCATTAAACTAGTAATATAAGCTTGAAAATATCCAAAGTATCATGTAAGCAAAGACTCCATCTCATTTCAGAAACCAGAGAATTTTTATATACCACACTCACACAATATCATTTTTATCATAAAAGTCTTGCCTCTGAAAGTATATTCCTGTACATTCAAAACAATGTTGTAGTACGCTCTGAGTATATAACATATAAGATAACTATCCATTCATCAGCTGAGTATTAAAATTTCTATCAAGAAGTCCTTTGAAGCCAAAAATGGCATTGCACACCTTTAACCCCTGCACTGTAGGGGATGGGAGATGGAAGAGGATTTCAAGTTCAAGGCCAGTATGGGATACACAGTGAGCCAAAAGATCTTTTGAAATTTCCAAATGATAACCAGATTTGGAAATAACTAACACCTACAATCAGTGCTTCAGAGCCCCCAGAGTTCTCTAGTCTCCTACTCATGTTCTCCTAGGGCTGAACATATGCACTGCTTCTTGACACTGTAAGTAAAATCACTTCCTCAGAACTTCTGGAGAAAACAACAGAAAGGAAAAGTTTAAGGCATTTGGAAACTGAATGCAAATATTACTAAGCTAGCTCTGCACCCTGCCCATCAGGCATATTTGCCACAGGGTCAGATATTAGCTACCTGACTCTACAGGGACAACTGAATATTCTCAGCCAAAGTTCCCAAATTCACACTTATCACATTGTATTCCATTGTAAAGTTGGAAAAAAAATAAAGACTCTACTGTATGACAGGCCATGATGATGCAGTAGCTCAGTGGTATGGTAAAGTATATCAGGGTATCTAAGCCTGATCTGAGTGCAAGCTCCAGTGCTCCAGACAAACAAAACATTATGCATACAGACACATGAATTTAATTTTTTTAAATTACTAGACAGTGGTACACACTGGGATCACAACAACTGGGAGACAATGGCAGAAGGATCTGGAGCTCAAAGCCAGCATGAACCACACAGGGAGATCATCTTCAAAAACAAATAGAATCAGCTGGGCAGTGGTGGGGCACGCCTTTAATCCCAGCACTCGGGAAGCAGAGGCAGGTGGATCTCTGTGAGTTTGAGGCCAGCCTGGTCTACAGAGTGAGTTCCAGGACAGGCCCCAAAGCTACATAGAGAAACTGTCTCAAAACACACACACACACACACACACACACACACACACACACACACACACACACACAAAACAACAACAACAACAACAAAACCAACAACAAACAAACAAGTAGAATCTACTGTAGGAAAAACATGATGAAATGAACTTCAGCACTCCTTAAGACAATTCAATTACCACTGCAGTTCATCCAGGTCTAATAGCACATGCCTATAATCCCATCCCAGCACTTAGGAGGTGGAGGCAGATCAGAAGTTTAAAATCCAGTCTGGACTGCATGAGAAGTCCAGAAGAGGGAGAAGGCAAGGAAAGAGAAAAGAAAGAGAAAGAAGGAATGTAAAGGGGCAGGGGGTCATGCCCAGGACAGGTTGGAGCAACTTCTCCTACAAGTCCCCTTTCCTGCCTTTCTTACAGAATGAGTCAGGAACGGCTGCATCAGCAGGCCAGACCTCTGGAGGTGCCACTTCAAAATAGCTCACACTTGTTCCAAGCAGGCAAAATGAAATACAAGATGCTATCCCTCACAAATAAACATTCAAACAAAACAAACAGAAAAACCAGAACACTTACCTTACCCTAAGACAGGGAGGGAAACTAGCAAGCATCACTTCCTTCTACTACAGCCACAAAACAAATCAGAACTGCACTAAATCAGTTTCTACATTTAATTTTCCGACTGTACATTAAAGCATGTTCATGATCCTTAATCTTCAACCTAAGCAAACTTTCAAGGACACATGATCAGTGGAACAGTGACAAGACCTCAAGAGTGCTGCAGAAGAGGAAACTAAACTCAATTCTTCCTTGACTCCATCAGTAACAGTAAGACAAAAATGAGGGTCCCAGGCTGGGCCCCTCGGCCAACTCTATCCAAGAGGCAAGGAAGTGAGGACAGCAGGGTCTTACTCTGCTCTTGTGGTTTCATGACTGATGTCAAGATAATACAAAATATTCAAAAATCCCACCCTGGCAAATATGCCGATAGAAGTAATCTAGAAGTAGTCGTTAAACTGTTTAATTTAGGACACTCAAAAGAATGAATCTAGCCAGGCAGTGGTGGTGCACACCTTTAATCCCAACACTCGGGAGGCAGAGCCAGGTGGATCTCTGTGAGTTCAAGGCCACCCTGGGCTACAGTGC
Organism: Peromyscus maniculatus bairdii; assembly: GCF_049852395.1. Classification (NCBI taxonomy): domain Eukaryota; kingdom Metazoa; phylum Chordata; class Mammalia; order Rodentia; family Cricetidae; genus Peromyscus; species Peromyscus maniculatus. Next base: position 162,037,439 of record NC_134853.1, read on the forward strand.
AAGTTCCAGGAAAGGCGCAAAGCTACAGAGAAACCCTGTCTCAAAAAACCAAAAAAAAAAAAAAAAAAAAAAAAAAAAGAAAGAAAGAAAGAAAAGAAAAAAAGGATGAATGAATCTAGTTTGACTCATAACCTCTCAGAACTGAGATAAACTCTGCTAGCAGCTTTCATTCTAACTTTGCTTTCTACACCAAAGATGTTAAGTCAAGCACTGTTTTCACATCTAGTTTTATACAGAGAATAAATAAGTAGCCCAATTCACCCTGGCTAATCGGCAAAGCCAACAGCACATCCATGTTCACTGTAAACCTTTCCTATTCAGAAACACTGTGGGTAAAAACTGGGCTTAGGCAAGACAGAGCCACTAACAGCACAAATGTGGGCACAGGAGCACCAGTTTCTTTGGTGAGAATAAAGATCCTTTCTGCAGGGTGATTGGTAACAGCGCATATGCAATACCAAGCACAGTGCTAGAAAACAACCGTAACTGTTGTCACTGTCGGCAGTAGTACAGGTGCATGGCATGATATGGAAGTTAAGTGTCAAATCCTGACATATGTCTGTATCAAAACTCACCTAATTAATTAATTCAGCAGGAAAGGTTTGCAAAGCATCAAACTGGTTTGGTCAGAACAACAAAAAGGAACAGCTGCTTTCAGTATTAACTTTTTCAATTAGAGAAAGCACAAACAGTTTCATATGGCTCTTGCTTCTGTACTATAAATTCCCCTAAACTATTAATGTTAATAAAAACCAAACTCCGAACCTGTTTCTGGCAGCATGGGCTACACACAGGGAATCCAAACTACACAGAACCAGGCTAGTTAACCTGAATTGCTACCTTTCATCTCTGAAGTCTTCACTCAAAGATGTGCCTATTGATGGCTACCCCCCAAAGTGTGCTCTCTTCCCACCCAGCCAATTCCCACTTTCTTTATTTTTCTTTCTTTGTTTGTATGTTTATTGAGACAGGGTCTCTCTATGTCCTGGAACTCTCTTTAGATGAGGCTGGTCTCGAACTCAAAGAGATCCATCGATAGTCTCTGCCTCCCAAGTGCTAAGATTAAGGGCATACACCTGGCTCCTGCTTTCCTTAGAGGCAACTTCAGATATGAAACCACACCCTCCTTTCTGCCGAGCTTAGGAACATTGAGTTCCCGTATCTAAACCCCATCTGTGAACTGGAATGAGAAACTGCCTGGGAAAGAGAAGCACAGCTAGCTTTAAAACCAACTTAAAAATCAGTTATTTAAGCAAAGAACCTAGTGTTCATATTGTGTTTTAACATTCAAGTTATAATCAGATAAAAAAAAAACTAAACTAATTTGAATTCATTATAAGGGCCTTATTATTTGACCTTCTAGAAAATGCAATTATAATCAAACCTTACAATTTACCTATAGACAAATCACAGCACATGGCACAGCTCCTAATACACTCAATCAGATGTCTCAAATAGTTTTTCATATATTAAGATTCTGGGCTAGAGAGCAAGATGGCTCTGCAGGTAAAGGCACTTGCTCTCAAGCCCGACAACCTGAGTTCAATGCCCAGAACCCACACTGAAGTAGAGAACTGGCTCCTCTACAAAGTGTTCTGACCTCCACCCCTACTGCACCTCCTGGCATGTGCATATGTGCATAGACACATGCACATAAACAGAGAAAATACACTTGTGAAGAACAGTTTAGAAAAGTCTAGTTAACCCACACAACTGTAAACAAGGTTACATATAACGAAGAATCAAAGGCACAGAAACAAACATTTTTCAATGTTTTGCCTAAGTCTGGAATACCTCAGTGATGGCACAAGTAGAATTAGAAAAAGTAGCAGAAGTTTTCTCTCTCGTGGTGGAAAAAAAAGCTTAACTGAAACCATACTGAGCATTTAAACAGCCCACAGCAGCAAAGGTGGGCAAGACATGCAATGCTCAGCAAAGGCATCTCTCAGATGGACGGCAGCCAGGGCTTCAGAAGACACAGATGTTAAGACCCACCATACAACCATACACAAGACAGCCCACTGGACCCAACATAACAAGCCTGAAGCCATAAGCACAGCCTGCCTCTGGCCCCCAGAAGTCCTGCTCCACAGCAGTAAACAGGTGAGGGCCCAGTTAAGCCTATGAACATAAGAACTGCCTACAAGGCACCAGGAGGTTTAGGGCCTATCAACCATCATCCTCAGGCACCACAACCAGGCCTCTGTCACTCAGCTCCAGCAAAGGAATCTGAAACAGAGCTGCCAATTGTTAGAAGGGACCAAGAGATCACTCCATGGAAGCCCACCTGTTCTCTGCTTTTATAACATGTGTTTGTGAATGCTAACTTCAAATCTTTTATTGCTGCTTTACAAAAGCATAGACACCTGCCCACCTCACCCCCAGCCCCTGCTCAAGTTGATACCCATCAGCAGAGTAATCTCAAACAAGTCCGTGACTCTTGCCTGAGAAGTGCCCATTCTTCATCTGGAGCTAGGACAAACCATTCCACAAATGCAGGGTTAGAGGGAACTCTGGTAGGGTGCTCAGAAGTCTACAAGTCTCTGTTCAGGAGGCGGAGTACCATCATCAGACCCGGAATTCTGTACATTTCCTACATGCCTAACAGTTTCCTGTGACCCCATATCCTTCACAGGGAAAACTCACGCCTTGCTCTTTCTCAAGATCCTTCCCATGATGACTGGGGAGCCTCAAAGGTCAGTCTCTGCTGACCCACATCAAGTACAGACGCCTAATTTAGCTTTCACTTGGTTGCACTCATGGAGACTAGGAACTTCACAGAGCTGGTTGTCTAGCCACCTCCTGAATCTCCACAACCAAGCCATACATGGTGCCTAGAGGAAAGAGGCCAATACAGCCATGTACCGAGCGGAGTTCCTCAGTTCTCGAATGGGCCTCTGTGTAAGCACGAGCTCCCTAGACCATGTGCAGCTCCTCTCCTAGAGCCCTCAGTCCCCAGAGCTTCATGTCACTTATAACACATGTGCAGGAAGACCCTGACAACAGTTGCGCCACACCCCACCTACTTCTCACCGACACTGATTGTTACTAAGCCTTGCTCATCAACAGCCGATGGTCCATTACTCTAAAGTCCCTCTGAGAGCAGGAACCTTCTCTCATCTATTCACACCCCTCCCTGAACTGAGTTCTCTGCATGTGGAACTTTTCAGCTTTCCTAACCTAACCTAATCTGAGCTGTTCAGCACCTTTGGGGAAGAATGTCAAATATGCTTGATTTCAAAACACTTGAGTGTTCATTATACTAAGAGTTTTCATTTGAACAATTCTATGTGGAGACAGGATGAAGCCATTTCCTTCTGAATACTGACCAAATGTAAATGTCATGTGGTAGTTGAAAGCCAAATAGATAACTAGATGATGTTATCAAATGAATGACCGAATCTCCTGACCTTAAGGAACATATCCTGTGCAGCCGGTTATGGGCTACAGACTTAGTCTTCTTTACCATCCAGCTTCAGGTCCCATCCAAGGAACTTCTTGCTGCTATAAATAACTCTTCTCTGCTAACCTGCTGGAACAGTGAGGTCAGTGGGTTACAGAGGCCTCTAATAAGGGTGAATGGGAGAGTGAGGCTGAGCCTAGTGAGGACAATGGGGAAGAATCCAGGGCGTATATAGAGCTTCTCTCTGGTGGTCATAAACATCCACTGGCTGCAGGAGTCACTGATGCAGTACATCCTCAACAAGAAACCCACACTAGCATTGGCACTTGTAGTTTCCAAGTGTCTTCCAGCTTCAGAAAACACCCTCCTTTTGTTAACTCCCTTGTTCCTCACAGTGACAACAAGTTAAATTGCTAAAGCTCAAGTGGCTTCCCAAGTCCCCACTTTAAAGCTGGCAAAGTGTACCTCTGAGCAGTGTCAAGACTGCCCACGGTCCACACCTGGCAGACCGAGGTGTCTCATGTTTCCCATCCCTTCCACCAAGCCCATCTGTGTAATGGATGTAGCACGAGTCTTAAAAGTTCTTATTAATAAAATCAAACCTGAGGCCAGTTATTGGGGTGAAAGCTGGAAGATCAGAGAAGCATTGCAAGCCACAGCTACCTCAGTAGCTTGCCAATTCCTCAGTTGGTCCTGTTTCCTCAGACTGGAAGCCTCTGAGTCCTCATCCAGAATGAATCTCAGCTGAACTGTGCTGCTAGAAGGCTGAAAGCTTAACCAGCCAAATGCTTCTAGTTCCTGGTTTTCACACCTTATATACCTTTCTGCTTTCTGCCATCACTTCTTGGGATTAAAGGTGTGTGTCACCATGCCTGGCTGTTTCCAATGTGGCCTTGAACTCACAGAGACCCAGAGGGATTTCTGCCTCTGGAATGCTAGGATTAAAGGCGTGTGTGTCACCATTTTCTAGCCTTTGTATCTAGTGGCTGTTCTATCTCTGACCCCAGATAAGTTTATTAGGGTGCACAATATTTTGGGGAACACAATACCACCAAACTCCTTCAGGTAGGGCTCTCTACACACACTGCTACTGCAGTCGAGTTTCAGAAAAGCATTACCAGAACTGGGTTTAGTGCGGTGGCACAGCGCTTACTCATCAACACTACGAGACCCTAGGTTTCATCTCCAGTGCCACTAACAAGCAGAGAAAAAATTCACCAACACTCATGACTTATGGCTAGCAAACTCAGTTTCATTTCTCAGTTATGAATAGGGGACAGGAATCAAGAAAGGGGTAAAAATTCTAAACATGGCCTTTTCTCTGCTACATTATAGATTATACAGGTCATAGCAAACAGCTGGAGGCAGCCAACACTAACCCTCCCACTTTCTACCTGAAAGCTTTAATCTGTCCCATCTGAGGCATTTCTGACATTCAACCTTACAGAGGCTGCTCATACATGTTTGCGATTCAGCAGAAACACAGAGCTGAGAACTTTAAAAATTCTAGTAAAAATACCTAGTCCCTGCACATCTGTGACCATGGGAAAATTGCAAGCTCCTAGTTCAGGGACAATATGAACTGTCTTCTCAAAGCATTATGTACTGTTCTTTCTTCATACATTGTTTGAATGTTTACTGAAGGCCACTACCTGCCGGCTACCCAAGCGCTGATCACTGCCTTACTAATGCACCTACTCTCTCTCCCCAGGTCTAGGTTTCAGGCTAGGGGAATGACTGCTGCTGGTCTATTCACCAAAGAACGGCACAACTAACTGCCCAGGAAGTCCAGCATATGGCAAGGCTTAACAGATACTAGTGTCAGAGGGAAAAGAAGAGAGAGGGTGCCAGTTTGTCATGGACATGGGAACCAGGGCTTTTCATTACCCAATACACAACACAGTCCTTACGATCCACCAACAATCTGATGAGTTCTAAAAGGTTCCTCATACAACACACAGATGTGGGCATAGCAGCTGTCATGCAAAGGAGCTAGAACTGTGAAGAATCCAGTCCTTTGTCTCAACGGTACGAGATTATTTATGCCCAATGTCAATCTACCAGTCAGCTGTATGTCCCCAACAAATAATCAACACTGCCTCTGAATCAATTTATTCTGATTCTCTCTGACACCACTGCCAAAGAAGCTATTATTGAAATGCTTCAAGTCATCCTGAGTTAACAGTAAGAAGTTCTGCCTTCGGGTCTTACAAGCTGTTAAGTCAGACTTCACAGCATAGCTAAGAAAGGTTTGATTCACTAAACTCTCTTCTGAAGGGAGCTGCCCAAAGCAGAATGGCTATATGTTCTAAGCATAAGCTTCATGCAAGTCTTTTAATTAAAGCTCAAGAAGGACTCAGTGAGCTGTTTGCCGTCCAGACTCTCTATCAAAATAATAATGGGGCAGTAAGAAGTATGGTTTACCAAACAATCTAAAAACCAGCAAGCTAGCCATGAAATGTGTAAGTCTATATATCACTAATAAAACAGTAAGATTAATTCCAGGGTTTTCCTCCACATTGAACTAACTGCATAGAACAGTAAGGAGTAACTAAAGAAAAAGAGTAATGAAAGAGGTTCTGAACACACACCAAAGTTTACCACGGAGCAAAGTGAGAATGCCATCAAGTTATAGATCTGATTAAATGTCAGGATTAAGTTTAGTGGCACAGGAAAAAAGTCCCCAGGATGCCTAGTTTTTGGACTCCACAAGTCGTAGTTTGTCTAGGAAGGCCGGTAACATGAATTCTGCTCACAAACAAAATGTACATAAGTATAGAAACCAGTCAAATAATGGAGTGGAAACAAAATGTTAAGCCTTAGCCCAAAGAAATCTCAAAACACAGTTAAAACACTTGGGGGAAGGCTGGAATTTTCTAGACTCTTGTCATCTGACCCAGAATCAAAGTATTTAATGACCTAAAGCAGCAAGTAAATCTCCGTCAACAAACAGAAAAATGTAGTCAGCAAGTAGCCCACTAGCCATCCTTGGGTGAGCCCATTTCACTTTCCCGTGAAACACAAAGAATATGAAATTGAAAAGTCACAATGAGCTCATCAAATACTGCTTGAAAGTTTTCCAAAACCACGTTTATGCTTTTATTTATAGCCTCACTCCCACAACATACTTTGCAGTGTTCTGGGAAAAGAACGGGCTTGTTAGGATTACAAAAATTTACTAATATCTAAGAGATAAGCAAAAAACTAAACAACAACAACAACAACAAAAAAACCCAATGTTCTTGTTTTAGTTAAAAAAAAAAAAAAAAAAAGACTGTATCGTGTGTTGGCCTGTTTTCAAACTAGGCTCAGTAAGAGATTCCCAAATTCGCGTTAAAGTTTTTCGTAAAAATATTCCAGCGACGTATCTGCATGCCAGCTGGAAATATGATATAGCTTTCCAAACTATTTTCCTACCCACAAATTATCCTCTCCCTTTTATAAGTGTGACTACATTCTACCTTCTGTTCAAAACATCGTTTATCTGAGAACTGTAAAAATTGAGGGCACAGCAAGCCTCCTTAACTTCCACAAAGCCCAACATATCCTGTGCGGCAGCCCGCCGCCCTCGGCCCCCGGTGCACCCCATCTTTGTCTCTCCCAAGTCCGGCTCTCCCTTCCCGTCTCCCTCCTCTGCCGGGTCCTGGGCTGTCAGCGGAGCCGGAAGGCGCGGGCGGCCCTCCCTCGCGGCGCGGCCGGCCCGATTCCGGGAGCAGGGCCGGGCCCGCACTCGGCGGCCGCACGCGCACTTCCCGCCGCGCGGGCGCTCAGGCGCAAGTTCGCAAACAGCCCGAGCGCGCCGAGATCGCCGTGATTCAGCAGCGGGCCGGGCGGGGACGGCGGGCCGAGCCCGGAAAAGGTCACGGCGACGCCAGGGGCGACGCCCGGCCTTCAATCCGTACACCCGCGCGGGTGCGGCCCGGGCCCAGCGGCGGCGGCGATTCTTACCTCTGCGGCTCTTCGGAGAGCTCCGCTTGCTCCGGGCGCTGGCTCGCTCTTCCTCAATCGCAGCTGCTATCTCGGGGTTGTCTTCCCCATTGTACCAGACCAGGAGCTCCTCGCCAGGCGCGATTGGCTACAGAAGAGACGAGACAAGGTGTGAGCCAATCAGAGAGGCGGTTGTTGACGGGGGCGGCGCAGCACTGCGACGGGCAGCAGCGGCTCGCCGACCGCAAACAGCTGTCGGGAGGGCGCCGCCGCCGCCCCGTGGGCGCGCACGGAGAGGAGGCGCGGCCAGGGAGCGCGCAGGGAGGAGGCGGGCCTTGGGGAGCGCGCCCGGACAGAAGGAGGAGCCGCGGCCCGGGCTAGCAGAAAACTCACTGCCTGGCAGGGCCAAGGCAGGACACTCAAGGCAAGCAGGAGGACCTGGCAGCTTGTCACAGAGGATCGCAGGAAGGCGTGTACCGCCTGATCTGGGACTAGTGCTCAGCCTCCATCACCAGATTCTTACAGCTAGCTCCAAACCTCATGCCACCCACGCAAGAAAGAAAATAAAACAACGGACCATTTTGCCCATGAAATTGGAGTGGATGAGAAATTTAAAGGGCCATTAAGAAGCAAATGGCATGGGAAGGTGTTAGCAGCATAGTTGCTAATTCCAAGCACAAGTTAAACAGAAACGCTCTGCACCTTTATCCATGCACGCACCCGCTATTTATAATTACAGAAGGGCTTAGCTCAGGCAGAGCCTGACCTAGCCTCCTCAAAGCAATCACCAACCAGCTCAGGCCTGTGAAAACATATCAAGAGTATACATCACAATTTCTAGTTACAGAAATGCCTAAGAATACCTGCCAGGCATTATGCTCTTAAAACATTAAATTTTTCAGTCGCTCCTGAAACATCCCGAAGAAACATTTGGAGTAGAAAAGTGTAGTGAGTCCTAAACAGAATTGGGGAGGTGGCTTATAGCTTCATTCACTCTTGGTGATGTATCTGTTCAGAAAGTTCTAGTAAAGGCCCATCTAAACCCACATGCTGACATAGATGATCGAAGGAAGACAAATAAGTGGGAATGTTCTTACTTAAAGTAGAACCAGTGGGAATGAGGGAATTATACTACTCTATATAGCAATCATCAACACAGATTGATCCAGACAAGACTCCCCAGTGGACATGAGGGTAATAGGTCAAAGTCTGTGAAGTACCAGAACATTTGCCTCCTGTCAAAATTCTCACCCCACAAACAGCTCAGTCACAAAGGGAGGAACTGTCTTTATAATGAGTCAGATGGACAGCACCTGCCTCCTGAAACTATGCATAGAGAACAGATCACTTCTGGGATGTCCAGAAGGCCTAAGTGAGATCTAATCAGAAGCCCAAATTGCTTCTCCTCAGCACTAAAATGTTATCAAAGACCAAAGTACTTCCCAACTGTGACGGCCACTGTTGGTTGTCACCTTGACTATCTGGAATGAACTACAAGCCAGACACAGAGGGCACACCTTTAATCCAGCTCTTGAGGCAGGAAGACAACATGCCTTTGATCTGGATCTTGAGGCTAGAAGACACAAGCTTTTGCTTTTGATGAGGATCTTGAGGCAGGATGATACACTCCTTTAATCCAGATCTTGAGGTGGGAAGACACACCTCTAATCTGAGCCACACCTCTAATCTGAGCCACACCTCTAATCTGAGCCACACCTTCTGCCTGCTTGCCCTTGCCAGCCCATCCATTCCTTCACTGCATTAGAGCCTACTTTGGGACTTCAGCACAGACAGAACACCAGCTGAGACATCCAGCGTTGTGGACTGAGCAACTACTAGATTCTTGGGCTTTCCATTCACAGCTAGCCATTGTTAGACTGCAGCCTGTAAGTCATTCCAATAAATTCAGAGATAGATAGATAGACAGACAGACAGACAGATATACAGATAGACAGATCTTTCCCTAAGTTCTATGACTCTAGAGAACCCTAACTAATACACCAAGCCTAGGAGACAAATGAGAGCCAGAATTCTTTTCCTACAAGGACATGACTGCAGCAACAGATACAATCTTGGCTGAGTGGACAGATCGGATAATACAATACTTACTGCCTAGATGCTGGCTTCCTGATGTGCCAGTATACTGTGGCTATGTAAGAGTTTGGTCCTGTGGTTTTTGTTTGTTGTTTGGCTTTTGTGAGATAGGGTCGCAATATGTAGCATGGGCTGGCTTGGAACTCTCTAGGTAGACCATGCTGGCTTTGAACTCAGAGATCCACCTGCCTCTACCTCCCAAACACTGACATTAAAGGTGTGTGTACCACTCAGCCCCTGTTTTTGTGTTAAGGAGGAAATTCCATCAGTGATGTCAGTTTAAAAATAAAATGGTCCCTTACTTCCACAAGCTTCTAGTTTAGATAGCATATTTTTGCTTCACTATCTATAAAGAATTACCACTATTTCAAATACTCAAGCTGTTTAAAATAAAAGAACCAGCCTGTTTACTTTTTCCTCCAAAAATAGCTAAAATGTGCCACTTTATTGTTTTTGAACCAGTATCTCAATATCTCATATCCTTTCTTGCATCAGGTAAACTTAACCAAAAACCCTAATTTAACAATCTATTAATGAGCTAAAATAAAAAAAATTTTAAAAAAAAGCAGCATCACAAATACCTTTTGGCACTCGGATAAGCTAATCTGTTTTGTTTGCTTTTCAAAATTAAACTGTTTTTAGAGCATGTAAATTTTAGTTCATTTCTCTTTTATGCCATACACTTATGAAATGGTATTAAACACTATTTGAAATGATTAGGATTCTAGAAAATAGAAAATAAAAGCAAATTTTTAAAGTAAAGGTGCAAGACTGATGACAAATGGATGCTCACCATGCATGATCTTCAGTCAACAGCATCATCAGAACAGACAGGCTGGAAGCCACCATGAGACACTCGGGCCTCGAAGAACAAGAGCGCCTGGTCTAGCTCCTGTTTCCCTTTTCACTGCTCTGTGGGCATCAGCAGAACTAGTTGTACTTCATGATGACATGAGTTAGACTTCTGCATAGGGATGGGGTGAAACTCTGTGCCCTGTGTTTGACCCCCAACACCAACAGATGGAGAGGGTGGGAATCGTGCAAACTCCTTATAAGGAAGGGCACTCATGTCCATTCAAGTTATTCTTTATTGCAATACACAAGAATCTGTGTACTGCAAATCAAATAAAAAAATAACTTAAACATTGATAGACATGAAATATTGAAGGGAAGCCTGGTTTGTTCCGTACTGAATGGCTTTCAACACTGTCAGTGACTGAGATATTACTATACTATGGAGCTACATACTAACAGACACTCTCTTACAAAAGAGAAAAATAATATTTTTAATTTTTTTTCTGTACTCCTTAGCATTTTCAAGGTTTCTTACAACAAATTCCCATGTAATTCATTTACAAAGGCTGCCTCAGAGAATGCTGAATTCTGGAGAAAACAGGTGATCGCTCTTGAGGGACCCAAAAGGCCGCAGGCATACCTGAACAACTAGCAGAGGTCAGGACTGCAGGTATACAGAGATCAGAACTTACGCCCTGCCAGTGCACTCATTAGTTCACACTTGGAGTAGGTACTAATCCTCTGCACTGATCCACTACATATTGGCTCGTCTACTGTTTACAGCAACTGTATGAATTAGTGTGACAGGTTAAACATCTACCAATACAAAAATCTGAAACCTGAAATGCTCCAAAATTTAAAACTGTTGAGTGGTGACATGACCCCCACAATCAAAAGCAGGATCAATAGTGCCCCTGTATGTCTGCTTGTCTCAGATGTATCTGAGACATAAGTGGATTCTGTATTTAGATGTGTAGATCCCCAAGAACTAAGTGTATGTAGATGTTCAAAATACAAAACACTGTGAAACTAAACAGTCCAACTAAGGAACACTCAACCTATACAGTTACCTCCATCCTCAGTCTCCCCACACAGCTGCCCCCATCTTTACTTGACACTGCCTGTCTCACAGCCACTGTCTCCCCAAAAGAAACAGATGTGTCTCCTGCTTGAGATGTATTTGAGAAACAGAATGAATCCTAAGTGGCATTTGGAACCAAGCCGCAGGGCTACTAGAACAGCCTGTGACTACAATCCAGCAGAAAGATATGAAAAAGGTTTTAGACAGCCTAAGTATGAAAATGAAAACAAAAACAAAAACAGAAACCTCCAAATCCTGCAGGACCCAGAAGCCAGGATTAGCTATAAACAAGTCACATGCAGTCCAGTTATGTGGCAATGCCAGGAAAATACAATGGAGGAAAATTTAACAGTCACATGTTACCACACCTAACTCAGGACACTGCCTGAAATGCTCAATAATTTTCAACTCTGTAAAGATTTAAAAAAAAGAAAAAAACTTTATAGACTTGTCCGCCAGTCTGTGACATATATAATGGAACCAAATGAATGAAGAGCTGTTTGTTTGTTACAGCAATTTGGACAGAGGTATTTTTCCAAAAGAAGCAACCACCATCTTTCTTTCCAACCCCAAGATTCCATTCTAGAACATTCCATGCATGGAATGTAGCTCTGTCTGCTACAGAAACATGACCTGTGAAAGCAAGAGAAGGAGACAGAATTCTACTCACAACCCAAACATGCTAACATGAAAAGCATCCTAGTAGTAAGATCCTGAGTGCAGTGAGTGCCTCATCAACAGCTCTGAGCATGGCTGTCTTCTTAATCTCTGCAACTAATGTCCCCAAGATGTATTTGGCAGGAGGAAGAAATATATCCCAAATTCTATCCTGAATACAAGCGAAGGAAAGGGAAAGCTAATCCAAAGCTTCATGCACACCGAACACTATGAGTGTGCTTTCTGTTAACATGCACCACCAGGGTATTGATAGCTACTCACAGTGGGATAAATCTGCCAGACAGTTCCAGTGTATCTGTGCCAGAGGAGGGGAGCAGCTGCCATAGATAATCAACAGTATCAAGAAAGATGCAGTCTGTAATTACTCAACACAATCTTCCTGCTCTAGCTCCCTGACACATGCAAAGCCTCAGCAACCATGTATTTAGCACAGAGCCTTGGGAGTATGGATGAACCACTTCAAACACAATCCATTCCAGGTCTGTGAAGTTGTTCTTGTCGGTCACAACTAGACTGCATTTAGAGAATGCACACCGAGTAGCCAGGAGTAGACTAACAGCAACACTGTTACCTTTAATGTTTTATAATAAATGGCTCTGTTGATTTCCAGTGGAAATAAATTCTGCTCTTCACCTGAGCAGGCCCAGTTCACATAGCGCAACCAGTTGCCCTTCTCCGGATCAGTGGCATCAATGCACATCCACCCCAGATTTGGGTAGTACACCTGTGGACAGAGAAGAAGTAGCTTGTATTAGGACAGGGATGCCTAAAATAGTTTCATCTTCAACTTTCCAAACAGCTGTTTTCACTATTCACAAGCACTCTACATACAGCATTTCAGAGAAGCAAGATAAAGAAGCAATACAAAAAAATACAGGCAGGAAACAGAAGCTATAAAATCGTATTTATTCTTAAGGCTTGTTTTCTCCCCCAAATATAAGAAATTGAAGTTCATATGCTTGATCCACAAATGTTTCCTGTACATGAAAACAGGTTACAACTACAAGCTCTCAAATGTGACTTAGCAAAATGCCCTTCTAAGTATTTTGCCAGTCCAGTCCAGGCCTGTACTGCTTGGCTACACAGTTCCGAAGTCTTCTTTCTAGCATGATTTATAGGATTTCACAAATGAGCACATGTTGTGAATCACCATGTGGGTGACAAACTACAATGGTTTTGTAAACCTCACTGTCCCTTAACACCTACACCACCCAGCACATGTGTGAGAAGTGAGGTCCATCGCTTCACTTCAAAACATGTTTGTGAAGTTCTGGGATGCTGCAGAAAACCCAGGACACAGGATCTACTCTCTTAGGAAGCTTCCCTGATCATCCACGCTTGTTCCTCCCCTGTGATACTGCCAATAAACACTTAGCCAGTCATGCCTTCATCGACTCTGCAAGGAGTTTGAAGTTTATATGAGCTCATATACATGTTTATTCTGCAAAACACCTGAGTAGACACTGAACCAGAACTACAACTAGTCATTTTTTTAGGAAGAAAGAAAGGATTCTGGGTGTGCCTCTCTTTCCCATACACACCTTGACTCCTTCCACTCACCCCTTTTTTTCCTCTCCCACCACATTAATCACCTTTAGTTGGGTGACTTTCCCTCAGATCAAAGCTCCTGCTCTCAGCTGATGGCTGGGATGCTGATTTCCTAATCAAACCTGGGCCCCTGAGCCTGGGCTCTAAGTCTGACTCTCACCTTCCAAGACACGGACACTACATAAGCCTCCCACTCTGTGTCAGACCTCATTTACTACTTTGCCCTTCCACATGTGGAAATCAGGGCTTGAAGGTGGAACAGCGTTCCTTTCTAAAGCACTTGACTGGAAGAAAGACAGTCTTAAGCCCAGGCCTGTTTAACCTCCATTTGTGGCTGTTTCCTTGACTACCTGATCACCCTAGGTAAGACTACAGGCTCGCCGGGCGGTGGTGGCGCACGCCTTTAATCCCAGCACTCAGGAGGCAGAGCCAGGCGGATCTCTGTGAGTTCGAGGCCAGCCTAATCTCCAAAGTGAGTTCCAGGAAAGGCGCAAAGCTACACAGGGAAACCTTGTCTCGAAAAAACAAAAAACAAAAAGACTACAGACTCTTCTCTTCCCACCAGCACCCCAGCCTCCTTCAGCTCTTCTAAGGGTAGACACACACACACACACACACACACACACACACACACACACACACACTCACTCTCTCTCTCTCTCTCTCTCCTCTTCAAAACAGAGCACCTCTCAAATGGTATGTTATGAAGAGGCAGTCAAAAAAATGTTAAACACAATACACAAAACAACAAAAGCTGTTTTCCAATGTTTAAGAGCTATGATTGTCCCACTTGTCCACACAATCAAATATGGAAAGTGAAGTCAGTGATCCATGAACATTGCCAATCTGCTGGTTAGTCCACTACCTCACACAGGTATTCTTAGTCCCTTTGCCCCCAGGCTCAGAGATTGTCTGTCTGTCTGTCTGTCTGTCTGTCTGTCTGTCTTTATTTATTTATTTATTTATTTATTTATTTATTTATTTTAAATGTATATTGGTAGACATTGGGGTCCTACTGGATCACCACCAACACACTGGCAGTATCACCAGGTATCAATACTGCAGAGACAGCAGCAGCACCAGGAAAACCCACCAAATAGATGGTGAAGGTGGCAGCTTGACTATCCATCTGCTTTAATAACAACTCAGGCTCTGCTGGAACTTCCTGGATCTTGAGTCAATATAAACCTTTATAAAAAAAAAAGTGTTCTAGTTGAGTGAGTTCTTTATTTACACATACCTCATTGTATCTCAATGGAATTAGGCATCTTGTAAGGCACAATGATGTTCATAAAGAAAAAAGTTGCATAGAAAAAGATGAATACAACAGAGGGGATTTGAGAAGGGTGTATTTGTTGGGGGAAGGGAGGCTTTTGTTTGCTTTTTTTATTTTGTTTTCTGAGAGAGGGTCTCACTCTGTAGTGTACCCATACATACACAAATACATTACTGAGTGAACAAAGCCACTTACTGAAAGAATGAACTATTTATTTTTAGCCTAAACATAAGAATATATGAAGAGAAAATAATCTAAAACTAAACATAAGAAAATGTCATTAATGGTTTTCTCTGAGAAAATGGGATTATTCAGTATTCTTTTCTTTGGCTTGTCTAAACTTTCTGCCTTTCCTCCACTGGTGTGTCATTTACACTGGGATCGGGGTGGAGGAAATGAAGAAGGTCTACATCTGCATGAAGTACCAAGGTCTGCTGGATGCTAAAGAAAACCACAACTTTGTTACACTTAAAAAAAAAAAAAAAA
This sequence comes from Peromyscus maniculatus bairdii, assembly GCF_049852395.1. NCBI lineage: Eukaryota > Metazoa > Chordata > Mammalia > Rodentia > Cricetidae > Peromyscus > Peromyscus maniculatus. Next base: position 162,052,727 of record NC_134853.1, read on the forward strand.
AAAAAAAGCTGAGAAGCTGAGTTTGGTGGCACACACCTTTAAATCCCAGCACTCAGTATTTGGAATGTGGAAGCAACCAGATCTCTGTGAATTGTCAGCCAACCTGGTCTACATGATAAGTTTCAGGCCAGACATGAAACCTGTAGCACAAATCTTAAAAAGTCTTATTAATAAAAACAAACCTGGAGCCAGGTATTGGGGTGAACACTGGAAGATCAGATTAACAGAACAAGCCACAGCTACCTCACCTTGCCAATTCCTCAGCTGATCCTGTTTCCTCAGACTGGAAGCCTCTGAGTCCTCATCCAGAATGAATCTCAGATGAACTGCTGCTAAAAGCCTAAAAGCTTAACCAGCTCTAGTTCCTGGTCCTCACGCCTTACATACCTTTCTGCTTTCTGCCATCACTTCCTCGGATTAAAGGCGTGTGTCACCATGCCTGGCTGTTTCCAGGGTGGCTTTGAACTCATAGAGATCCAGATGGATCTCTGCCTTCAGAATGCTGGGATTAAAGGTGTGTGTGCCACCATTTTCTGGCCTCTGTATCTAGTGGCTGTTCTGTTCTTTGACCCCAGATAAGTTTATTAGGGTGCACAATGTTTTGGGGGAACACAATATCACCACACCCTGTCTTAAAAAACATAAAAAATTTTTTAAAAAGTGTAGTGTTCTTATTTTTATTGAGCTTTAGTTTATTAGTGGGGAACTAAGATGAGAATATGATTTGATAGAATTCCCATGTTTGCTAGTCAAACATCTACTTCTAATCACATTAAACTCAGTGACTGACACAAATATCTCTAATAATGAAATAAAATTTTGCTTAACTACTATTTGCTAAGCTACAACAGTGCCACCCATCATCAGACAAGGGTAGTGGGAAGCCAGTGACAACCAACTAGGATCACTTCCTCCAACAGTCACAAGGCAGGCAACCCTCCTTCCCTAGCTCAAACCCAACAGAGACACTGAAGAAGTCTATTTCCACATCTCCATAATGACCAAGAAATAGTTGACTCACCTGATTCCAAAGGCTCACCTGCATCAGTCTTTATCTTGATGCAATCCATAAAGCAGTCCCTCTACCCAGCTGGGGTGCCAGAACAAGCTGACTGCCAGCCCTCATCCTTCAACTAGAGAAGAGGACTGGAGAAAAGCACTGTGTGCCAACTCTGGGTAGGCTGGGTACCCTCCAAACTATTTTTGTTCAATCTTTATAAGGGTCTACAGAATAATCTATAAATATTATGTCTTTGATATTTAAAAATTTTTATATATGTGTTATGTGTTTGTGTTTATGAGGAAGGTGTGGGTGTGCACATGAGTGCTGGTGCCCAAAGAAGCTAGAAAATGTCAGGTCCCCTGGAGCTGGAGTTAATGGAACAGGGTCTAAGTCCTCTGCAACAGCAATATATGCTCCTAACCACTGAACCATCTCTCCAGTCCCTATGAAATGTTATTAAGTCCTTTTTATAAATAAAGAAACAGCAGATGGGCAATTTTAGTACAATAACCAAGCCACTAAAATACAGCCAGGACTCAACCTTGATCTTCTCATATCTCCCTTACATCCAAATGAAACAGATAAGAGACAGGGAGCAGGGAAGGAGAGCCTTAACTAAGATCCCTCTTTATAATCCTCCTTCTGTTGGCTGGGGTGTAACTCATGGTAAAGTGCTTATCCAGCGGGCTGCCCCAAGTGTCCCCTCTAGCAGAACTAAATGAAAGGACACAGCTTTCTTCCTCCTCCTGACTCCTCTAGGTTAGGGTTGTAGAAGCCATTCCTGTTTCTCACTGAACAGACTGCGTGCTAATTCTTCTTCAGGCACAGCATAAATGTCCTGTAACTTAATTTCAATTCTATTTAATCCAGTCATTTGATTAAAATAGTTTTAAAATCATCTAAATTCAAATGCAGTACTCATGCCCATTGGAATGTAACACACTCAAAGTCACATCTCTATGCCATTAAAAAAAAAGAATTTGCAAAGAACAAGCCACATTATATCTTCCCTTAATCATTTACTTATTATTCTGTAAGCAAATTGGTTAACTTTGAAAGTTTAAAACAAAACTTGCATTAACTTTATGAAGCATAGCATCATTCAAACTCTCACTGTTCACCTACAACATCCTAACCCAATAACAAAATCAAACAGCAAGTTACCACAGACATCACTGACCGGAACTGAAACAAGGCAATGAAGAAATCTCATGCTGGGTCAACTCTCATATCAAGTTTGAATATGGTACTTGATTAAACCAGCTCTCTAACATTACAGCCTACAGTGACAAAACCACGTCCCTGGGCTATTGTCTAGAGTTCCCTACAGTGTAGGTACCGAGCGTTTCTAACACTTCACAACAAAGACAGAACCTCTCCTGGAAACCAGGTTCCCACATCAGCAGCCCCAGCCTGCCTACACTGTGGGAGGCTCCTTTCCATACCGCTGTATCTTCCCAGAGGATTTGTTGTTAAACTTCAGCATGATGATCTAAACCAGCAATTCTCAACCTGTGGGTCAAGACCCCTCTGGGGGTGAAATGACCCTTTCACAGGGGTTGCCTATGACCATCAAAAAACAAAGATATTATGATTCATCACAGTAGCAACATTACAATTATGAAGTATCAATGAAATAATCTTATGGTTGGGGGTCACCACAACATGAGGAACTGTATTAAAGGGTAGCAGCAATAGGAAGGTTGAGAACCACTGATCTAAACTGTTCTACACTTATACACAGCTACAATTTTTAAAAATGTTTTTATCCTCTATAAAATCAAATGTTTTTCTTCACTGTTCAGGCTCAAATAATATCACTGAGTTAGAATCATCTCTAGCAAGTAATTTTATAAATATCATTGAACCTACAAAGTTATGAAGACAAAAAAGAGAAAGGTAATCTCACTTTGGTATGAAAAGGTAATAAATGTATCTTCACAAGTCTTAAAGGATTTTTACTAATACTACTCATGAAAATATCCCATCTTTGTGACATGTTCAGCCCCTAGTTGTACTTTAGTTACCAGAGCTGGATGCCTACAGGCCTCATTATGGACAAGCAGACTGCTGCCCTGCAGAAGTAACTTTCTGGGAGGTACAGACAAAATGTATCATCACTACCCCACTCCTCAGATTACTCTAGAAGCTCAAGGGCTTCTAACATGTTCTAAACATTCTACAATAGAGAAAAAAGGTCTAACCAGTGCTTGCACATCTTAACAGAAAAGGCCCACTCCTCAGAGGACAATTCCTAGATGTCAGCTTTTTGTACTGGAAATTCTAAAATACAAATGTAAAATGTGAAGAGCTTGGCTTCTCAGGCCCTCAAAGCCCAGCCACTGCCCATCTCTTGAGCATGCTTATGACCCTCTTTTGAAATTACTGGGAGTAGGTCTCAGATCTATAACTATATAAATGTTTGTGGGAAATCCTCCAACAACAGATGCTCTAAAAAATATAAACTGCTTCGCAGCAAGTCCCTAATCAAATTCTAGTAGGTAAGAAAAATAATTACTCTTGTTCTTAAATCAGAATTTCTACCCATGACCATGGGTAAGAATTCCATAAACTCCTAGAAGTGGCATCCAACTTTTCCTGGAGTGCAGTTCTATGCTTTCTGCACAGACTTGCAAGAGGGTGCTGTGGTCTGGGTGCACAGTCCTCTACAGGGTGCTACTGAGAAGTAATGGACCTCTGAGATGTGCGGCCTGGTGGAAGGTCCTTAGGCCATTGGCACCATGCCCTCAGAAGGGACTATGGGGACCTGCCTAGCCCTCTGTTTCTGCTTCAGTCTGATATAGAAAACTTTGGCTTCTACATGTGCTACAGTGAGGATATGCCACTGTCACCAGAGGCCCAAGCTGCATGACCACTCAATTTTGGATGGTCACAGATAGAACTGTGAGCCAAAACAAACCTTTCTGTACTTTAGATAACCTGTCTTTGTTATCAAGGGTCTACATCACAAAATGCTCTGTCTGTGGCTTTTGCTATAGGAAGAGTACTGACAGCAACCTAGATGCTTAATTTGGTTCTGACTCCAGATGTAACAGCTTGAGGGCCTCAAGCAAGCTCCCGAGAATCCAGACTCATCATCTACATGAGTCTTGTACTCCAGACCAATGACTTTCATGCAACAAGGCCCGAAGTTTATAGTACACGTTTCTATGCCAAGATCAATGCTGAAAAACACATAGAAAGGGCTTGACAAAGAGACATTAAATGAACTTCCAAGGAGGGTGGGGCTATACCAAGCTGCTAATCTATGTAATAGTTAACCTGTTTGAAAAGATTTAATCCTCCATACTTCAAAACCCTCATCTATCCTGAAACTCCTAAAACAGCAGATGATTGGCTCTGCTGTTACTACGACAACCATTTCTCCAGTTGGAATACCAAGTTTTGCACACTGCTATAACCCACTCACAGTAAACCTGAAACATCAGACAGCTCCACATACACTCCTCTGCCCGCCCCCCCCCCGCCCCCCCCCCCACCCCCTAGTCAAGACACAGGAAACTTTCTATAATAAGTAAAGTGAAAGTATTTGGGAGTATAGGAAAGATGGCTCCATAAAGAACACCAACTGCTCTTCCAGGGGACCCAGGTTCAATTCCTAGCACCCACATAGTGGCTCACAACTGTCTAACTCCTTTTCCAGAAGATCTGATATCCTCTCTGGCCTCTGCAGACACTGCACACACATGGTGCACAGACAGACACACATGTAAACAAAACACCCATACTTTTTTTAAAAGTATTTTTGGCCTTACAGGTCATACAGCCTGTTGCCATTGTTCAACTCCACAGACAGGAGACACATGAATGTGGTTGTGTACCAATAAAACTTTCCTCATGAACTGAAACTTCGATTTCATAACATCTTCATGTACCACCAAGTTTAAAACTATAAAGATGCTTCTTAGTCTTCAAGCTTTAAAATACAGGGTGTAGGCTAGATCTAAAGACAACCTTTCCTACAGCTGCCCTGACAGCATTCTACAGCTAGAGAACAGCAGTGAACATGACTAGCACTTTCTGAAAACAGGCTCTGCAGAATCTGCTGGCAGCTTCCAAGTGACATCCAATTACAAGAAAGGACACTGGAACGGGCTGCCATTGCTCCAAATGACATCCAATTACAAGGACACAGCAAGCACTATCAAACTCACACACTAACATTTATTTTACTCACAATGCTGCTAGCTCATTAAAAGGGGGGTTTGCTCCTTTAAACAACTGTATGAAATCTTTGCACTATGCAGAGGCTCTTCTACTTCTCCCCTCTCTGTCCTCTACACTCAAATTTATCGCCAAGATGTTCAAACCACAAATAGAAGTAGTGATTGCTCACTTAAAAGAACAGATTTTTTTTAAGGCAATTAAAAAGATAACAATACTTGGTTTCAAAGGCCTAGAAAAAAAGCATACTCTTGCTGGTTATACAAATCATTACAATCTTTCTAAGGACTTTGGGGCAAAGCTGACCAAAAACTTACAGAAGTTTACATAACTTTTGATTTAACATTTACAATTCTAGGAATGTATCTTAAGGAAAATATCAGACAAGTCAGTACATTGCATGTACAGTGAGTTTATACTTTGAAGAACCGTACATACTCAGCAAAAGATTACAACTATTTAAATGTCCAAAAGAAGGTAAATCATGGATGGCATGCAAACAGAATTATGAGCAGCCACAGAAAAAATGGCATATGCCAAGTACTTGGCAGACAAGCCCCTGGTACATTGGTAGGAAAGAAGCATACTACATTCCTATACAAGGTGCAGGAGCAGGCACCAGTGTGAGAGACAAGGAGAGCAGAGGCATTAGGCAGAGAAAGGACAGCCTGCACTACATGAGACTCTGACCAAAATAATTCCTTATTAATTTAGTAAATTTTAAATGTAGTTTTAAGTGTTCATAGAGATGCCTGTGTGCTGGAAGTTTAAGTGAATTTTAATTTTTGGTAAGCTTTTTCTGTATTGTCCATACTATTATAGTTTGTGGTAAACGTATTTTTTGTTGTTGTTGTTGTTTTGTTTTAATTACATTTATTTGTGTGTGTGTGTGTATGCATGTAAAGTCAGAGGGCAATTTAGGAAGTCAGTTTTCTCCTGCCACCATGTGAGTTCAGTGATGGAATTCACGTCATCGGGCTTGGTGGCAGCACCTTCACCCAATGATGCATCTTGTTGGCCTTGTTGAAAATTTTAAGTTATATGCTGAGTTGGGTGGCACATGTCTTTAATCCCGGCACTGAAGGAGCAGTAGCAGGAAGATCTCTATACATTCAAATCCAGCCTGGTTAATCTAGCAAGTTTCAGGGCAGTCAGGCTATACAGACCGTCTCAGAACAAAACATTTTTAAAATACTTATTAGAATATATACCAAGAATAAGCTAACACAAACTATGATTGTTAGGTAATAACAGCCCTTGGATGCAGGTTTAGTAATAATAACAAATGTCTCACTCTGAGGGAAATGTTGGTGGTTGGAAAATCTGTGGGTATGCAGGGTAGGGTTCTTTATTTGGAGTAGGGATGGCTCCCAAATGCACGTACTGTATAGAGACACGGGGCTTAATGGGATGTCCAGACTGTGGCAGCTCTGGCTCTGTGAAAGGATGAATACAGGTCCTAAAAGGGTTTGAGGCCACAGCTTCCATCTCTGGCTCTGTCTTGATCTGTAATACTTTCCAGCATGTTATAATAGATCAAGAATCCCCTCACCAGATATTTATAGCTCTTTGATGGCCTTCTTGGCCTTCACAATAAGTTTTTGTACTCTACCCTGGCTGTGGAACTTTATCAGAGCAGCACAAAACAAATTAAGACAGAAACCACTGCCACTTTCCAATCAATTCCTTTCTGAACCTAACACTGGGAATCGTGGTCCAGGCCTGTATTACCAGCCCTCAGGAGGTTAATGCAGGAGGAACTGGGTTTGAGGCTAACCTGCAAGCAAGGCTCTGTTTCAAAGCAATACAAGTAAAATAAAATAACCTACTTTTAAAGGATTACTAGCATAATTCTTACTCAGTTAATTCCAAAAAATCTGTTTATTAACAGCAATCTGAGCCTAAACTTTTCCTCCTTACAAGGAAAAGTCAATCTTCACAAGAACAAGATGACAAACTCGAACTTGACTAAAAAGAAGTGGTACTTTCATAATGAGTTACAAACTGAAGCATGTGTATGTAAAGAATCTTAAACTATTAGTACTAGGATGTTGCATGTGTAGGGGAAAATGGGTCACTAGTATATCATGGTTGTAAATCATAACCAGCAAGTGACTCTCAAGCCATACTAGGTGTGAATTTCAATGTAGGTGATAACTCCCATATGCCATGAGTGGTGGTTTATACAGCCATATCCAACATCAAACTGTTACACTGGATAGAAGGTACCACTGACTTCACTTTAGCAGTAATGGTGTTTATTCTACTCGGCACTGTACATACAGAATGTTGAATAAGCATGTGACTCCCTAATATTACTCACTATGATTAATGCTAACAAGGTCAAGCATGCCTGTTAGCTTCCTTTGAAAAACTTTTTAAATTAAGAATGTGCTTTATTTCAGAGCAATATTTGTACAGGCATACATTTTTAATGACATAGTACTATGGTAATGAAGACTTTCTGTGACCAGACAGTTTTTCTACAATTACAAAGCTCTTTCACCTCCAAACAGTCCTGATTCTTTTGGTAAATCCTTGTTTCCTAAAACCCCCAGGGTTCACTGTGACACTAACACAGACAACAGACTCACAAGAAACAAACACAAAATGATGAAACTGTCAGATCAAACTATAACCTTTCAGACTTAAGAGCTCCCACCCTATGCCCTGAGTTTGGGGGCGGGGGGTGCCCACACATTTTACTGTCAGGCTTTTATATGTCAACAGGTATGAAACAGACTGATTCCTTCTCATTCAAAATGGAGCTTGTAAAGGAATCATTCCCTGAGGTGCTTCCCCAGGCACTGACCTGCAGAATCCCAAGCAAAACCCAAGAACATCATCAACACATATAGTCACAAGCATCCTAATGAAATGTTTTCAGCCTACTTTTTAAACAGAAGGCTTCATAGCCCATAGGTTAGGTAAGTCAGGAAGCTAGTGTAGAAGCCGGATCTGGCCAAGGCAATCTGGGAGAACATGTAAAACTATTGTTCCTAGGAGACATGGCTCTGACTACATCTGCCCCACTCAGGCCTGGGCCTGCAGAGCAAGGGCAGTTCTTCCTTTTCTGGAAGCTTCTATAAAAGGCTGCCACTGCCCTGCTTTGTCCTCCAGGGCTGTTGAAAAAATATGAAATAGAATGAAAACCTTTTGCAAAATTAAAACTTCAGGGCTGGACAGATGGCTCAGTGGTTAAGAGCACAAGCTGCTCTTCCAGAGGACCTGGGTTCAATTCCCAGCACTCACATGGCAATTCACAACTGTGTATAGCTCCATTTCCAGGGTATCTGACACCCTTAAACTTGCAGGCAAATACCAATGCACATGAAATAAAAATAAATATATCATTAAAAAATTAAAAATTCAATGTAAATGTGTCACATGCTATATATGTTTATAATATTTCAGGATGAAACTACTTTCTAACACACAGAAAGGAATCAAATACTGTTGTTGGCAGCCTTTGAAGTGTACTTTGTGGTGTCTATCTGTGTCATTGTAAAATGACAGGCTACCACACAGGAAGTCAAGGTCTTAGGTGCAAGGCAAAATGCCCTGGACAAAGAATAAAAAAAAAAGATGTGACATTTACAATCAAGAACATCCTAGCAGCTTCAAACTACACACACATATGCAAACAACAGTCATCCAGAAAAATTAATATTCTCATTAACAAAAAAATTTTTGATTTTTAAAGAACACATTAAAATACTTGTTTTAACTTGAAAATGTCAAATCACATGAGGATAGGCAGTGGTCTCTTTAAAATATTTGAAACTCTCTTACCTCCCACATGTACACATTATTCCTAACCTGAGATCTCTTCTTCTTATCACCAACAAAGGGCCCAAACTTTTTCCCTTTTAAAATTGGTTTAGTGGCCCAGACACCTAGAAAAACAAAACCAATATTTTTATAACGTAATGTGGTTATTTTATATATTGAAAGCATTAATGTCATTGAGTTTTACAAAACAATTAAAAAGCAAGGTTGCCCAACAGCAAAGTAACTATGAGTAAATTCAATCAAACCAAATAATGTCCTCCAGGGGATTCTGAGTTTTCTTCTGTAGTCCCTCAGTATTTTCTAAATAGTCTGTAAAGAATCTGCAATGTTTAATATGTTTTAAAAGTTTATATTAACTTTTACATGTAAAATAGACCATATATAATACAAACACAAAACTTGAAAATTAACATAAACTGTTGGAGCCCACTAGGTTTCCTGGTGGCTGTACCCAGCAGGACTGCATGGGAGGTTGATTGGACTACGGGCCTGGGTACCAGGTGACTGTAACTAGCAAGGGGTAGGTCTTTTGCTTCACCCCTTGGCATTGTTATAAATAAACCTTTGGAATAAAGTTCTGGGCCAGTGGATAAGGATCCAGGCCCACCAGAGTCTCTCCTGTGTTTTCTCTGTTTCCCTCCTCACCGCCATTTCTAACTAAATCTCTTATCCCTCATTCCTCAAGAGTTTCTGGGGTAAGTAAGTGTGGGGCTGGTCCCCCACAAGAAACAAAATACAAATGGAAAAAACTACAAATAACTTAAATTCTTCATTGTCTATCTACAGATTTCAAACAGTCCCTACTAAACATAAGTTGTTTTTATAATGGTTAGGACTTGGTTTTTATTAATAAATACTTTCAAAGTTGATTTGCCTAATTAGAGTGGAAAACTCTTCCCTCTCTCATTAGCTTCGTGAAACGTAGCTCATGGGACAGCTTGCCTCCCAGAGAGTCAAACAGACAACATACATGCTCATCCACGGCATCCCTTAGGATTATTTCTGTCTCTTATTCACCTATCATGAAGCACACAGATAGGATAAAGGCACAGTCAATGGAATGTCAAGAGCCCAGGAGTCAAGAGAATCACACATTCTGGACAGGATCCTTCATGTATAAGACAAGAGGTGGAGGCTAGCCCTGCCATGTGTGGCTAATACATATATACTCCACTCCCACCAAAGACAACTTGGAACTGCATCTGTGAAACAACCAGTTGGCTAAACTGTGAGACAAACACTTTTGTTCAAATTTGCTCACTAAGCAAATTTCCAATGAGAATTAGAAAAGGTGCTTGTCAGAGTCACACTCACTGAGCATCAGAAGAGCGAGCATCTAGAAGGCAAAAGGGGGGTATAAACATGATCTGTTCAAGAGTATGCTCTTAAAAGATTTTGACAACTTACTCTTAGCCTTCTATCTAAAACTTATATCACAAAAACAAAATTCAAATACATACAAGCTTGTGTATTCAACAAGAAATTTTAGCCAGCTTATGTTGTTCATTCAGATATCCCTAAGGGTCCCTAAGTATCTGGAAATGGCAAAACAATGAGTAAAGCAGACTCACTATCAGTAACAGGGACAGATATAAAGTGCTAACATAATCACACTCAAGGCACAGCGAAATCAGAGGAAACCGCCCACTCTGTGGAACAAGGCTCACAGGGATGCAGAGGAGGGCACACTGGGGCACACAACCAAGGACAGAATATGCAGGTTCACTGTGTGTTTGGAGGTGGTGGGGCGGGGGAGTAGTTTCCTTCCAACCCCTCCCTGTTTTCTTGAGACAGGGTTTCTCTGTTTAACCCTGGCTGTTCAGGAACTGCTCTGTAGGCCAGGCTGGCCTTGAACTCAGAGATCTGCTTGCCTCTGCCTCCCAAGTGCTGGGATTAAAGGCTTGCACCACCACCACCCTGTTAGTCTCCTTTTATAATCCATGTCCACCCTGGATTCTTATGTGGAAAGTACATATACACCACATAATTTAAGTGAGGGCCAACCTTTCCTTTTTTTGCATAATGCTTACCTAACATGATCCCTGCTCCCAAAGCAAGCAGCCTACTCTTTGCTGCCTGCCTCCTGTGATGAGCATACTCACCAATGCGGGTCTTGTCAACCGCAGAGGGTAAAAGCCTCACTTCCTCTGGAAGTCCTCGAAGCACATGCTCAGGTACCCCAGCCAGAGTCTCAGTGGCAGTCACAGACTCAGTGTTCTGTAAGTCAAACAGCAGAAGGATCATAGGAAAAGGAAGAAACCAGCAGTGTTGTTTTGTTTTGTTCTGTACTGCTTTTTAGTTTCTCATCCAATAATCAAATAGTGAAAACTATCTGAAACTGGAGTATGCAAAGCAGACTGGGACAGGTTGTTCGGCAGCTCTGGAGTTGCTGTGCCACCTACTGAGACTGCTAATAAAACACCAACAACTTGCAAACCGGGATCTATTTTACTCCAGCCACCTATATCCAGTTTCAAAATATGTAAGTCCTTAGCACTACACTGCTCTTTAACTTCTAACAGAAGCGGGCAGCAAAGAACAGCTTATGCCTGTTTCTAAATCAAAGGCTACCAGCAGTACAGCACAACCTTAAAAGAATAATTTTGGCATGCTCCACGAGGGCCATTTCACCTATCAGGTGCTGCCCCCTCCTGAATCCCTCCAGCAACCTGAGCAGCTTGGACATTCCACAGAGATAACAGTTTACTGTTAACCCTCACTTCAAGTGGGGCTTTCCAAGAAGCAATAGCTGATCACTATGTACTAGGTCACTAGACAGCAAAGGCATGATATCTCAGAGTTGACAGGAAATAAAGTATGCTATACAATTAATTCTCAAAATTTAGGCTGGAATTCATCAGAATCTTAAGAAATAAGATTAGTATTAGATGTTTATGTAAGGAATAAGGGGACTGGTGTCAATGAGGAGAACAAGCTTTTAGAATAACTTGCTGCATAGAAAACTAAAAAGTTTACCAAGCCCCTCTGCCGGAAAAAAAAAAAAAAAAAGTCATCCAAACTCAAAACTCCTGGAGTTTCAATTTAGAAAAACAAAACCCACCAGGCTGTTCTAATAAAACTCAGTTGCGATCATCATGGACTACTCTCTGGCCTGCTTGGAGTCAGCAAGCCCAAGAGGATGGTTACAGACACGTCATCTCTGGAACAAGGCCAAACTACTAGTGTGCTTGCTTCAGAAGCACAAATACTTTGTTCTACTCTGACTGACATCCTTTTCAACAAGTCATCCAACAGTTCCTAAAAATGGAAGTTTCAAATTGCCCCCGAAAACAGCCTCCTGTACCTCTAATTAGTTAAAAAATATGAATAAACTTAGCAGGCATTTTTCACTTCCACATATGGTATTCCCATTTTAAAATGTTTTAATCTATGAGCTGGGTATTATGAATAAGCTTTCTGTCAAAGGAAGAAAAATACTGACCTGACAGTATCCTATACCGTGATTTTTCTATGGTGCCAATAACACCAATAAATACTAGCCAGAATTATGAGTGTATCGGTCTGGCCACTTAGAATAACCAATGAGAACCTTCTTCCTTTTCTAGCTGTGGCCCACCTAACCTATAATCCCCAAAAGGTATCCCCTTCACACACATGCCTATGTATACACACACACACACACACACACACACACCCCTATGTATACACACACACACACACACACACACACACACACACACACACACACACACACACACCAAGGAAACTGAGGCATAGGGAAGTGGCCTAAGTTGCTCACAGTTGACTCTGAACCTTGGTCTAACTTTGAAACCCAAATAGTTACTGTGGGTTCCCATTAAGACTCACTGGAATCATCTAAGATGCTCTGCTGCACAATTTCCAGACTCCTGGAATAGCAGCAAGAGGTATTGCCCAAGGCAGACATGGTCTTCCATAGGAAATATGTCCCTTCAATGGAGACATGTACTAAAGCTCCTGAAATGCCTGTGAATATAAAGGGCTTCAACAGAGCTGCCTGGGGTTAAGCCTGTTTGGGGTCAACCTGCTACCTGGGTGTGTCTTATGTCTTGTTTTGGTTTTGGTCTTGCTAAATGGCCTCCACTCAAACTGGCTGGTCTCAATCTCAAGATCTTCCTGCCTCAGTCCCTGAAGTATTGGGATTACGAGGATGAGATTTTAATGTGGGCTCATCTTTCTAGGAGAAGCTCTCTTTGCTATCTACTGTAGTTTTCTTCAATGAAAATAAGACTCAACTAAGTTCACAGCAAAACTCTCTAGAGCCTGTCAGCCATGGCGTCACCCTTCCATCAGCCAAACTGCTGGAACATCTCCGAGGCTGCAAACTGCTCAGCACATTCTCAGAAAAGCAGCGGCTTGAGAAGTAGAAGGCAGGCTCCATCACCCCACTTCCCTTGTTTTGTCTTGTAATCGGTTGCTAGGCAATTTTTCCTAACTGCTTACATACCATGTTGATTGTGCATCATAACACTTACTGTGTTGACTGTGCATCCCTGTGAGACCACAGTAGATAGAGATGGTGTCTCTCTCATTCCCAATGCTGGAGACTTGAAATGTTGTTTGCATTTATATAGGTAGATAAGTATCTGATTCTTTATTAAGATAACTAATGTAACATCTTTGAAAGAATATATTGTGTGTGTATGTTTGCCTGCATGTATACATATGTACCTGATGTGTGCTTTGTGCCCAGAGGCCAGAAGATGATTACAAATCCCTTGGAACTAGAGTTACAAAAAGTTGTGAGTTGCCATGTGGGTGCTGAAAAGTGGACCCAGATCCTCCCCAAGAGCAGCTGTTAACTACTGAGCCACTTTTCCATCACCATCACCCTGTCCTTCTTAAGAGGGACAGAGTCTAGGACTAGCAGAGTCATCTCTCAGGACACATTTTTCCATGTGTGTGGTAATGTCTTGAATTTATGACAGATACTCCTTGGGGCTGATCCCACTTGCACCCACACATGTGTAGTAACAAAATCCAAAAATGCTCAAGTTCTTTCCATAATCGGCACAGAATGTATATATGCCCTGCACACATCTTCTCATGTACTTTAAACCCACCAAGTATGGGTTAAGCACTATGTAAATAGATGTTAAACCTTATTATTTAGGGAACATGGGAAAGAGAGAATCCTCTACATGTTAAATGCAGAAACAAGTTTGCCGTCCAAATATTTTCAACCTGAACTTTGTAAAGTCTAGAGGTGCAGAAACCATGGATACTGACTAACTACACAAAAATCCTTTTTATTAGAAAATGCAATTTTAGAAACAAGCAATTTAGAAATAAATCTTTGGAACAAAGGAATTTTTCTTTGATTCTTTCCCCTACAGCATTCATAAGCTGGGCTCTTTTCTACATTTACTATGATAGTACCAGATACAGTTTCATACTCCGAACTGGCTGGCCTTCTTACATGAAACAATCACAACTGTTTCTCACTTTGGTCTTAATCTAAAAGAAACTATAATAAATGTCTACTCAGTACTAGTGCACTGATATATTTCTAAGTCCCTACTGCAGTCCAGACTACACATCACATTTATCCCAACAATGCATCTCTGTGGTAAGGACATTAAATTAAATGCAAACAATTCCCAATGCTCAGAATCAAAATCAAGCATAGAAAGGGGAGCAGTGATGGGATGGGAATAGAGGTGCCACTTCAGAGAAATGTGCAAAAGGCAATAGTAGGGACCAAATCATGACTAGAAAGAACCCTGGTGAACTCAGAGAGCAACTAGGCAAAAAAGGGCCAACGTGTTCAGGGCAGAGGAGATGAAAGTGGCTGTTGTAGAATTTACTTTAAGGTGTGTTACTTACCTTTTTTTTTTTTAACCTTGGAGCTGAGGACCAAACCCAGGGCTTTGCACTTGCTAGGCAAGCATTCTACCACTGAGTTAAAGCCCCAACTCCAAGGTGTGTTACTTTTGTTATGTTGCATTTGTTTAACTCTGCGCAGTTGTGTCTGAAACACCTGATGGGCTAATAAAGAGCTGAATGGCCAACAGGGAGGCAGGAAAAAGGACAGGCGGGGCCAGCAGGCAAGGAGAATAAAAAGGAGAAATCTGGGAGGAGGAAAAAATTAAGAAGGATCAAGAACAAGGAGAGGAGGATACTATAAGGGCCAGCCACCCAGCCACACAAGCCAGCCACAGAGTAAGAGTGAAAGTAAGATATACAGAAGGTAAGAAACAAAAAAAGCTCAGAGGCAAAAGGTAGATTGGATAATTTAAGAAACACTGGCAAGAAACAAGCCAAGCTAAAGCCGGACATTTGTAACTAAGGATAAGCCTCCATGTGTGATTTATTTGGGAGCTGGGTGGCAGGCCCCCCAAAAAGTCAAAGAGTTAAAACAAACAAGTACAAGAGGCAGCCAGAGCTAAGGCTGGGACAGCCAGAGGTGAAGCCTAGAGAACAACATCCACCAACATGGAACAAAAGGCAAAGGAAGCAACTGAACACAGCAGAAGCTGTGCTCAGCAAGCGACCTACTGCTTCTTTAGACTCTAAGGCTCCTCCACAGTATGAGCCCAAAGTGTCTATCCTTGCTGCCGCTGAATAAAGGCACACGCCAGCTTTAGGTTTTTAAGGAGACCTCAGTGCTCCAGACTGAAGAAGTTACAGGATTTCCCTGTTTTCCTTTGGTAGGAACTCACTCTAAACATGCCAATGCACAAATCTAGGACAATAAGTGTGGGAGCCTGTTTTCAGGTTCCTTGTGGCTTTACCCAGCAGGTCTACATAGAGGATGATTAGGGCCACTGGCCTGAGTGCAGGTGTCTGAAATGGTCTGCACTTGGCTGTGCTGGGGGAGGAGGTCTTTTGCTCCACCCCTTGGCGTCTCTATAAATACCTGGGGCAGAGACAGTCGGGACCATTGGAAAAGGTTCCAGGCCCTGTCGAGGTTAGCCTTTATTTTCTATCTGTTTATCTTCATAATATAAATCCTTCTAATATTTCCTGCTGCTTGCACTCAAGAAAACTCTGGGGAACTGTAGGGTTGGTGGGTAAACGCCCCACAAGTAAGCATGAAATTTAGTGTGGTAAGTTAGTGAGTTACTTAGTCTTAACTAATTCATTGATTTTTGTTGATCTGATGCCCTCAACTTTCTACTATCTCAAACCAAAGAGAGTCAATCATTCCCCCTCATCCCCAACTGATGGCCACATCCCCCTTCTTCATTCAATCATTAACAAATACTTTCTGAGTGTCTGTTCCATGCTGGCACCAATCAAGACCTCCATCTAATGAAGCTCATCCATTGGGGAACCTCTGTTCCAACTGCCTAACACAAGAAACCTTAAAGATGTGATGTTCCATGTCTGACCTTACTGGAAACTGTGAAGAAACACATGCTTTCTCCTGCCATCTGTCCCTTGACCCTAGATGTCTTTCTCATGCTAGATGGATGGGGACCTGAGGGAGGATAAGATTCATCACTCTTCCCTCTGGGCAAATGTGTGCTCAGTGCTTTATGAATGTTTCTTCATTTAATCACCATAACAACCACGCAGTCACAGCGAACTCAACAGTGTTTGGAAGAGATCAGACACCACTCCAGGATGATCCAAAAGGTACTTTTATGACCCATATTTTACAGAAAAAAGTGAAAGGTGCCCGTAGTCATAGCCAGTGTGTGGCAGAACTAGGTGATCCAAGCCAGTCAGGCTAGGGTGGGGCCACAGGGCAGTCCTCAAGAGTCACTCTCCACACTACACAGTGTGATATTGCAGTCAAATAAAACCCAGATGGTCCCTATTGCTCCAACTTTTCTGGGGTTCACAAAGTCAGACCTACTATTATAATAACATCAAGAAAACATCTGCCATTTTTAGCGTACACCGTGGAAAGTAAAAATTTCCTAGAGGCTGTGAACGTGACAAAATCATTCTGACAAAATGTGGGAATGCTTAATTTCTTAAACTTTTCTGATTTGTGACTAGACGCTGTGGTCTAAAATTATACCAAACCAAAGTTTTGATCCTTCCCTAGAGCTATGTGAATGCTACCACTGGAGAAGCTGAGGAAGAAGCCACAGGATGATACAGCATTCCAAGGTGATGTTGCTAACCTCTGAGAGAACAAACTAGAACAATCTAGGATGCACTGCAGTATTTCAGAGTCCTAAGCACAGTGATCTGCCATCACTGCTGCAGCCAGCCCAGGAGGCACAAGAAAGCAACAGAATAGAGTTCCCCTCTCCACTGAGTTCCACCTCAAGCCCAGGGAAGAAGCCACACACCACACTAGGACTAGCACCTAAAGGTGCCAATCTGCATTTTTACTGTTGGCCTGTGAACTTCACCAGGATCAGCCAGGCCTCTTCAAGTCTCCACTTTCCTCCCCTACAAGACTTCCTGTGGCTGGCACTTAGTAAGCCCTTACTAGCTGGTGTATTCAATCAAGAACAGGTTTAATGCATGCACAGCTATGGCTAGTCTCTGGCCCAGGATAGGAGACACAAAGAAGGAGTTATGAACAAATAAGCAAAAGTCTAGCTTCAATGCCCAAGAGGTCTATGAAAGTCTGAATGCAACTGGCCCCCATAAGCTCATAGGGAGTGGCATGATTGAAGGAAGTGTGTCACTGTGGGGGCAGGCTTTGAGGTCTCTTTTGTTTAAGCTTTGCTCAGTGTCACAGTCCTCTTCCTGTTGCCTACAAGATGTAGGACTCTCAGCTCCTTCTCCAGCACCATGTCTGCCTGCATGCTGCCATGTCCCACCATGATGATAATGGACTGAACCTCTGAACTGTAAACCACCACCTCAATTAAATGTTTTCCTTTAGGGTTTCCATGTTCATGGTGTCTCTTCACAGCAGCAGAAGCTCTAAGTAAGTCAAGGTCTGAGGCACAAAGGGATAAAGTGCATGGATCCCTGGAAGTGCAGACAAGTCTTCATGGGAAGCAGGGAACTCAAGATGCCATTATCCCAGAGTGAAGCAAACACAAGGGAGAAATGGATCCTTGTGTTAGAAGTCACAGCAGAGGCAGAGGGATCCATGAGCTTTTGTCAGCAAAGTGGGAAGGAATTCCAGTAAGGAATGTGGGCCACAAACAAGATGCCTGTAGCTTTGAAGTCCACTGTAGCTGATGCTCTCATCCACTGCACGGCCTCTGTTGCCCTGAAGCCTGAAATGGCAAGGCCCTCTCCACTTGGCCCACACATGCATAGCAGCAAATGCTCAGTGGGCCAATGAAGTAGGGCAGGTATGGCCTGTCTGTGGCCCACAGGCTGATGTGAGACATGTGGTGGTATTGTGTTCCCCAAAATATTGTGCACCCTAATAAACTTATCTGGGGTCAAAGAACAGAACAGCCACTAGATACAGATGCTAGAAAATGGTGGCACTCACACCTTTAATCCTAGCATTCCAGAGGCAGAAATCCCTCTGGATCTCTGAGTTCAAGGCCACAATGGAAACAGCCAGACATGGTGACACACTCCTTTAATCCCAAAAAGTGAGCCTTTAATCCCAGGGAGTGATGGCAGAAAGCAGAAAGATATATAAGGCGTGAAGACCAGAAACTAGAAGCTTTTAGCTGGTTAAGCTTTTAGGCTTTTGTGCAACAGTCAGCTGAGATTCATTCTGGATGAAGACTCAGAGGAAACAGGACCAGCTGAGGAATTGGCAAGGTGAGGAAGCTGTGGCTTGTTCTGCTTCTCTGATCTTTCAGCATTCACCCCAATATCTGGTTCTGGGTTTGTTTATATTAAGACCTTTTAAGATTTGTGCTACAGAGACATGCAGGTATTCCCATCAAAATTAACAACAGCAAGAGTCATAAACAGAGTTGAGGATGTGGTTCAGTGTTAAGGCTCATGTCTAGCATGGGCAAGGCCCTAGGTTTGATCGCTAATTATACATCTAACCTCCCCTTCCTGTTACACACACACACACACACACACACATACCCCTACACACCCCTACCTCATACAAATTCAAGGTCCTGCCCCATCCCCCAAAGCCAAGATCTAAATTGCCACTTTTTAAACTATTTCCATCAAGGCCAGCAAACAGAGGCTACAGACAGACTGTGAGGTGGGTTTATTTGGTCTACTGAATGTTTTAAAGACAAAAAAGAAACAAACAAACAAAAATCCCACAATTCTTTTGGGGGGAAATAAAAAGGTTCCCATCTTGCCCTGGCCCCTGACAAACACCAGGCACAGCCTCTGTGTTCTTCCTCCTCTAGATCAGGGGGGTCTCTCTTAAGTCAGGCTTTTATGCTGCTACTCCTCCTAGGCCTCCATTCTTCCAACCTAGCAATGTCCTCTTCATCTTTTCAAGTTCAGTTTGAATCCCAGCTTATTCATGAGGAGAAACAACCCACTAAGGCCGCTCCTTCTGAGTTTCTATCAGTTTCATGTCATAGACACACAGGACTCAAGGTCTATGGAAAAGCTCTCAGCTTCACAACCCATGAGGTTGCTGTAATGGAACAAGCAAAAGTCTGAGCTCAAGTTGGCAATAAGAGGAATTAGAAGGCATTAGAGGGTCAGCAAGACAATTCAGCAGGGAAAAGCACTTACCATGCAAGCATGATGCCTTGAGTTCAAATCCCAGAATCCACAGTAGAAATAGATAATAGACTCCTCAAAGTTGACCTCTGACGGTCTGTGGCATATGTGGGCCCCCACCCCCAGCACACATTATACACTCACACACAACAGTAATGGTGAATGAAGATTTTAAACTAACAACAACAAAGGCACTAGAAGGCAGAACCAGCATGTAGCTGCTGGCTGAAGTAGCAGAAATCATTTACAGTGTTCCCACTTCCCAGGCTGCAGCCTGGAGGCTTCCTTTTACTAATCCATTTACCACTGACTGTAACCACAGGTCTACCCTAACCCAGCAGGTAGCAAGCTAAAGCCAAGAAGTCCGTCAGGTTACAGAGGGAGTGGCTTCAGAGTGGAGCATGGGTAATGACCAAAGACCACACAATGAGGTGCAGTAAAACTGCTCTAATGCTCATCTACCACATCATCATGTCCAAACAACACAAAAAAGCAAAGCTTTCCAGTTACTTAAAGAAACACAAGGGGTTTGGGATTTAGCCCAGTGGTAGAGTGCTTGCCTAGCAAGCACAAGGCCCTGGGTTCAGTCCTCAGCTCTGGAAAAAAAAGAAAAAGAAACACAACCCAGGTTGTTATTGTTTTTTTTTTTTCCCAATTTTCAGATAATCTAACAGTTTCATTAAAAAAAAAAAAAATCCATGTTTTATAAAAATTGCTGTTTAAAAAAAAAAAACTGCTATCTAGCAGATTACAGGATTTAACATGAGATTTAAGTACCACCATTAGAATATAAATTTCTTAAACTAGTCATTTATTTAGATCAAAATCATAACAACTAAGAATACCTATGGAAGTCTTTTTAAGTCTGAAGATTTAAATTTGCATTTATACTTATAAACATTTCTTTGGTACATAATTAGTATATGCTAAGACAGACTATTTTTAGTGTTAGGAAAAAGAGGGAAGAAGATAATGAAAATGAAAGTGAGAAGCCACCACAGAACTAACCACCTGGTAGAATCAGACCTATGGTCAGACTCGGCTAAATACTCGGATGGTATCAAAAGAATTCTGCAAAGGAAATGAAGCTGCAAGGCAGACAACAACCTGGATAGACTGCAAAACCGTCAGAAGATAAATACAGAACATGCTCTGTATGACTGCATGTCTATGACACTCGAGAACAGGACAAACCACTCCATGGAGACACAGAGCTCTTCAGGAGCCGCTAGCTAGGGTGGAGGACTAATGGGCAAGAGAAGCCCTGAGAAACAGAAATATCCTGGAGCCAGGAAATGGCCATAACTCCATGTGTGCAGATGTGTGTCAAATGGGTACACTATGCTGTACACAAATCACACTTAAGGAAAAAAATCTAGAAAACAATGGCCTAGAAGTCTCCTTTAATATCAAACAATTTAAAACTTAAGCTCAGAGACAAATATTTGAGGAAAAATGTTAATGAGATACTGAGAAAACAGGAAAGTAGTAACAATATACAAGCACAGTAGAAACCTAAGGCAAACAACAACAAAGAGCTTAATAAACATCGCAGCAGAAAAACAGTACTACTGAGGACAAACTCCAGCAGCCCTAAATTTCAACAAGAATGGAAATGATGGGAAAACACTTTAAAGTACAAAACAGTATCAAACTTTAAAAATACAACAACTGGAATAAATGCAATGTCCACAGTAAAGGTAACCCAAGTATGCGTATTAAACACCTCCTTGCAAGAAAACACTAAGCAGGGTTGAGAGCTGGTCCAGCAGTCAAGAGCACTTGCTGGTAAATCTCAAGGACAGAGTCGGGATCCCAGCATCCCCATCGGGAGGCGCAGGAGTACCTGGAGCTCCAGTTCTAAGGAATGCAGTACCTCCATGGGCACCTTCAGACAGACACACGCACACACACATAAATAGAATAAGTATTTTTAAGTGTATGAAATTAAAGTTTTAAATACTGTATATTTACAGATAGAAAAGTTAATTTATATGCAAAGACATAAAAATCTAGCTGACCTCATAATTTATGATCATAAATACATATTAATCTTTAAATCATCACTAAAACAAAATGAACCTTTAGGATATCAGACTTAAAGGACAGGAATACCAATATAATAGAATATAAGATTTATTTATTAACCCAATTCAAACATTTCTCTACTCGAAACTCTCCCATCCCTCAGGCAAAATCCCCTCTAGTCTTTTACAAGGCCCATGAAACTGACCTCATCCCTCTTTGCTATGGTTCCATGTGGACTCAGAACCAGCCTCTCCTCCCTCACCATAGTCCCTCTCTCCACACACTCTGCCAGCTGCCATTGGTAAAATAACTCTGCTGAAATGGTGGCTAGTACAGAAGGTGCCATCCACATTTTACATGTGCAATATGGACTAATGGTTCTGGCTTTTAAAAATAAAAGAATAAAGATTGGGCATGGTGGTACACATCTTTAATCTCACCACTTTGCAGGCAGAGGCTGGGGATTTCTGTGAGTTCAAGGCTGTCCTGGTCTATACAGTGAGTTCCAGGGCAACCAGGGCTATGTAGAGAGACTTTTTGTCTCAATAAACCAAAAGTATGTATCACACACACACAAATGAATGAGCAAATTTTATTGGCCTTTCACAAGAATGTAGTAATTCCACTTACACACTTTACCCAAAAAGTAACTACAAATTATCACACCAGTTTTAACCCACCAAAACACTTAAAGAATCTGATCCAGATACTGAAAGAGAGCAGCAGATTACGGGGGATTCTACTCAGCAGGGTTTAACATTAAGAATACTTTGGAGGGGCTGGAGAGATGGCTCAGAAGCTCTGCTCTTCCAGAGGTCCTGAGTTCAATTCCCAGCAACCACATGGTGGCTCACAACCATCTGTAATGAGATCTGGTATCCTCTTCTGGCCTGCAGACATACATGTAGGCAGAACACTGCATACATAATAAATAAATAAATCTTTAAAAAAAAAATCAAAAAAAGAATACTTTGGAGCCAAGTGGTTGTGGTGCATGCCTTTAATCCCAGCACTCAGGAGACAGAGGCAGGTGGATCTCTGTGAGTTTGAAGCCATCCTGGCCTACAGAGTGAGTTCTAGGGCAGCCAAGGCTACACAAAGAAACCCTGTCTCAAAAAACAAAAATAAAAACAAAACGAACAAAAATCTGTTTTTAAAAAAAAAAAAGAATATTTTGGAGCTGGAGAGGCAGCTCAGTGGTTAAAAGAACTTGCTGCTCTTACACAGGACCTATAACCCCAGTTTAGATGATCTGATGCCCTCTTCTGGTTTCCGTGGTCATCAGGCAAGCATGTGATACACATGGCATACATGCAGGCAAACACTCATACACATAAAAATAAAGAAAAAAAATATAAAAGAAGAATCCTTCATGCAAAGCTATACATCACTGTTGCAATAGGCTAATAATTATCACCACAGCACTTGTTACAAACACAACACACCTAAGATTTAATCTTAGGGTATCCAATATTCAAACAATTCTTGCCTGTTTATACTTTCGATTTGAGGCCAACCCAATGTACATAGCCAGAATCTGTCTCTTTAAAATGGGGGTGGGGGGAGGGGGGAGCTGAGGAGGGTACTTCAAGCTAATACTAGGACAATCAATGGGGAAAAGAATCAATCAAGCTTCAGGACACTAAAACAGCATTTAATTGCATTTGATTAAGGAACAACTGATTGTAGTAACAGTTTACAGACAGACACACACAACAGAAAATTCTTATACACCACCTTGGGAAAAAAACATCAGTCAAATCAAATCTACAGTACAAAAAAAAAAAAAGTAGCCTCTTCCCAAAAGCTGGCAGGTCCCTTAAATTGTCCGACTGAAGAACTGTGCTCCAACATGTTGCAGGTCTCAAAAATGAACAGGCTTGTTACCACATCCCTACGATACATCCTTGGCTCCAGAGCAAATCGGACAGCACTTTCAATAAAATACAAATGCCTTCCCACAGCACTGACTCTCACACCAATATCACCCTGTACTGGAGTCTCTGAAGGCACCAATCTTCTTAAACCAAGCTCAGGCCCTCCCCTAAGGATCGAATGTGTGTTACTCTGCCTGTTGTTTTCTTTTCCTAGATCAGTGTGCACTTCAGTGCTGGCTGTGTCTCATCTTGGCTCTAAGATGGCCTCTCAGACCAGCCTTCTGTGTAACCCCAGTGAGCTTCCTCTAACTCCACCGCCATGCTTCCTCACGAGCACCTGCTGCATTGATTGCCTTCACAGTACTTTCACTATCCACTGGAAACGGCCTTGCCTGCTTCCTCCAAGCATACAGGCTGCAGTGCTTGGCTCACTGCAGTGTCCACAACATGCTAGGAGGTGTTCTGTGCATGGGAACAAATAAACACCTAAGATGGTCGGTCGGTCGGTCAAGATAAGAGCTGCAGATGGCTTAGAACAGTGCTCAGAGCTGGATGTGTGAAACTGAGTGGTCACAGCTTCTCTGTTCTTTTACTGGTCTCTAAAACTAGCACAGAAAGCTAAACTGCCCTGCTACTCGTTAACAGCAGTAACGTACAGAGATCACTGTTTAGAACAAGGAGATGCTGTGACTATAGTCACTTTATTGCCAATACAGTCATTATATTGCAAATATTACTAATAATTTGAGCTATACAAAGAATGAGGGGGACTGTGTAACTCAGTAAATTAGTAATAAAGGTACTCAGAGTAAATCCTCATAGCTGTCCTTAAATACTAATTTTTCTCTGCTAGCAAATACAATCCCCCACCACACTAATTTAAATGATATATGCCAAAAGGTGTGGCCAATTAATGTCACATATTAAGACCAAGCCTCCACTGACCCTTGTACTTGTGTAACTATAGCAGCACAGCACCATATTAATCTACACAGGGTATGTTGTTGTAGAATATTATTTTAAGGTGTGTTGGTTTTGTTTATGTTGCATTCGTTTAACTCTAAGAAGTCGTGTTCCTTTGTCTATCTAAAACACATGATGATCTAATAAAGAACTGAATAGCCAGTAGTGAGGCAGGAGAAAGGATAGGCAGGGCCTGCAAGCAGAGAGGATATATAGGAGAAATCTGGGAGGAAAGAGAGTAGTAGCCAGAGAAGGAGGACTGGAGGGGCCAGCCACCTATCTACACAGCAAGCCACAGAGTAAGAGTAAGATTTACAGAAGTAAGAGAACGGGAAAAGCCCAGAGGCAAAAAGATGGGATAATTTAAGTTAAGGGAAGCTGGCAAGAAATAAGCCAAGCTAAGGCTGGACATTTAGAAGAATAAGCCACTGTGTGTGATTTATTTGAAAGCTGAGTAGCAAGCCCCCCCCCCAAAAAAAAAGCCAAAAAACGACCAACAACAGTATGTAGCAAAGACAAGGAAGTAAGTTAGTGCTGTGTTAAGCCAGTGAGCTGGGGAGCTGTTTGCTACCTCTGCATAGCCCAGTGTCCTCTCTGCTGCTTAGTAGCAGGCTTTACACCTGACAGGCTGCTGACTGCAAAGCTCCTTTTCTTCCTCTGGCATGGCCATCTCTCTGGGCCTCAATGTCTTCAGTCATAAAATGGGAATTCTAATGCCTGCACTTCATAGGGTGTTTTACAAATACGGTATTAACAGGAGAATATTTATACATTCTGCTTGTTTTGCTTTTGATTTGGGTTTTGTTTTTTTTTGGGGGGGGGGGTTGTTTTGCTTTTGTTTCTTTTTTTTGGGGGGGGGATGTTTCGAGACAGGGTTTCTCTATGTAGCTTTGGGCCTTTCCTGAAACTTACTTGGTAGCCCAGGCTGGCCTCGAACTCACAGAAATTCGCCAGACTCTGCCTCCCCAATGCTGTTGTTTCATTTTTAAGACAGGGTTTCTCTGTGTGTCAGTCCTGGATGTCCTGGAACTCTCTTTGTAGACCAGGCTGGTCCCAAACCCACAGATATCCACCTGCCTCTGCCTCCCGAGAACTGGGATCTACACTACAGGGTTAGTGTAGAATGCTAGTGAGGAAAGAAAGGACAGCTATGATAAAAAAAAAAAAAAGAAGAAGAAAATAAAAAAGGAGGACAAACATGACCCTGCCTGCCAGCCAGGCATGACTGTGAGGAGGAACAAGGACTCACCTGCACAGCAAGCTGTACTCCCTCTCAAGATCAAAGAGATGGCAAGAGTAAGTACTAAATGAGTAACAGGGATGAGGAAGAAAGATAAAGAACTAATGTTCTGGGGCATGTGGAACCCCAGAAATGGCTTCAGAGAGAGTCTAGCAAACTGCCTCTCTAGGAGGGACTTAGAACACACCAGGACAACAGAATGTGACAGGTGGTGTGTACAGTATGGGCAGGCTCTGAACTCCACTGCTCCTCCTAAAGAATTCTCACAAGCACCGTGACCATAACCAGATCATCCCTGTGCCTCAAATGGCTCATTCATGGGAGAAAAGTGAGTCTGTGCTAATGCCTCTGAGATCACAGCCATTATGAGAAGTTTTGACTGCTGAAATGCAACAGAGAGATGCTAATCATTTCCTAGAGGGAAAATTCCAACCAATCATAAAACAACTTTAGGATTTTAATTATAAGTCAGTCTTGTTCAAGTTCAAACTTTTTTCCACCTGAATTTTGTTGTGCAGTTATTTGGAAAATTTTAGTACAATCTGGTTGACAATGAGAGTGATAAATACAAGAACAAAAGCCATAAACTATTCTGAATAATATTCTTATTTTTATTATAATAACAATATTGGAAAATATTGATTAACTTAATATTTCAGCATAATAAAGAAATTTAACTGAAAACGCTAAAAGTTTTAGTCAGGAAAAATGGAAGGGTTTTACAATCCAAATAAAACTTTCCTCACTGCCAGCCCATTTAAAATACACAAATAAGAAACATGCTAGCCATTAGAACACACATGGATACTTTCGTCCTGATACCTGGCACTTGGCATCAAAGGAAGTCCTGTACAGATCTAATGTTAAAACTTGTCAAAAGTAACGTGAGATTGCTAAAGAACCAAAAAGTGAAATGGTTATTGCTATAACTCTTTTTGAATAGTATACACTCTTTGTTTGACACAATTGGGACATTAAAGCAAAGTGTTAAGTATCAGAAAATAATAATAAGGTCCAAGAACACTTGAAATCTTACTAATTCAGTAGGGAATGAAAAGCAATGCACAGTTAAGCCTAAGCTTAACTGTCAGCTTCTCAGATAATCAATGAACACAAAACACAGCAAGAACAGTCCACACTCAAATTCACTTCAGAAAGTCACCATCACTCTAGCCCAGACTGACTCCTCTAACGAGTCCCAGACTACAGAAAAGCCACTGCCTTTGAGTGACCAGGTTCACATTAAGAATCAATCTTACAATAAGAGAAAAAATGAAATGCATACA
This sequence comes from Peromyscus maniculatus bairdii, assembly GCF_049852395.1. Taxonomy (NCBI): domain Eukaryota; kingdom Metazoa; phylum Chordata; class Mammalia; order Rodentia; family Cricetidae; genus Peromyscus; species Peromyscus maniculatus. The sequence continues at coordinate 162,079,628 of NC_134853.1, forward strand.
TAAATATACCTCTGATGTATGATGACTGAAAATCCATTCTGCTTTTTCCCTGTCCCCTCACCATTTCAAATATAATCTGCCTTCAAAAGCATGTCAGTAAATCTTCAACTATTACTATAATAGAGACCATGTGCCCATGTGCTTGCCAGACTCATGTTTATGAGTATAGTCCTCTATATTAAAATAAGCTTATTTCTGATAATGAAAGCAATGAAAAGAAATCAAAAAGATCCACTCCAACAATTTCACCTCTCTCAATGTAACCCAGGACAGAATGTATTAAATCTCATCACCTCACAAAATTATACTTGTGGTTTCTAATTAGAAACACCTGGAAATGACAAAAAGATATCTAAAGTTTCAATTGATAAGATACAAAATATTTTCAAGTCCACAGAGTTTTAAGCTATGAAGTAAAAAAGAAATTTACATACTTTACATTTTTGTGTTTCATCTCTTTTAAAAGTTACTTATAAAAAATTTTAAGAGAATGTTTCTGACATCCATAAATTAATCTTTCTTTCTTTTTTTTTTTTTTTTTTTTTTTTTTTTTTTTTTTTTTTTTTTTGAGACAGGGTCTCTCTATTCTGTAGTTCTGGCTGTTCTGGAACTTGATATGTAAACCAGGCCAGCTTCAAACTCACAGAGATCCATCTGCCTTTACCTCCCAAGTACTGGGATTAAAGGTGCACTTACAAAAATTTTTAGGAGAACATTTCTAGCATCCATAAATGTCTATAACTGTGAGAATGAGACAAAAAATAAGAATATTGCTCTAGAATGCATGAAAATCACATAGCTAATATTACTCATCAGAACACCCTTGAGGTTATGGAAATATCCATAGCAAAATAGTTTAATCTCCCAGTAATCACACACCCTCCTGCAAGAGAAAAACATCTTACATTTTAGTATCTGCCTTCTGTATTTTATACAATGGACTTTCAAGGACAAAATACTTGAAAGTTTCTGTTTGATCAGCTGTGGTCTCTAAAAATGACTTTCAATCTTGGAAAATTGAAAAATAGAAAGTTCAGAAAATAAAAGCTTAATATGTACCAAACAAAGAAACACAAACCCCTCAAGCTGAATGTGGCAGAAGAGAGGTTAAAAAGGGAAATCTGGAGCTAAAGTTCCTAAGAGTTCGTCCCCCTCGGGAAGCAAAGCAACAGCAGCAACCCACAGCAAGCAATGCACATGCCCCGCCACACACACATTCACACTGTGAGAGCAACGGCGGATAATGGGGCGAGGGAACCAACACAAACATCCAAGAGGAAGGAATGAGGGTATGTGCGTGTTGCTATGTTTTAAAATCAATAGCTGGCCTAACATTTAGGTCATGAATTTGTATAAATTTTATTTTTAAACTCACCTGATGCATTTTCAATTCCTGTTGTGTTCTGTAAAGACACACACAACAAAGAAACTTCTTTGATTACATGAGCCCTAAAAAGAAAAACAGACAATTGTAATATGCACCTGCCTACAAGTTTACAGTGATTTAAAACCTCATATGAACTACAGAGTATACTCCAAAGGCTATTCATAAAGCAACCCCTGCCAGTCAACCTTAGTCCAGACTGACAACTAACTTCTCAGATTCATTATCATAATAAATATATTTCTCACTAAACCCTCCTAGGGCTTCACTGTACTCTACAAACCAAGCAGAATCAGCAGAATGACATCATATTTTGGGCTAAGAATTGCATCACTCCTGGAGAAATAAATCGGCTTTAATAGTCAGAAGCACAAAGCCTAGTGGAGTAAGTGGTGTGCAACCCAGGCATCCTTCTTTTGCTTTCAGTATTTGCTGCATGCAAACACAATTAGACTCCATTACTCTGTTTTTCAAGCTCCTGAAGCAGAAGGGTGGACTGACTAAAAAGGGAAATTCTGACGAAATTCTCTTCAAAGGGAAGAATAAAAAGCAGGCAGTACCATGCAAAGCTTTTAAAAGAGGTCTGGAAAGAACTACAATTATGCCTCTCTAAAGTATTGTTTGACATAGTCACGGCATAGTAAGATGACAACAAAAGTTCTTCTTGTAAATACATATGGCATACAGTCACATACCTCATAACAATAGTGCAGTCAACAACTGTCCACATACACAATGAGGATCCCGTGAGACTGTTGTATTGCCTCATGTTTAGCACTGGTCTCAGCAATGTCATACCAGTACCTTAATGACATTCAAAAATAAAACTGCCCAATGATACATTGTTAGATCACACCCTTAAGTAGTGTGTGACTGTATTCATTTCTAAATAATAATCTACTAGTCAGGTGTGGTGTCATACTGTAATTCCAGCACTTAGGTGGAGACAGGAGGATTTGGAGTTCAAGGCCAGCCTGATCTACGTAACACTGCTATCTTGAAAAAGTCTATGCAGATGGTCTTTTCTATGTATGCCCATGTAGGTATGGTGGCTCATGACTAATCCCAGCACTTGAAAAGTAGAGGCAGGAAATCAGGTTACTCTGAGCTACATTAGATAGTACCCCCCCCAAAAAAAAATTAATTAACTAGTGATTTAAAATATACAGATACAATGTATGCCTCGAGTCAGTTTCTATCATTCATATATGTGAAACATACCACTTTTGGTAGACCCTCCACTGTAACATTGTAAATGTTTCCAGTAAGCACACATACACATGTACCAGGAAGTATAATTCTCTTATTTTTTCATGCACATCTTTAGTCCACAAGACACCACCTATATGGTAACTGTCTGATTTGATTGTCAATCATACAACAGGCTTGTGATGTAATGACACACATTTTAGACTGAAGAATACATGCCTGCCCCATCAGAGGCAACAGTGGTTCTCTAAGAGGAGTTGACTTTCTGTACTTTCCTTGAGCTGCTGGACCTTACTCACCTGATGACCTTTAACAACAAGGTATTATATTTAAATATGGCCCTGCTCATCTGAATTCATTTTTATGTGTATTATGCCCAAGGAATGTACTCCACAGCATTCCATCTTGTTACACGGGTCAGTCAGTTCTGGCCAAGCCAATATAAACTCTTAGTATATTCAACAGATAAAATGTCAAGGTAACTGAAGGACAGCCCATGGAGTCAGTTCCTTTAAAGTGGTTCTCAACCTTCCTAATGTTACGACCCTTTAATACAGTTCCTCATGTTGTGGTAACCCCCGACCATAACATTATTTTCATGCTACTTCATAATGGTAATTTTGCTACTGTTATGAATCACAATGTTTCTGTGTTTTCTGAAGATCTTAGGCTACCCCCATGAAGGGGTTGTTCAACTCCCAAAGGAGTCGCAACCCACAGGTTGAGAATCACTGCTTTAAAGTTTAACACTGATATTCAATATTACCTTCCCCAGGATACATATAATACAGGAAACACAACTCACCCTATTGCCTGAGACTTAATCTGCTATCCTGTCTGAAGGTGGTTCTAAGGTCTGAAAAGTTACTAATGGTCTCTTAGGCAGGCATACCTGCCCCCCATACAATGTTTACTAGCTACTATCAGCTCCTCTAGGCCTGTGTGACATCTTACACTTAAGGTTTCTCTTCTCTTCTTCAAGTTCTTATATGTGAGTTTATGAATTTGGCCATGGGAGATGTGTGGAAGGATTAGACTTCTATGCCATTTCCTCAGTTTGGTTTTTCCTTCTTTTTTTTTTTTTTTTTTTTTTTTTTTTTTAAAGATTTATTTATTATGTATACAGCATATATTCCTGCAGGCCAGAAGAGGGCACCAGATCTCATTACAGATGGTTGGGAGCCACTATGTGGTTGCTGGGAATTGAACTCAGGACCTCTGGAAGAGCAGCCAGTGCTCTTAACCACTGAGCCATCTCTCCAGCCCGGTTTTTCCTTCTTTTAAGACTTACCAGTATCACTGTAACAATCACTTATGAAGCTTCTTCCAGAGACAGCAGGCCTGTGCTGCCTTCACACACTTACTTTGATGATCTGTTTTGAGGGAAGCACTGAAATCTTCAGCTAACAAGACCTACCTTCAGGCTGGCTGAGAAAACTAGGCTATGTTCTACAACCTGGTTTCTGTTATTATTTAATGCATGGTGGTGGTGTTTGATTTGGTTTGGGTTTGTGTTGTAATTTAACAGCTTTACTGGCTATTCATGTATCATGTAACTAACTCAATTACAATGCATAGTTCAAGAGTATTCACCAGACTGAAGAGATGATGGCTCAGTAGTTAAGAGCACTGTTGCTCTTGCAAACAATCCAGGTTCCACTCCCAATACCTAATAGTGGCTCACAACCTTCTTTAACTCAAGAAACCCAACACCCTCTTCTGACCTCTGTAGGCATCAGGCGTGCACACACATGAATATATGTACACAAACATACAAGTAGGCAAAGCACACATCCACATAAAATGAAATAAGTAAATCTTGAGAGAGAGAGAGAGAGAGAGAGAGAGAGAGAGAGAGAGAGAGAGAGAGAGTTTACCATGTTGTGCAACCATCACCACCACAATCACTCACTGGACATTTTTATCCGCACAAAAGGAAACCCTAGCAGTGACAACACCCACCCCTAACTCTTAGCCCTCAGCATGTAGCATTCAGCAACAACTAACCCACTTCTTGTCATATAGATTTGCCAATTCTGAACACTGCACTTTGTCAAGTGAAAAAATGACAATGAAAGACCTTAATGGGCTTTACTTTACATTCCAGAAATTAGGCAGCACATCATTTCATACAAGAGAGTGAGTGTCCCTTCACCTGCCTGTAACACAGATTTATAAAGGTCTTATCACAAAAAACCCGGAGCCTGATACTGGGGTGAAAGCTGAAAGATCAAAGAAGCAGAGCAGTGGTGGCTGGCACACTCCTTTAATCCTAGCACTGAGAGGCAGAGATCCATCTGGATCTGTGTGAGTTCAAAGCCACCCTGGACTACATGAGATTGACTCAGTCTAGGAGAGAAACAGAGACAGGCAGTGATGGTACATACCTTTAATCTCAGTACTGGGAAGCACACATGCCTTTAATCCCAGAAAGTGATGGCTGGGTGGAGAAAGGTATATAAGTCGTGAGGAGACAGGAACTAAAGGCTTTTCGGCAGAAGTGTCCCTTTCAGCTAGAGGCTTTTTTGGCTGGAGCCTTTAGGTGAGGACTCAGGGTTTTTAATCAGAGGATTCGTGGAGTTGGTGAGGATGAGATGTGGCAGTGGCTTGTTCCTTTGTCTCTCTGATCTTTCAGCATTTACCCCAATATCTGGTTCCAAGTTGTTTTTTTTTTTTGTTTTTTTGTTTTTTTTGTTTTGTTTTGTTTTGTTTTGTTTTCGAGACAGGGTTTCTCTGTGTAGCTTTGCGCCTCTCCTGGAACTCACCTGGTAGCCCAGATCTGCCTGGCTCTGCCTTTCGAGTGCTGGAATTAAAGGCGTGCGCCACTGTCGCCCCAAAACACCTTCTTTTAAAAGTTCACTACATATCTATATTCAAGGGACCCTCTTCTCTGTCACTTCTATTCTTAACTGCTAAAAAAAAAAAAAAATCCTTTTTTTCTCTCTCTCTTGATTCCCAACATGGTAAGTTACATACCGAAAACTTCATAAACCAGGCACTTGCCACCAAGCCTGATAGCCTCAGTTAAATCCCCAGAACACATGTGAACAGAAAGAACCAATCCCCCACAGTTGTCTTGACCTACACAAACACACCACACACACACACACACACACACACACAGAGGCATGCATCACCCATACATAAATGCAAAAGTAACATAAGTGTACCTTTTTAAAAAAATATTGCACAGTATCAGAACTATTACAAGCCCAACAGACTTCTCAGCTGATTTTTTAGTATATGTATGTATGTAGTGTGTGTGAGGGTGTGTACACACATATTCACATGTGAGGGGCACACCAGTGTGCAAGTGTCTGTAAACTTGTGTGCACGTGTATGTAGAGGCCAATAGGTTGACATCAGATACCTTCTTCAATGGCTCTCCACTTAGTCGGGATCCCTTGCTGGGCCTAGTCCAGGTAGCTGGCTTGCCCTGGGATGTCACTCCACCTCCTGAATGGTGGGATTATAGACAGGGGAGCCATTATTTGTATATGGATGCTAAGAATCTGAACTCCAGTCCTTACACTTTTGCAGAGAGTGCTTTATCCACTGATGCATCTCCCCAGCTTTCCTGCTTTTCTAGGTTAAATTTTCTCTAAAGTATGCCAAAGTAAACCACATACAGTAGTGTGTGCTTGTCACACTAGTTACTCAGGAAACCAGATAGAAGGATCACTCTTGAGTTTAGAAGTTCAAGACAAGCTTGAACAACCTAGCAAGACTATAACACCAGCAAATGGGAGACTTGGGGCAGTCTCTTTACAAGTATCACTGTGTACTGAACTCAACAGCCCCTGGCCTGAGACTGTCTCATTATGAGCATTAGCACTGCCCTGGCCCATCAAGGCCAGCAGTACTGCAATCATTTTCACAACTGAAAAAACCTACCTACCTTCCCAAACTCAAGCTCAGGGGCTGAGAACAAGGGTCTGTAATAGGACCACGTGTGCTATCTATAGTAATGACAAACTCCAAACACTGTTTAAAAACCCCAAAGCCTTCACAGTACTTTGACCTCAGCACTGACCGGAACAGCAACACTTCCGCATTCCCACTTAGCTAATGTATGGCATCTCAAAGCCAAAGTTAATCCACAAGATATCCACAATGAATCCTATCAGTGCAGAGGGAGAGAAAAATCTTCTCACACAAAACATCAAAACCATTCCAGTGCCAGGCAGTGGTGGCCCACGCCTTTAGTCCCAGCACTCAGGAGGCAGAGGCTGGCGTATTCCTGTGAGTTCGAGGCCAGCCTAGTCTACAGAGCGAGTTCCAGGACAGTCAGGGCTATTACACAGAGAAACCCTATCTCAAATGCTTTTTTAAATTTTTATTAAGATTTATTTTACATGTGAAGATGTTTTGTCTACATGTATGTATACTACATAAATGCCTGGTGCCCACAGAGGTTAGAAGCAGGTACCAGATATCCTGCAAATGGAGTTACAAGTTGGTTGTGACTTGTAATATGGGTGCTGGGAACCAGACTCCAGTCCTTTGCAAGAACAAGTGTGCTTAACTGCTGCAATATCTTTCCAGTCCAGTAAACTCTTTTTTAATACTGAAAACTTCAGTGCTTCCAATTTTCTACTTACTAATAGATACTGAAAATAGGTAGAAAGGGTACAGTAGACAGATGCATAAGCTTGAGCCTGTGAATGTCAATCATCAGTTACTCACAAATAGCATGGATCACTGAAAAGGTACGAGCGTCAGCTCCACCTTATATTTCTAAAATTCTGATCACATACATATACTTATTTTCTTTTTAGATTTATTTTGTTTTATGTATATGGGTGTTCGTGTTCTGTCTGAATGTGTACATATGTGTGTATATGTGTATTATAAACATACATATATATTTAGATATATACACGTACACACACACACACAAACACACACATAATGTAGGTACCTGGTGCCCACAGAGATCAGAAAAGAATGTCAAATCCCTTAAAGTTGGAGTTAGGGATGGCTGTGAGCCACCATATGGGTGTTGGGAGCCAGCCAAATCTGGGTCCTCTGCAAAAGCAACAAGTGACCTTGATCACCAAACCATCTCTGCAGCAACTTTTTTTTTTTTTTTAAGTAGTGTCTGGCTTGGGCTATAAGAAACACTATATTTTTAAAAAAAATCTAATCTTCCTACTCTGCCTTCTGAGTGTTGGGATTATAGTGTTCTGCCATGTCTAGTTTATAGAGTGCTAGGGATAAAACCCAGGGCTTCTGGCATGCTAGGCAAAGTCTATGAACTTGGACACATTCAGCTGTACTTTTCAAAGATACTGCTTTCAAATTATGGAACAAATCATCCTTACCAATATTAACTTGTTAATATAAAGGTTACTTGAGTATTGAGGGTCAGTACCAAAAACCTAAACAAACAAAAAGTTACTGGTCTCTCACAGTATCAAAACAATCTGAACAACTGGTAACATGCTCCAGAGACCTGAAAATGTAGAGATAAGTGACACTCCTGACCCTGGGTGTTCAAAGACCGTAACCACTCACCATCCTCTGAAAGAAAGCAGAATGTATCTAAGGGCAAGCACACTAGCACAAATCAAACACATATGACACTGGTTATGCTGTCTCTGTGCACAGCTGCAACTTATGCATTTTACACAGCTTTAGGAAAAGCAATCATTTTTTTAAAATATCAATTTAAGTCTAGGAGAAAGGAAGAATGATGAAAATACTTAATACATTCCCCACAAATCACTCAGTTATTTTTAGGATCAATTCAGATCTTCTGTTCTTATTTGAAAAAATACTGTAACTTCAGGACTGTTACTTCTAACTTATATTCATTATTGCATGTGGGAGTTGCCACTGTGTGCATGTAGGGGTCAGAGGACAACCTTCAGGAGTCAGTTGATTGTTTCTTCCAGAAATTTTCAGGGGCCAAAGTTCAGACACCCAGTTTGGTGGCAAATGCTCTTACTTGCTGAGCCATCTTACCGGCCTAATTTTCCCCACATTGTAACATCAAGAATCAGAAGCGATTACTTGAGTTGTAAGACTCCAGAAGCTCACAGACAAAGAATAAAACACTAGCTTGCTGTGCTAGTGTTAGACCAAAATGCAATACAGACAGACAAGGTGCAAGGAACCAGCACACTGTTAGAGCTAGGCTAGAAGTGCAGTAAACACAGACAAGGTAGTACAAGAGAAAGGTCTGAAAACAGCACTTTGTGAAAGGAGTCTCACAAGTCCATATAATAAATAGTCTAATCACTACAAAGTAGCTCTTTCAGCAAATAAGCATCATAGTAGCAAATAATATGGAGATGGGGCCTTTAGCTTATCAGATTTACTAACTGTGGCTTACTCTGACCAAAAGACTCTCACAACCCAGAAACTTAAAAATGAATATATTAAAACCATGCTAACATCTCAAAACCAGATTTTATCAATTTACAAACACTATCAGAATTGTCAGGATCCCTACCAGGAGGGTGGCACCAGTAGGTCATGATTGAAACAGGCACTGCTCACACTACACCTGCTCAGAGAAAAACACATCCATTTTCCTTTCCCAAAATAATATGATTTCACAAATCACCTAGTTCCATCCAAAAATAACAAAGCCCCAATTTTTCCTTGAAGATACAAATTATGAGTGGCCTGTTGGTGGCATGTTTACAGAGCATGTGCAAAGCTGTACAGCATTGCCAAAACAAAGAAGAAAATACAGGCAGTATTACCAGGTTATATAAACTGCAGTAAGAACTGTACTGAAATGTGTACCCCTTTAAGAACAGGGAGACGTGTGTTTGTGTGTAGATCATGAAAGCAGACTCATGAAGGAAGACTGAGCAAAAGCTGATTCACTGGGTGTGGCCTCTGCTGAAACCTGTCTCTCACCCCCCAGAATGACTTCCACCCAATACCAAGGACAGAGGTGATAGAGTAGATCAGAGACACCAGCAATCAGTTGCTCAGCCTCCAGAGCATGTGAAGAGGCACAGTGACCAGGCTGTTAACAGAGAACCCTGAAGTGTTCTCCCACTTCAGTACACTGCTTTCCATCACATGGCCCACAACACCAACATAACGGCCCCAGGGCCTAGATCTCTGAAGGTGCACAGCACAGACTATTCTGTGACCCAAACATAAATAAGGAAATGGGGGCTTAGAGGGTTGATACAGGTGCTGACAACACTGTTTCCATGCAGCAGACTAAAAACCCGGGCCTTCTGTTCCCAGAGCTACAGACACAAATGAGAAAATGGAGCTGATTAGGAGTTCTGCTTAAAATATGTAAAGTTACAGAGCTCTGAGGTCAACAGCCCTTGGCTCTAGAGGGCCTTAAGCAATTAAACACCATCATATTAAAATGTCAAGGAAGAGACCAGTTGATATCCTAGGAAAGTAATATAAATCTGCACTTAGACTTCAGACACCCAGGAGTTTTCCAACCAAATGGAATTTTTTACTTTACAACAGTGGTTCTCAACCAGTGGGTCACACCCCCTTTGGGGGTTGAATGAACCTTTCACAGGGTCACCTAAGACCATCAGAAAACACAAATATTTACAATTCATAACAGTAGCAAAATTACAGTTATGAAGTAGCAACAAAAATAATGTTATGGCTGGGGGATCACCACAACATGAGGAGCTGAATTAAAGGGTGGCAGCATTAAGAAGGTTGAGAACCATTGCTTTAAAACAAAAGGGACTGAATAAATAATTCAACTGATAAAGTGCTTGCTGAATAAGTATGGGGACCTCAGTTCAATGCCTAGCCCGCTTGTAAAAAAGCCAGGTGCCACAGCACACATACTTATAATACAGTGCTGAAACAGGAGGACCCTGGGTACTTGCTGGGCAGCCAGCCTAGTCAATCAGCAAGCTCCTTCAGGTGAGAGACCATCTCTCAAAATATAAATTGGGCTGAGGAAATGGCTCAGTAAGTAAAATACTTACTTGTCATGCAAATGTGAGGACCTGAGTTTGAATTCCTAGAACCCATTTAAAAGCTGGGCACAACAGCATGCATGTCTGTAATCCCTGCACAGAGACGGGGATTGAGTCCCTGGAAGCTCACAACCAGCTAACCTGACATACAGAGCAATGAACAAGAGATCCTACCTCAGACAAAGGAAAAGGTAAAGATCAACACCGAAGTCGTCCTCTCACTTCCGTCTGTGCCCACTTGCATGCACTCATGAGCACAAGCATGCACACGCGAACACACACACACACACACACACACACACACAGACACACACACAGACACACACACACACACACACACACACACACACACAAATAAGCAAACAAACCAATAAATAAATAAATAAATGCAATTAATGGCCTGCCTACAGGATGTGCTGTGGTAAAGATGGTGCAGAAATTGTGGGATGACCAACTAGTGACTGGCCCAGCTAAGACCCTTACCCTGAGAGGGTGCTCACCCCTGCAGGCCAGGATAGAACCAAACATGACTGGCCAAAAAAAAAGTCAATGAAATGCTTCCTAATGATATTCTCCTACACTCACATATTGGTGTCTACCTCAACTGTTATCAGAGAGGTTTCACTCAGCAACTGATGGAAACAGAAGCAGAGACCCACAGCCAAGTATTAGGTGGAACTTGGGGAATCCTGCAGAAGAGGGGGAGGAAGGACTGTAGGAGCCAGTGGGGTCAAGGGCACCACAAGAAAACCCTCAGCACCAACTAACCTGGACTCACAGGGGCTCATAGAGACTGAACTGACAACCAGGGAGTCTGCATGGGTCTGACCTAGCTCTCTGAATATGTGCTACAATTATGTAACGTGGTCTCCTAGTGAGACTCCTAAATGGGAGCAGGGGCTGTCTCTTACTCTGTTGCCTGCTTCTGAAACCCATTCCTCCTACCAGATTGTCTCATTCAGCCTTAATAGGAGGTGACTAGTCTCACTGCAACTTGATAAACCATGGCTGGCTGATAGGCATGTGAGGCCCACCAGTATCTGAAGGAGAAGAGGATGGGTGGGAGGGAGGGTGCTCAGAGGAGCAGAGGGAATTCTGGTTGGGATGTAAAAACAAAAAATAAATAAATAAAAACAAAAAAGAAAACAAAAATGAGTAGGAAAAAAGAACAAGCAATAAAGAAAAATAATAAAGATAAAAAAAAATTAATGGGAAATTCTTCACAAAATATTACTCCCAAGTTGGGGATGTAGATCAATGGAAGAGTACTTGCCTAGCATGTGTGAAATAATGGGTCCAAGCCCCAGCACTGCAAAGGAGGGGGGAAAGCTTCTAGCACCCATTAGTAGAGCTAAGCTTAGAAATAATGTTGGTCATTGTAGATTATCATCTCCCTGACTGATTTTAAAGACGTCTATTAATACTCTCCCTATTCCCCTCATCATATACCTATGACATATTTCACTGAACGTGGGAACTCTGAATTTATGCCATTGCGAGCCTCGAGTTCTCTACAATATATATTTTCTTATCTCTCCTTGTAGCAGTAGTTATTCCCCTTCACTGTACCAAGAACAAAAAGATCACTGTCAATTTTCCTGGGTGAAATAATCCTATCCCATCAAAACATCCTTGAATCAAATGTTTCCTTATTTTAAGGACTAACTGCCAAAAAAATGCAGATGTGAAGATCAGCAAGACAGGTGGGAATGGGGCAGGAGCACCTGGGCTTTCTGCTCAATCTGTGCCACTACAAATTCAAGGTTATAAGGAGTCCCAGCCAAAGTACTGCAACCCACTGCTAACTGCACATTCTGCAAAACAGAACCAACATAAAGACGTTTTAATTAAAAGATACTTTTGTAATATTTTGTTAGTTGTATAAAACTTGCCATTATTAGGAAAGGAAGTAAAATCAATTCTTCACTAACCTCCAAAGACAAGCATCCTGAAGAATGTCCAAACAGAGGAGGGATGTGACCATCCACTCCACAGTTATCCTATGAAGTCTTAGCCAATTGCTTTGAGTGACCTTTTCCCACCAGAGTTCCCAACATAGCACTACTTTTGTAGTTAAACTTTGAAAAATAGATATTCAGGACTCCTGCTAAGTGTTTCCAAAAAGCAAAGAAAGCTACAGCAACATGGACATGGTGAGCATGTCACCCAAACGCAAATTTTTACTCTAAGACTCCCAAAGGTTTCATCTGCTCATGCTTCAGAGGCTGCTTGCAGCTCTCAAGGTTTTTCCTCCACACTGGGGAAAGCGGGAAAACTAATCTTGTTCATACTCACATCCACTGTGGGCTTCCTGACACTACAAGTGAGCAGCTGAGAACTATGAGGTACACCAGCCACTGTCACTGCTGACACTGTTTTTGGTAAAGGTGCTAGCCACATGGACATCACAAGATTCACCTACCACTTCAGTGGGGGATTTTTTTAGTTAGGGTGGACATTAACTTGTATAATCTGAGGTTTGAGGTTTACACTCTAAATGTGTAACAACTGTTCTCAAGACCCCTTAAAAACAGTAGCAATACCTACTGTCTACAAAGTATATACACTACACTACAGTTTTAGAAGGTCTTGTATACATAGTAGTTGTTTTTGTTGTTGTTGTTATTGTTTTAAGATAGATACATTTCCTCAAAATAACTTACCAGGCTGGCCTCCAACTCACAGAGATCCACCTTCCTCTGCCCGCCACCCCCACCCCAGTGCTCACCCCCACCCCAGTGCTCGTCCCGCTATAGTTCTCAATTCAACATAAGAGCAAATGTCTAGGAGTTTATGATAAAAACATGAAAAGAAGTCTCTTGATACAGGTATGATAGCTGTATGGTTAGTACAATAGTACCCTCCATGCAAAGGTATAGAAAGAAAGAACAAAACAGATGAGGACAGTTCCAGGGGGCTTTGGGTTCCAGGTTAAATCTGAACTTGACCTTGTGGTAGGTGTCTAGTTTGCTTTCTGCTGCTGACCAAAAGCAACTTGGGAACAAAAAGATTCATTCCATCTTATATTCACAGTCCATTGCTGAGAGAAGTCAGGATAGGAACTTAAACAGAGATCATGGAGGCAAGCTACTTACTGGCTTGCTCAGCCTCCTTTCTTATACCATCTTGGACCACCTCCCCAGGGCTGCCACTGTCCACAGTGGACTGGGCCCTCCCACATCAGTTAATAATCAAGAAAATGTCCTACAGACATGCCCACAGGACAGTCTGGTGGAGGCACTTTCTCAACTGAGGTTCCCTCTTCCCAGATGTCCCTAGCTTGAGTCAAGGTGACAAAAGAACAGACAAGCATGGTAGGGCTCCCCAGACATTGTTGCCCTCTCAGCCTGCCCCCAAGCTCTAGAAGTCTGTCTGCCTACAGGATAAGTCAGAAGTGGGACTGCTAAAAAACAGAGCCCACATCACCTGCAGGAGAGATGGTCTCAGGACAGTCTGTTACGAAGGTCTTATCCACCTGGGGGACTTATCCACCAGTCTTTCTGACTGAGGGTACACCATAAACAAAGCCCAATATTTAAGGAAAATTAAGTGAGGAGCCCAAAGCTAATAAGCAATTAGAGCCTGAACCACACAAGATAACTGGAAAGATACAAAAAAGCATCCACACCACAATGGAAGAACAAGGAGAACATGGTGACCAACCTAACAGGAAATGAGAAGAGATGGAAATAATCGAAAATGTGGAAGGTGAGTAACAGGGAGGGCTATGGAAGACATTTAAAAACATCTCATTAACATCTCATCAGAAACAGAGATGGGTAAGGAAGTGGTGAATTCCATGTTGGCCTCTGATGCTCAGAAGAGGGCAGACCTTCCCAAAGAAAGCTACATCAGTCAAAGGGGAAAACTGGTCTCCACTCAGACTGACATGGACGACAGAGATGGAGATGCAAATATTTTTAGTCTCACTGGGGTGCCCCAAGAAAGAGGACTGTCCAGAGGGAAAAATATGTCCATAGGGAGAAGATGCAGGGTTTGACTCTGTGGAGTAGTCACCTCCTGTGCTATGTCTGCGGGGAGGGAGGGGTCAAAAAGCCTAAGGACAATTCTCTCAACAACCGCCCATTATCTCTCAAGGCTTACTGCACTGGAAATATCTAAGAAAAATGTTAGTTTTTAAAAAACATTAAACTGCTTGCATCTTTTAAAACTTTCTTAAATCACATTGTGTGTGTGTGTGTGTGTGTGTGTGTGTGTGTGTGTGTGTGTGTGTGTGTGTGTGTGTGTGAGACTGCATCACAGGTCAAGGGATAACCTCTGGGCACCCTCCTTTCTACTACTGGGTCCTGGAGAGCTTTAACATGCTAAGCCATCTCACTGGCCCTACTTGCATATTCTTTACCTATTCAGATCAAAATATCCCAGTGAAAGAAAAAAGTATTATTTGTCCCCACTTTGCAAGCATTAAGAGGAAAAAAGAGATGCCACCTATATCCCCTCACATCTATCACCACCACATACACAGCTGTGTGGTCCTGTGATCCTGTCATTCTGTCATTCTGTGCACTGAGGTAGGGCTCTGCTAAACAACAGGGCTATATGCACACACTATCTCCACGTCTTCTATCGTGGGGAAAAAGGCTTTACAACTGAGCATCTAAATTTACCCCCAAGAGCCTTCCTTTTCAGAGGTTCTACTTGCAAGTGTATCTTAAAGCCAAGACTTGCTGAATTATGGCAAAGTCTTTAAGCCTCAGAGAATCAATTTGAATGTCATTTTTATAGTCTCCAAAATATGCTTAATATACATTGTCCGCATACAGTCTTAGGAAATATACAGGATTCATTCTCAAGTATATACAGGTTTGGGGAATCTCACAATTCTGTTCAAATTTTGAAACCATCATTTAAATTAATTTCCCATGAGACTTTAATGAAGTCTTAGAAAACCTACATGCAAGTACATATAAAATATGTAGGTTTTACCACTTTCCAGATGGGCTTCCCACAGTAATCAACCTAACATTTCCACTTAGCTTTACATATTTCAGACAAGCTGTGCCAAGAAGTAATTCAGCTCTTTTAAAGCAAAGCCTAACGTGATTTATTGCAAGGGCTACAAAATAATTCTTACCAAAATACCTGGAATATATAGATTCAGTCAAACTTTTTTATTGCACATTCCAATGGGCTAGAAATGAGAACACAGTATAGGTATGACATGAACCAAGATTCCAAGAATAACTACTACTTGCATAGTATAATTAACAAAAAAAAATAAGCATTTATCATTGTAGTGACTGGGTTTACTATATACTATGACTCTAACTCATGTTTCAAGGGGATGGGATAGAGAAAGAAAAGCATTCCCTTTAAAAAAAAAACATTTAAATGATACATGCATCCACTGCACTGGAATTATTCAGCTATTCCTATAATTCAGAAAAAACACTCATTACCAAATATGGCTCCAATGGTAGATTTTTTTTATATGTTTTATTTAATGGTACATTCTGACTAAATATAATTTCACAACCAAAACTAACTAAATAAAAAAGAACCACAAGCAATAAAATCTTTTCTTAGAATGATTAAGAATAAGACTTGGGAGACATATTTCTCTCCCAGCAGAAGATGCCATTAATGACACTTTTCCCATGATCAATTACCTACCATTAAAATGTAATGCACTGAAGTCAGGTAAACATTGCAAAAGTAAGATCTTTCCTTAGGACAAGTTTCTGAGCATAACACCAAACTGGTTGGGTTTTTTTGTTTGTTTGTTTTTTGTTTTTAAGGAGGAAAAAAAAATAGGAGATTTTTGGAAAAAAGTAGTTTGGCTTTCATCATCAATCTTCAATCTTCAAGGAGTTGCTTCAAGTCTCATTTTTCTAGAAGAGTTATTTCTGTGCTATTCACCATGACAGACCAAATGCTTAAATTATTCAACATCCATCAACTCTATGCAAATTTATTTAAATTTCATAATAATTTAATCTGCATACTGGGAATGCTGATCCCATGTCATGAAAACTTCATAATCTCCAGGCTATCTCACACTACCACATCTCTTGCCACAAAAGGATGCCAATGTTCAATTGCAGAAAGTGAGTTACTCTGTATTCACAAAAGCAAATGCTGAAAGGAATTTGGATAGGAAGCCCATTTCCTTCTTCAAGGTATAAACCATAACATCTATTCTTAGAGTTCTTTGAGAAGCCATAACTGCTTCTGTGATTCAATCACCCAGCAAAGAAACTTTCATTTAATGAGGTAGTTGAGAATCATGCAATTTTGTTCCCCCCAATGGACACCTGGTAATGTCTGGTGACTTCACGGCTTGTAACAATTGAGCAAGGAACCACTGCCACTTTGTGGGGTGGAGATGCTGCTAAGCATTCCACCATGGACAAGAGAGATGGCCCCAACAAAGACTAATTCAGTGCAAATGTCAACAGTACAGTAGCTGAAAAACATTGTTTTGCTGGGACTAAATACGCTAGTCCTACTAACAGACTCTAGCTTTCCCTGGCCTGCTCTATGAAAACCATTTTTTATAGCTCTAACTAAAAATTTCTAACTTCAAAAGGCAAGCACCAGATATGACACCAGGCACTGTAATTGCTGGTGGACAGCACACCAATTATGAAGCACTAAACACAAGTGTGCAGGAGCAGAAGTCATGCTCAGCAGGTACTTCCCCCCTCTGCATCCAGAATTCCCTGTGGATGCTCTCTGCATGCAAGTTTGACATACTGTCTTCAACGTCCACATACGCTTTCACTTTCCACTATGGAGTTATCTGCTGAAGGCTGCAGATTTGCTATTGGGTTTTTTCCCCCTTGTATGTGTATTAAAACTAACAGGGAGCTAAGCAGAAGACATGAAAATAGAAAATAATCCAAGGTGCTTTCCACCCGGAAACTATGATTTCACAAACCCTGAAAGGTTTCTAAGTCAGATCTAAACTTGAAAAGATATCAGCATTCTGAAGAAATAGTCCCATGAATAAATAAAGAGCAAATGTAAAATAATCATCAAAAGAAACCGTGTGCATATGCATGTGAGCTACACAGATGCCACAGCGAAAACAGTTGAAATGGACTGTTACTTCTTAGAAAGATAGCTAAAAACAAAAAATGTGTAGACAGGTGCTAAAAAGCAGATTTTCCAGTTTTTACATCTTAGGTAACTACAGGATTTTAAAGTTCATCATAGAGAAAAGACAAATTTTAATGAAAAGAAAATGTCAGGCTTTAGAAGCCTTACAGATCAATGTGGAATTGGTTGATAAATGACAGCCCATCCACATATCAGACAGCCATTAAACATCAAATTGAAGAACAGTTAAAGCCATAGATATGCACTTACAACAGCATAATGGAAGACAAGCTACATCAATACACACAACATATCAATTCTGTATAAAATATAATACAGAAGTGAATGCTTCTATGAATAAATATGTGTGCATAAAGAAATACAAGCAGGCACACCATGAGGGACTGGTGACAATCTGCTACAATGTTAACAATGGCTATCTGTGGAGGCGGAAGGTTATGGCTGGTTTCTATTCCTTCTTTGTGCTTTTCTCTGTTTCCCCCATGGTCTTACAGTCAGACTATTTTTGCTGTTTTGTGCTTACAGAGCTAATACATTATTACAAAGTTGCACCTTATTATCTTGAGCACTGCGTAGAAAAATAAAAATCAAACCTAAATGAAGCCAACTCTTCCATCAACAAACAGCAAACATTCATTGAGCATTATCGTTATATCCCTGGGTCTAAGAACTTTCCTAAATGCATCAATGGCTTTAATGAAAAAAAAAGGGGGGGGGGGGCCTGAAATAACACCAAATGCAACTGGGTGTTGCTTCCAACAATGGATTTACAGCTCTATTCCCATGGCTTGAAATAAAAGGGGCTTATAAAATGATCTATAAAGGTCTTCAAAGCTAAGTTGAAATTTCACATGGAAAAGATTTTTTTTTTACCAAGTGTTTGTAAGAAAGCCTGGAAAGTGGCAGCTACATTCGATCTCAAAAACAAAACGCTACAGAAAAGAAAACAACATAATAATGACTCAGTTCCTCCTTAATATCTAGATGCAAACTTCCTAAACCTCTTCTTTAATGCCATCATGGGCAGGACTGATGAAACTGTAGTCTGCGCTACTGTAGGTAAAAAGAACCACGGGTAGGGTTCCCTTTGCTGTAAAATGTTACTTTAAACAATAATCCCGAAGTAAACAAAAACTTTGAGATACATTTCAGTCATGTCCTGGGGACATTTTGTTTTAGAGACAAACATTCCAGCGTTTGATTAAAGGGTCCTAAGGGCAAGGCCCTGCGATTCAGCAAAAGGAAGTCCACAGGTCAAATACACCCAAATCCTCAATATATGAAACATGGGGGGGGGGGGGAAGAACCCCATTTCTCCAGGTGCAAATTCCAACTGCGTAGTAAGGGACAACGGGCCTTCCCAGTTATCTGTGGGATTGTTCCCCCTGCTCGAGGCCCGATCCAAAGGTACCAGGCCGTGGGCTGGTGCTTCACGCGTGGATCGTGGAAGATCACTGACCTGTTAGGTGAATTTCGGGTCTCACTTGTCATCCTCAGAGACAGGGTAGACCGATCTTTTGACTAACCCAAACCAGTCATGTGTATGTTGGTGCACACCTGTGACACACGCACATACGCACCAGTGGGTGGATGGGAACATTTCGGGGAGACCATGGCCAGGTTTACAGCTCACAAGAAACTACCCGGGGGGACACAAAAGACTCGCGACCCAGAACCAAGTCGGGGATGCAGATGCGCTCAGACACTCTCAGCGGGGACACAAAAGAGCAGAGAGGAGCGCAGCCCCGCGGATGGGGACCGCCCGGGGCCCACGTGCGGACCCCGCCAACCCCGCAGCCACGCACCCCCCGAGTCCGCCGCGCCCGCCACAAAGCGGACCCCCAACTTGGCCGCAGGGACTTGAGAGCCGCAGGGCGGGAGCCTCGCGCCGCCGCCGCCCGCCAGCCTCGGTCAGCTTTGGCCACCGGTCCCCAGCGGTTCGGAGGGAGCCCGGAGGGGGCGCGTCAAGCCGCCCCGCAGTCCCCTCAGCGCCCGGCCCGGCCGCCCCCGCCGCGGTGGCCACGCTCCTCACCGACACCGAGCGGTGTCCCTCCGCCCCGAGGCCCGCCCGCCCAGGCTGCGCCGCTCCTCCTCACCAGAGAGCGCCGTGCCAGCCCCTCAGCGAGCCCAGAGCCGCCGCCGCCGCCGTCGCTCCGGCGTCCGCGGCCGCGCCGCTGCCATCTTGGCTCCGGCCGGAAGTGACGTCGGCAGGGCGCCCGACACCGACCCGTTGCACAGCTCGTGGCCCGCGACCCCCTGGGGCCCCCCGACACGACTAAGCGGCGTGACCCTGACGGACTGTGTCGGCCTCGCTGTCAGTCACTGGTTCACCTCGGAGAGAAGCCCGCGTCGCCATTGCTGGGCCGGCCTGACCACTGAAGAGTTAGGGCTGAGGGATTCGTAGCTCCTCAGAGAACCCACCACCCTTCAAATGGTCGGGGCACGCTTTAATCCCCAAACTCACGAGGCAGCAGCAGGCAGACTTCTGGGGTTTTGAGGCCAGGCTGATGCGCATAGTGAACTCCAGGACAGCCAGGACCACACCATGAGACCGTGTCTCAAGCAAAACAAGATCAGAAGAAAGGGTCCACTGTGAAGGCCATTATACCTCCGTCGGGCAAATAGACCACTTAGGTTGTGTGCAAAGGACCAGGGCAACCGCGTGCACTAACATGAAACTCCAGCAAAGCAGGTGCAACTGGGTGGCTGTGTTCATCCCTTACCAGGGAGCATTTGCCAGCCGCGGGCCTAGGTCGGTGCCCGGGAGCTTTGGCACCTAACATGGCCTTCACCTTGCCCTTGAGAACTAAGTCAATGTTTACAGACAAGTCAGCAAATAGATGCCTGGACTGTAGTAGTGTGTGATGGAGATGGACTGGGTCGAACTAGAGACCACTTCTGGACATCCCCAGAAAAGATGTCTGACAGGAACACAGCTGCCTATCAATCTGAAGTTGTGGAGAGATGCAGCCAGAGATGCAAGTTACAGTTGTCACATCTGGACGGTATCTAAAGCCATGAATACTTCGAAGTAAAGCTGTCTTCTGAGAAGAAAGGAAGGATCTAAATGTAGTGGACCATATTAGTCCTCTGTGAAAGGATCTAGTCTGAAGAATAGTTAATATATTATGTTCAAATGTGTCTCCAAAACTTTGGAAAGACCAGACATGTAGCAGGTCATTCTCTGTACTGCCACTCACTGACACGGAGACTTCTTACTAATTATGAAAGCTCGGCCTTTAGCTTAGGCTTAGCTCAACTAACTCTTATAACTTAAATTAACTCATTTATATTAATCTACATCTTGCCACGTGGTGTTACATCTCTTTCATCTTGCACCTCCTCTTTCCTCTCCATGTCTGGCTGGTAACGCTGCCTTTCTTTTTCTCAGAGTCCTCTCTGTCTCTGGAAGTCCTGCCTGACCTCTTCCTGCCTAGCTATTTGGCCATTCAGCTTTTTTTTTTTTACACCAGACACAGCAAATATATCTTCACACAGTGTGTAAATATCCCACAACACAGACAAGTTCATGAAATGTACTTGGAGTTTAGAAACTATGTCAATCAACACAGATCTTGAGATGCTCTTACTGTAAGGGATGGATGATATCGCTGATCGTTTCATCAGTGTTGTTGACAGGTGAAGAGAATGTCCAATGTCAAAGTCTTAAAAATTACTGGGTCACTATAGAACTCATGGAAAAAGGGAATAAAACATCAAGTGTTTGCTTATTTCTCTCACTGTTCAAGGAAAAGTTCATAGATCTCAACGATACAGGTAAGCATGTTACTAGAATATATATAATTATGATACAGGCCATCACTGGACTTTTGCACTCTTTACTTGATTAATGCCTTACAACTTAATACATGTACCAAAATCATCTGAGATGTCTGTGGAAGCAAAAGGGAGACCACCATCTCATCTACCACCAAACTGCCACACAAGTCATCATTTTAAAAGAAAACCTAGACTGGAGAGATGGCTCAGAGGTCAAGAGCACTGGATGCTTTTCCAGAGGTCCTGAGTTCAATTCCCAGCAACCACAAGTTGGCTTACAACCATCTGCAATGAGATCTGCTGCCCTCTTCTGGTGTGCAGGCATACATAAAAAAAAAAAAAAAAAAAAAGACCCAGGTTTGATTCTCAGCACCCACATGGCAGCTCACAGCTGTCTGTAACTCCAGTCCCAGAGGATCCAATGCCTTTTTGTAGTCTCTTCAGGAACAAGGCAGACATGTCGCGCACAGACATACATGTAGACAAAAGACACTTACACACATTAAAAGAGAGAGAGAGAGAGAGAGAGAGAGAGAGAGAGAGAGAGAACTTATATGCCACTGACATCTGATAAAATGCAAAAGGAAAATAGGGGACTAGAAGTCAAAAGTGACATGGTAAAACCAGGGAGTATCATTCCAAAAGAAGGCTGACAAAGAAGTGAGTGGCTGTCCTTCCTGTCTTTAGTCTAAAATGACAATGTATTTTTTTCCTCTGAGGCTACTATTTCAGATCTGAGGTCTTAAAACAACAAAAATTTAATCTCTTATAAATGTAGAGGCTGGAATCCAAAATCAGTATCAGTAGGCCAAAGCTAAAGTGTCAGCAGGACCATACTTCCTCTGAGGCCTCTAGAGGATACTGTTTCCTTCTTCCAGCTTCTGGTGGCTGCCAACATTCCCTGGCTTGTGACCATGCCACCAACTCTTCAAGGCCAGCATCTTCACACTCTCTGCTCTAGCTTCACACCACTTTCTCCTTTGTAGGTAGTCAAATTTCCCTCTGTTCTTTCTTAGAAGAAATGCATACACTTGCACTGAGGATCCCCAGATAAACCACAGTTAATCTCTTCATTACTTAGTCACATGCACAGAAGTTCTGCACAAGGTGATGCTTGAAAATTCCAGGGATTTAGGTGTAGTCTAATATTAAGGAATGATTATTTAACCTACCACACTGAGTGTATCTTAGGTATTTCTAAATCCCACCTCTAACCAACCATCATGCACTTTTCATCTGCATATTTTGTTTGGACATGTTTCAATTCTTTAACCTGTGATACCTTTCACGCTGAATAATATGCTTTTTATTTTATCTGTTTAATCGAAAATGACAAAGGCTAAATTGGTGATGATTTCCTATGTGATATACTCAGTGCTATTGTTTTCCTCTTTGAAATGGTGAAATGTGTTGCTAATGAATGAGGGAAGGAATTGAGACACTTTCGTCACAACTCATGGTCTGTTTATTAGAAGACAGAAGTATAAAATGCACTCATTATCAAAATCTGCAACATGAATGAAACTCCATGCTACACCAGTCACCTGACCCAGCTCTGGGCAGTTCTGCACATTATGCATTAACATGGCAATGCTGTTCATGGCACACTCTTCACTCAGTGCAGCATCTCAAAACCCAGAGCAATGTCTAAAAACAAAATAGATCATCTTTATAGGGGCAAAATGACATCTCCCTGGCTCTCAACATGAATAGATTAAAGCAGATATGTATTAGCCCATACAATGTATATTTTAAAAATAGCATGTGGTTGTAATTAGAACCACAGCAATATCTACAGAATTGCCCCCAAAAAAGGTTAAAACATTTTTAGCTGAGATCAAAGAGTTTGAACTACAATGTCAGTGACAACGTGAGTGGACTTAAGACTCCATGAATGACGATAACACTGTTCTCTGCTAAGTTCTGCTATTGTGCATGGATTATCTCATGCTCGTCATAGCCGTGTGTAGTGAGCTCATGCACAGCTGTGGGAACAAAGACTAACATGGATAAAGAAATTGCCCAGTTATGAAATGAGACCAAGGGGGTTGAAGAGATGGCTCAGTGCTTAAGAGCACTCACTGCTCTTCCAAATGTCCTGAGTTCAATTCCCAGCACCTACATGGCAGCTCACAACTGTCTGATGCTGTCTTCTCATGTGCAGATATACATGAAGACAAAGTACCCATATACATAAAATACATAAATAAATAAATCTGAGAAGTGAGACAAAGTTTTTAACTTGGACAGTTCAGCTCCACAGGAAGCAACCACCTCATCCTTGGTGCACATACATGTACATAGACACACACACTTGAGACAAGACCAGTAGTCACTGTGGGCAACTATGATAAATATATGTGCTCTCAAGCATAAATTCTAGTGTAAATGTTGTCATGATGGCCAATCCAACCACAGTTATCAGCTGTCATTACATTCAAGATAATCATGACTTAAGAGTAGGTAAAGGGAAGAGCAGGTATGTGTGTGCATAAAGAGAGCTAGGCCTGGTGACATAAGCCTGCAGTTAAATCTATTTGGGTGGCTGAAGCAGGAAGATCATGAGTTCAAGCACTTCTTAGGCTTCTGAAAAAGTACAAGGACAGACTAGGCAATGGTGTGGCCCTGCCTAGCAAGTGCAAGGTCTTAGGTTTAATTCCTAGTAGAGCAGAGTATAAAACAGTATCTGCATACAAAGACTATGGCCATCCTAAATATTCTCCCTGAACTGTCAGGAGAAAACAGCTTTGAAAAGATCAAAGATGCGGCCTCAAGATCTGAAGAAACTGCCTTATAACCTTGTTTGTTCAGATAATGCACTGTTCACCTTAAAAACAACAAAATGGAAACAAAACAAAATCTCTTTTTGTATGAAGACCAATTATTTTCCAACAAGAAGTAGTATCTCCCTGGTTTGGTCACTTTGCCCTTCTGATCCCCCATCCTCTGCACATCATTTACCCAAGCAAGGAGTGACGTCTTAATCACACAAGCATCCAAAAGATGTGAAGCTTATTTTCTTGATTGTTCTTAAATAAACATGAATGAAGTTAGCCAGGCGGTGGTGGTGCACACCTTTATTCCTAGCACTCAGGAGGCAGAGGCAGGGGCAGGCGGATCTCTGAGTTCGAGGCCAGCCTGGTCTACAGCGTGAGTTCCAGGGCAGCCAGGGCTATGGAGAGACACCCTGACTCAGAAAGAAATAAAAATGACAAAACTAGACATTAGACATCCTGGGGACAAAATACACATCTCGTCATCTGACAAACCCTTGGAGCTACACTGTCTCCTAAGAAAACTGCTGCAGCCTCACAATGCAGCTGCTGCTCCCTGCGGTGAAGTTGAACTGAAAGCAGGGGCTGGAAGTCACCTGGACTGAGCACCTCCCCCTTCTTCAGCCTGGCCACAGCAACGACCGCTGGAGTTGACAGAAGAGGTTGAAGCTGAGATTCATTGTTGACAGACATCTGGTGGTAAGCCAGAGAGAGAGGCAAGGGTCTGTGTGGTGCCAAAGTCTAAGATGTGTCTACTGCTCACGCTGCTTCCGGTCATCAAGGTGCTCCAGGGCGCAGGGGACCAAAACACTGCCCCAGCTCTGCAAGAATGTGGAATCAAGGCTAGAGGACTGGACTTAGAAAGAAAGCAGCTTACAGTGCAGTCAGAGCTTAGAACTGAAAACCTTGCTCTGGCTGTGCCCTTGAGGGCTGCTCCCCACACTGTTATGGGAGGGGAGGGGTTCTTTTACATGTATATGTGTGTATGTGTGTTTGCACATGTGAGTGCACATATGTACATGTGGAGGCCCGAGGCTGACACCAGGCATTTTTCTTGATTGCTCTCACTTTATTTAGTAAGGCAGTCTCTCACTGAACTGGAAGCTCATGGATTCAGCTAGTATATCGTTAGTTAGCAGGTAGCCTTGGGATCCCCTGTCTCAGCTTCCAGAGCATTTGATTTTTAATGAGCTGCCACTCTCACCCACCACTTACATGCATGCTGGGGATCCAAACTCTCATCCTCCCTCTTACATGGCCAGCACTTATCCACTGAGCCTTGGCTCCTGCCTGCCACAGGTGTTTGTTTTGTTTTGTTTTGTTTTGTTTTGTTGTTTTGTTTTAGATAGTCTCTATTTCCCAGGCTGGCCTCAACCTTACTAAGTGTCTGGAGATGACCTCTGCCTCCTGGAATTATAAGCATGTGCCACCACACCCAACCCCACAGGGAGTCTCCCTCCCCCCAAAAATAAACAGTACTTTTTAGAAAAGAAAGGAAAGAGGGCTAGAGAGCTGGCTCAGCACTTTAGAGCACTGGCTTTTCTTTCAGAGAACAAGGTTCAATTTCCAGCACCCACATGGCCCCTCACAATAACTCAGTCTGGGGGGATCTGATGCCCTCTTCTGGCTTTTCAGGCACCAGGCATTCATGTGGTGCACAGACATAGGTGCAGGAAAAATACCCAAACACATAAAATAATAAAATAAATACATTTTAAAAATAGCATTTTAAAAAGAGAAAAAAGAGCAACTTCAAAATGATAAAATGACAATTCTAGCAAAGCTAACTTTATTCCATCCCAAATGAGACACAGATGACAGATTCTTCACTTTTCCTGTGCATTCTTTGAGCCAAACATGCTAATGAATGAGTTAAGAGGTCCAGCCTTTCCCACACAGCTGCCCCTAAGAAGCCGTATTCGCTCCTTTCTCAGAAGCTCCAGTGTGCTGAGCTCAAAAGCCTGCGTGGTTTGTTCCCAAGAACACAAAGGGAAGGTTCCATCTCCGCCGTCCTCGAAGGCAGAATTAATTCACTAACAAACCACCACGATGGCATGAATAAAACATATCCACCGACAACAAAGACAAAGTGAAATGTTTTTCAGCAGGAAGCGGCAGCAGTGTCTGAGGGAACCGAAGATAAATCAGGTGCAGAAATCCACAGGCCACGCTGGGAGGTGAGTTTTCTTCCTTGGGTTAGAGGCCGCACTCTCTGCCTTTTGGGGGGTAACTGCAGACAGGATGAACCATCCTCTGTAGACTACTGGTCATTTCTCACACATCCTCAGCATAAACCATCTCTACACAGGGGCACCACTTCTGCAAAGATGCTGTCTCTAGAGGCCCGTGCTCTGGAAATGCAGGGTTGCTTGCTTGCTATTTGGCTAAGAGTCTCCCATCACCCTTTCCTTCTTCCTTTCTCTTTCTTTCTTTCTTTCTTTCTTTCTTTCTTTCTTTCTTTCTTTCTTTCTTTCTTTCTTTCTTTCTTCCTTCCTTCCTTCCTTCCTTTCTTTTGTTTTTGTTTTTGTTTTTGTTTTTGAGACAGGGTTTCTCTGTGTAGCTTTGGAGCCTGTCCTGGAAATGACTCTGTAGACCAGGCTGGCCTTGAACTCACAGAGATCCACCTGCCTCTGCCTCCTTCCTGAGTGCTGGGATTAGAGTTGTGCGCCAACATTACCCAGCTACCCTTTCTCTTCTGCATCCATAGTTTGTCTTTCTTTAGAAGCCAGCTTCTGGATGAAAGCTTCCTTAGTTATGTGGCTTTTGTAGAAAACAGGATGTTAAAAGGCTGAAGGGTTAAAACAACACACAGATATTCTCAGCAGTCTGCAGGGTAGGATTGGTTGATTCTGAGGGCTCCGAGGGATAACTTGTTGCACATCTCTCTTCAAATTCTGGGTTTGTCTCTGTATTCCCCTAGCTTGTAGACCATTTTCACTCCAGCAACCTCTGCCTTCACAAGGCCTCTTTGAAAGAATACCAATCACTGTATCTGAGACTCGCCCTAGACCAGGATGGTCTCAACATACTGCATCTTCAAAGATGCTATTGAAAGGTCACATTCTGAGGTCACAGAGTACATGAATGTTGGAAGGCACTCTCCAACCCTGAAGCAGAGCCCACATGTGTTGTTACCTCTTTCTATGGGTTTCATTACAACCTGCATCTGCAACTACATTGTACTGCCTACTGCAGTGCGATTCCCGAACGTGTGTGTCTTATACCCCAAAGGTATTTTAAGCCCCATGAGAAAGAAACAATCCTACAACATCTCCGTTGTGTTTCAGTGACGGACAGGTGTTTTCCTCATAGATACTGTTGAATAATAAGTATAATGCTCTGTTTTGTCATTTAAATATGATCTCTAAAGTAGAAATATCAGCCACAGCCAAGGCTGGGATGCAGTTCAGTAGTAGAGTACTGGTTAGCTGGAGGCAGACCCTAGATTCTGTCCTCCACACTGGGAAGAAAATGCCTTCAATTCACGTTCCTTCCTTTCTCTATCCTGTCCAAGGGATTGAAACTTTGATTTCCTCATAAGATTCTTGAACTACCAACAGAAATATGAATTCTTTTGCATGCATGATAAGAGCGCGTTGCATTCCTTTGTCGAAAAGATTGTTTCAACAATATGAAGCAACCATACAGGCGTCATAGGCAGGGCAGTACCTATCAGGGCTGAAATATCAGAGCTGGGTTTGTAAGCATTGACACTGGTCTCTGTAAGCCAGTTGTGACTAACTCTAATTGTGAAACTGGAGAAGACATTTTACCTTCAGGGGCCATTTTGCAAGGGCAGCAGCAGCAGTATCATCATTGACTAGAGAGCAGGCCTGGCCTTTAGTTGGTCCTGGCCAGGCAGGCTGCTAAACATTCTACTTGGTACAGGAAAATATCTCCCATATCAAAGGAATATCTGGCGGCAAATACCACAACTGTTCACAGAGCTGTACTAGATAACTCTATGTTTGATTTTCCAGCCTCACCTGGAGATATGTTTCTTCTTGACTGGAATATGGAACCCGGGCTCATAGAAAAAGAGAGTATTGTCCGTTTTCTATTATTTTTCCCATTCCAAGAGCTCTTTCAGATTTTTTTTTCCTTAATCCATTCCCGTGGCAGTTTGAATAAGAAATGTTCTCCATGGTCTCAGGCACTTGAAAACTTTGTCCCCAATTGGTAGCACTGTCTGGGGAGGTTTAGAAGGTGCATTCTTGCTGGAGGAAGTATGTCAGTGAGAAAAGACTTTGAGGTTAAAAAGCCGTGCGCTGCGTCTAGTTTAACTCTCTCTCTCTGCTTCCTGCTTGGGCTTGAGAATGCGAGCTTACAGCTTCCTGTGCCTGCTGCTTGCTGCTGTGCCTCGCTGTCATGATAGACTCATCCCCAAATCATATGCTCAGTTAAACCCCTCAGGAAGTTGATTTTTTTTGTCACCCCTCATGAAATGTTACTATCACAAGCATGTTAGTGTATACACTGTACAAACATTTATGCATTGAATATTCTAGAATAAGCTAATCTTGTATGTAAGAGGACAATGAGCTTTTGTGAAAATAGTCGCAGGAGCTAAGGGTGTGGTTCAGTGGTATAGTACTGATTACCGTGCATGAAGCCGTTGGTTTCATCTCCAGCAAGGAAAAAAAAAAGCCATCTGAACCTGGCATGGTGGTGCTTGACTGTAATCCCAGCTACTAAAGAGGCTGAGAGGATTATTTGAACCCAGAGTTCAAGGCCAGCCTGGGCAACATAGTGAGACTATTTTCTTTTTTATTCTTTTAATGGTATATAAAAAAGACAGGGGGGAAATGGGAAGAGAGGTTTAAGTAAGGAGAGGATGGAAGAGTACAGAAGGGGAGGGGTTTAGGATACAGATAACCAATACTAAGGGTGTTTGGACAAAGGCATATAGAAACCAAGGATTTTTTTAAAGATAGATAGGTAGGTAGATAGATGATAGATAGATAGATAGATAGATAGATAGATAGATAGATAGATAGATAGATAGATAGATGTGAGTTTAATTGAATTACCCTACACAAAAGATGATAGTCTTCTCAGAAGCCATAGATTACTAAATCAAAAGCCCTGAGTCAGATGTGGGATATCTCTCCTTAAACTGTTAGTCGGGGTGTCCTGGAGACCTCCCAAACAATACAAGCTATTGCTCTTACTCTCGGTTGCCCACAGGCACTAAATGGTAAAACTCTATTGCTAAAGACATCACATACTTTTGTCACAGGACATGGAGGAATCTAGATGATACTGACCACAAAGCTTCCTCAATTCTAGATAGATTGCATAGTGTTAGAGAGTGCTGTACAGCCTCCGAGTGGGAGAGGAATCTACATTCTTACCTAGCTGAGAATTCTCTGTGCTACAATAATGACTGCCCATGAGTACAATGGTGGTATAAATCTTATGGGGGTAACCAATCACTCTTTAGTTGGCTTTAGGCCTGATCCATAGATGGGAACATATGTCTGCTACTGTAAATCTGGACAAGAACCCATGGCTAGGGGGATATTAGGACTCGGGGTGACACTACTCCAACTATTTTGCTGAATGAACATATTATCAAACTGCCCTCTAAATTCACATCTTTATACCCATAGATTAGTACAGCTCTCAGACCTCATTAGAGAAGATTCTTTGTTCAGTGGACAGCAGGTAACTAGTTCAAGTACAGAGAAAGTCATTGTGTCATTGTGTCATTGGAGTACACAACCACAAATGGGACATCTACATCACACCCTCTCCCCTCAAGGCTCAGGGACCATTGTGGAAGAGGGTAATATTGTGTAGAGCTGGAGACTGAGAAGGACTGGAGTGAAACAATGTCTTCCAGCCTTGACAGGACTTGCTGTGCTCGTGAACTCAGAGCAGCTGCCCTCACAAAATCAAGCCAATCAGCGTTCCAGCATGGAGAGGCAAGAGGCGCAGGAGCTCCCACCATAGCTAAGGAGTTATTGACAGTTGATGGCTTCTGGGAGAAGGAGAGTCAGTTTTCTTTAGAGTTATGGCCCCTAATAGGTCAACCACCCTCCAGTGGATGGCCTCACATACAAGTATATGGGTGGCATAAATTGAAGTCTGTGGGTTCTTTTAAGGGACACAAACTTTGAAGGAGGCATGGAGTATACCTGGGAGGAGTTGGGGGAAGGAGTAGGGGGTAAATATGATCGAAATACATTGTATGTGTGTATGAAAGGATCTGAAAGAATGAAGATATCATAATTTTAAAAATAGTAAAATCCGCCGGGCGTTGGTGGCGCACGCCTTTAATCCCAGCACTTGGGAGGCAGAGCCAAGCGAATCTCTGTGAGTTCGAGGCCAGCCTGGGCTACCAAGTGAGCTCCAGGAAAGGCGCAAAGCTACACAGAGAAACCCTGTCTCGAAAAAACCAAAAAAAAAAAAAAAATAAAAATAAAAATAAAAATAAAAATAGTAAAATCCACTGGGCAGTGGTGGCACATGCCTTTAATCCCAGCACTTGGGCGGCAGAGGCAGGTAGATCTCTGTAAATTCAAGGCCAGCTTGGTTAACAGAGCGAGTTCCAGGACATCCAGAGCTGTTATGTATAAAAACCTTGTCTTGGACAACCAAAAAAAAAAAGAAGGTAAAATCCAGAAATGTGGTAAAATACATTTAATGTAAGGCACAAAGCTACACAGATAAACCCTCTCTCAAAAAACTAAATAAAAAAAAAATTTACTATCTAAGGCATTTTTAAGTGGGCAATCCAGTGACATTCAGGGCACTTGATGTTTAACACTTATAGCCATCCTGTAGCTGGAGAGTTTCTCTCCGGGTCCTGCTGAGCCCTGGCAGTCAGACTGTCCACGGCATTTCCACGTGCTGCTTGTCATGGCGGCAGCTGGTAGTGTCTCCCTCCGCCTTCCTATCCTCTCAATGCTCCTCTCTGTTAGTCCCGCCTATACTTCCTACCTGGCCACTGGCCAATCAGTGTTTTATTTAATAACCAATCAGAGCAACACATTTGACATACAGACTACACCACAGCACCATCCAACCCCAGAAATGTTTTTATCTTATAAAACTGCTGCCCAGCACTCATGAAGGGACAGTTCCCTCTGCCAGTCCATGGCAACTACAATTCTGCTTTCCGCCTCTGTGAGTCCGAGTGTTCTAGGTATCTCAACGCATCTATCTTTTGGAGATTATTTAATATCTGCTACTGTATATCTCCAAGCTTCATCCATGTTGCAGCATGTAGACAAAATTCTAAATGTTCTTATTAAATAGGAAACACAGAGCCAAATACAGAGTTAAAGCCAAAGAGATCAGAGCAAGAGCCACGACTACCTTAACTGACAACCTCACTGCCGTCGCTCAGAGAGAGAGAGAGAGAGAGAGAGAGAGCTTCTTCCTGTGTGTCTTATGTTCTATTGCTTTCCTGTTCTGCCCTCTCATTGGCTCTAAGTCCAGCCACATGACTTCCTCGTCACTATATGTCTGTATAGGAGGTCTGTCTATATAGACCTCCTGGTCTCTATGGTTGGTACTGGAATTAAAGACTTAGGTCACCACGCTTGGTTGTCCTTGACCACACAGAGACTCTGCCTGCCATGTGATCAGATTAAGGGTGTGGGCTACCACCACCTGACTTCCATTCCTGGCTCGCTAATGACCTCTGATCTCCAGGCAAACTTTATATATTAACATACAAATAAAATCACATTTCAGCACAATAAAAATATCACCACAGCAGCATGTGTCAAAATGCCTTGCATTTAAATTTTTTACATTTATTTATATGGCGTGTGTGTGTGTGTGTGTGTGTGTGTGTGTGTGTGTTCACCCATGCCATGGCATATGTGGAGATCAAAGGACAACTTGCAAGAGTTGATTTTCTCCTTCTACCCTGTGGGCTCCAGGATCAGTCTCAGGTCATCAGTCTTGGGGGACTTTATGCACTGAGCCATCTTGCTAGCGCTCTTTCATTTGGAAAGCTGGATAATATTCTATTGTATGTACATACTATATCTTGTTCTTCCGTTTCCTCTCTGGCTACAAACTTTTTAACTGTTAAAAATAATACCGTTACCAACATGTATATAAAATTCTTACACATTGTTTTCAATTTGTAAAATATGTTCTCTTTAAGATTGCTTTTAATTTTTACGTGTATGAGTGTTTTGACTGCATGTGTGAAAGTGCACCACCTGCATGCAGTGCCCTTGGAGGCCAGAAGAGGGCACTGGATAGCCTGAAATGAGTAATAGGTGGTTGTGAGCTGCCATGTGGGTGCTAGGAACTGAACCTGGATGCTCTGGAAAGTCAGCCAGTGCTCTTAACCACTGAGCCATCTCTCCAGCCCCTGCTCTGAATTCTTTGGGGTCAATATACAGAAGAGGAATTGCTGGATCGTGTGGTAATTCTATTAAGTTTTTGAGGGGCTGCTGCACTCTTTCTGGGGTTGCCGCTGATGCTATACAGATGGTCCAGTTTCCCTATATCCTCAGCACCGCTCATTTTTCTATCTGTTCAGGTGTTGTGTTTTCTTACAGGGCCTTACTACCTGGGGTGAGGTGGTATCTCATTGTGGTGTGACTTGAGTCCCTGGAATGATTCTAATGGTGTTTTTCCTTATCCTTGACAAAAGAACGGATGCAACGCAGAGGAGTCGAGACTGATTCTGTCCCCTGCCAGTTTCAGAGTTTTCAATCCATCATGACAAGGAGTGTCCAACAAAGCAGTTCACCTCATGGTGTGCAACTGAGAGGAAGAGAACACCACATCGCAAACCTTCTCCTCCTCCTTTTGTCCATCCAAGCCTGGCCCCAGACTATTGGGGTGGGTCCTCTGCAACTACGCTCCCACACCCCCAGAACTGTGCTTTATAGGCTTCCCAACCCCATCAAATGGACAAACAAGGATAAATTGTGTGTGTGTGTGTGTGTGTGTGTGTGTGTGTGTGTGTGTGTGTGTGTTGAGGATGTGCACATCTGTCATCCCAGCATTCAGGAAGCAGAGGTAGGTGGATCTCTGTGAGTCTGGAAGCCAGCCTGGTCTACACAGCCAGTTCTGAGCCAGCCAGGGATACTGTTAGGCCCTTGTTAAAAAAAAAAAAAAAAAACATAAATGAGTTGGTCACATGACAGTATTGCCATTTTGTTTATCTAAATTGTGTCCTTTGGTTATTTTTAAGGCTGAGTACATTTATGTGAAAATAGTTCTCTGTTCAAAGATCTACAAGGATTGTGCTGAGCAAACCCAAAGAGGCAGCATGCCAAATGTGCCTCTCAACAACGAGAAGACCGAAGCTTCACAGCCCAGCACTGTGGAGACTGTATCTAAAAATACCCACTCACTAAAGCTTCACTAGAACTGGAGAGGGACAGCCCCTATCCAGGGGTGTCTCACGCAGAAAAATGGCCTGGCAGACACAGCCCAGCAAGAGCCGGATGCACAGAACACCCTCTTACGTGTTCTTCTCCAGGAGCAGCTGTCAAAACAATTTACAGGCAAGATTGACAGCTCATTAGCATCCCTTAGCCAACCAGGGTGCAGACTGCTTTCTAGCAGCCAGAGCAAAGGAGAGGAAGCAGCTGCCCTCGGCCAGGAGGCTCCAGCTCCACTTCTTCTGACATGATTCACATTAACAACAGGCATGCTTATGGACTGGGTTTTTAGTCACATGGGGTTGTCATCACAAGTCACAGATCCTCAACCGCTTCTTATAATTGACTGTGATGAAGTATCACGCCTGTCCTCACGGGAGGGCAAACAAACATTTGTCAGGAAAGTCCTCTTTTGTGTGAGATTCACAAACAGTGCTTAAGTGTAAAATGGACTCCTGCTTCTCTTTGCAAAATATTTATTTTAGCCGCCACAAACTTGGGTGCTTTGTTCTTTGTTTTTGAGTGTTGGTGGTTTAGGCATTTGTACAGCCTTAGTGGTGATGCCTAATATCCCTGGGTCTGCTTTATATTACATCTGTAAAATAAAGGAGTTAAACTAAGCCACTAAGGCTCCCTCTAGTTCTAAAAGTTTATGGTTCTGGTTGCATCTATACACATTTCTCCAGGGCAATTTCACAACTGAGCATTAAAACCAGCCATAATTGATTAGAGGTATTTTGAAATACAAGTAGTTGATCTCTTAGATTATGAGAAATGCTCTTAAAACAGTAAATACTATGGACTGGAGAGATGGGCCAGCAGGTTAGATCTTTTGCCCCCCTTGCAAAGGACCCGGGTTCACAGCCTTCTGTAACTCCTGCTTCAGGGGATTGGACACCCTCTTCTGGCCACTGCAGGCACTACATTCATGTGGTGCATATACATAATTCAGGCAAACACTCATAAACATAAAATAAAATTAAATCAACATTTTCTAAAATAATAAATGTTCTAACCAGGCAGTGTACACCTGTAACTCTAGCACTCTGGAAACAGAAGCAGGAAGACCATGATTTCGAGGCCAGTCTGGGCCACATAACAGATCTCCATCTTTAAACAAAACAAAACAATCCAAATTTCCCAAATTATAAACATTCTTTTTATGAAACTTTTTAGCAATAACTATTTAAGCAAAAAAGAAAATATGCAAGTCATCTTCCATTACACACAGCATAGAAAACAAATAAAAAGCACACTTTTCCATAATTTGATACTTATTCTCTAACATCACTATGAAATTTGGATATTTGTAGCTAAAAGGGGAATTTTTTTTCAGTGACAAACCCCAGACTCAATACTGTATGAAATATAGAATATATAAGCATATACATATGAATATATTATAGAAATTACATGATACAAACATATATAAAACAGCCTGAAATAGAAAAATATGCTTAATAAGGAATGTATGTGCTATTGTATATAAAAGTCACTATTCTGACCAGGTGTCATGATGGTGCACGCCTATAAAATCCCAGTGCTCAGGAAGTTAAGGCAGGAGAATTGTTACAAATACAAGGCCAGCCTGGGCTACACAGTGAGTGTCCTATCCTTCAGCTGTGGGTTCCAGGGACTGAACTCACGTTGTCAGGCTTGGTGGCAGGCCACTTTATCCATTGAGCCTCCTCACTGGTCCTCTTCATTTCTCTTTCCTGAGTTGTTCATCAGATGAAGGTGCCAGAATTGTGTAGGAAAAAAGATTTCATGTCACTAAATGAGCCATGTGTCAACATGAAGTTCATCCTGTCCAGATTCGTTTGTTCAGTCATCATAGATTTACTGAGCACCGTGCCCTCACGTAACTGGGATTTACAATTTGCGTCTGAAGTCACAGTTTATCTCACCTGGAGGTCAAGGCATTCCAGAGTCATCAACCTTGACATTCAGTCACCAGGGAGTACAAGGATAATACAAGTCACAGGAATAAGTTCTTATGACCTTGGGTAGGCAGGGACTTTTCAATGTGATAAGCTCAGAAGCAGTTAGAGGGGGAAAATGACTTGGATCTTATCAAGCTAAAAACCCAGTAACAAATAAACCATCAAGAAAGTACAAGGCTGTCCAATGACAGAAATACTTATAAACTGTCTCAATGGGGCAGGAGAGATGACTCAGCACTTAAGAGCTCTGGCTGCTCTTCCAGAGAACCCAGGCTCAGTTTGCAGCACCTACAGGGCAGCTCACAGCCATCCGTAACTTCAGTTCCAGAGGATACGATGCCCTCTTCTGACCTCCACAGGCACCAGGCACATATGTGGTGCACATACACACATTCAACAAAATACTCATATACGCCGGGCGGCGGCGGCGCACGCCTTTAATCCCAGCACTCAGGAGGCAGAGGCAGGCGGATCTCTGTGAGTTCAAGGCCAGCCTGGGCTACAGAGTGAGTTCCAGGAAAGGCACAAAGCTACACAGAGAAACCCTGTCTCAAAAAACAAACAAACAAAAAAACCCAACAACAACAACAAAATACTCATATATACAAAATAATAAATCTAAAAAAAAAAATTTAAACTGCGTCTCTGATAAGCATCTCCTATCCAGATTATGTGAAGAACTTTCACAATTCAATAACACAAAGAAAAATTGCCTTTTATAAATTTTAATTTGTTATTTTTTAATTTATATTTTGCACATGTAGGTGTTTTCCCTGCAATATATGCATGTGTACCACATACATGCCATGGAGGTCAGAAGAGGGTGTCAGATCCTCTGTAACTGAAGTTACTCGAGATTGTGAGTTACCATAAGGGTGCTAGGAATTGAACCCAGGTCCTCTGCAAGAGCAGCAAATGGTTGGTCTTAACTGCTGAGCCATCTCTCCAGCCCCGTTTCTTGTTACTGTTATTTTTTTTTTTTAGATTTATTTATTTATTATGTATACAGTATGTATGACTGCAGGCCAGAAGAGGGCACGAGATCTCATTACAGATGGTTGTGAGCCAACATGTGGTTGCTGGGAATTGAACTCAGGACCTCTGGAAGAACAGTCAGTGCTCTTAACCTCTGAGCCATCTCTCCAGCCCCCAGCTATGTTATATATTTTTTTGTTACTGTTATTTGTTATTGTTGTTTTTAAGGGAAAAATACTTGAATATACATTTCCCCCCAAAAGATCCTGACTATCCAGAATCATTCTTTGGGGAAATGCAGATCAAAACCACCACGAGACACCACTTCACACCCACTGGGGGGGCTGTTATCAGTAGGCAAAAATGACAAATGTTGGCCAGGCCCTGACATGACTGGGACGCTTATACGCTACTGACGGGGATGTGAAGTGGAGCAGCAGCTTGGACAACTGCTTGGCAAGTCCTGGAAGAGTCGTGCATAGTTATCACACGGCCCAGCAGTCCGTGCCTGGATACACATGCAAGAGTACTGAGAAAACAGTACTGAGAAAACAGCCGCAAAGGTAGATGTCCTCTGGGGAGGCCTACAAGGGGAATTGTGGGAATAGTCACGAGCCATCCTAAGAAGCTACTGGATGCCACTGCGGAGAGCCAGGCTGCAGGAGGGAGACCAGCCTCTCTGGTCCTGCTTCTTCTTCCCTGGTGGCCTTGTGCCACTACCGTCATTCATTTTGCTTTGAAAATCCTGGACCACTGCCTTCTAAAGGTACAACCAATCCTTGCGGGACTTGGGGACTGATTGGAATATACTGGGAGTCCTGGCTGCCTCTGGTCCCTCATACCTACACTGTGCCTGGGTCTCCTGCCTCCTCTCCAGGCATGGATAACGGCCTCTGTGGTGGACCCTAAGGCCTCCACAGGTACTGAGAGCAGCGGGCGGGGGACTGAGGAATCAAGAGACGTGCTTAGAGAGTCTCAAAATAAAGAAGGGTATGTTGGAGAGAGAACACCCAGGGAATGGGGCTGGAGAGATTTCTCAGTGGTTAAGCACACTGGCTGCTCTTCCAGAGAACCTGGCTTCAATTCCCAGCACCCACATGGCCCCTCACAACAATCTGTAACTCCACTTCTTGGGAATCTAATGCCCGCCTCTGACTTCCCAAGGCTCCAGGCACACACACAGCACACAAACATACATGCAGGCAAAATACCCATACACATAAAATAAAAACAATAACTAAATTTTTAAAAACAAAACCCAGAAAACTAGATAACAAAGATTTCAAAAAATGTAATTAATAAACTTAATTATTAAATAGTTTAATAAACATAAATATGTGAGCACGAATATACGTGTGCACATTTATATAGTCTATTATAAGGTATATATGCATTATGTATGTGTGTGTATTGAGAGAGGGGAAAGAGAGAGAGAATGCTAACACAAACCAGAGTTCATCATCTTTCTTCCACATTTTTAAGAACATGTGGAAAAAATTCTTTAAAATTAAACCATGAATTGGGTCATAAAATAAGTCTCAGTAAATTCCAAAGGTGCAGGATCATAGCCATGCAGACCTTGTTCCTCAACTCAAATGCAATAAAATTAGAATTTAATAACAAAGGCAGAGCCCAAAAAAACACCAGACACCAGGCACCCCAAAGAGTCCTGAGTGAAAAGCCACGTGTTTTGAAGGGGATCCAAAGGAAAATGAAGACGTTCTTAGAGTGTGGTGATAATGTGTACACTTGTCTGTGCTGCTGAGAACCCAGCAGGAGCCCCTTGCATTGGGACCAGCATTGTGCCCCATGGGCTTCCATGCCAATGCAGAGTCAGGCAGGGGTGGAGTCACGTGGTTTTTAATGCTGAAGTTGAAAGGGAGTTGGCTCCCTCTGTCTCTCCTCCAAATTCCCCAGCTTGGCCTTGAACTCTTGATGCTGTGCTGTTTGTGTGTTTGAGAGACAGGGTCTCACTATGTAACTCTGACTGCACCGGAGCTCACTATGTAGACCAGCCTGGCCGCAAACTCAAAGAGATCCTCCTGCCTCCCAAGTGCTGGGATTGAAGGTGTCCACCACTACGCCTGCCCTGCCGCCACCAATCTTGCTGACGTAGAGTGTGAATTAGGAATGTCTAGGTTATTACATGAAGTAGCTGAGTGGTGTGTGTGGGGTGCAGGTGCTTGCACTCATGTGTGCAGATGTGGACACCAGATGTCAATGTGAGGTGTCTTCCTTTGTCTCTCTCCATCCTTTTTTGTGGTGATATTTTATTTGTACTGAAATGTTATTTTAGTTTTATGTTAATAAATAAAGTTGCCCTGGGGTCAGAGCTATTAGAGCCATAGTAAGAGCGTGGTGGTTAGAAGAGCTAGGTAGATTTCTGTGTGTTCAGGGATACAGCCAGTATTGGAGACATACGCCTTTAAGACCTGGAGGGCGGTACTTACAGGCAGTGATGAGGCAGTCATGTGGTTGGGTTTACAACCAATGAGAAGGCAGAACAGAAAGATTATTTAAACAGGGACACAGGAAGTACCTCCCTCTCTCGGGGAAGTTAGGAGCACTGCAGGAGGTAAGATTTTATCTCTGAGCTCTGACCTCTCGGCTTTTCTCTTTTACCTTGGCTCTGTGTTTCTTATTTTAATAATACGATTGGTTACATCTACATCTGGCGCCCAACGTGACAAGAATCCATTAAAAACTGCTTGGGGCCGGCTCCCTAGCCGGAGCAGCCGGCTCCCTAGCCCTGGCCCAGGTCTGGGCTCAGGCTGGACTGTGAGCTGCTTGCTTAAAGCCAGTGCTACAAACAGCTCAGGCCTGCCTTGCTAAACAGGGCCCCTGGCTGTAAAGCCAAGCCTTGACTTGGCTCAAGAGGGAACAAGTGGCTGGCTTTAAGCTTTAGCCGGCTACCCCTTCGATTTCACTTTCACTTTAGCTTTCGCTTTCGCTTTCTCTCTTGCTTTCTCTCTGTCTCTCTGTTTCTCTCTCTCTCTCTCTCTCTCTCTCTCTCTCTCTCTCTCTCTCTCTGGATTTACACCTAGGACTCTAGGTGGCTGTTTTGAAATTCGCTCGGATTTCTACTGTTCTACGCAGATTTGGTAAGTCATAAAGGAAACTATTTAAAAGACAAATTTTTTCCACATTTAAAAAAATGGGTTTCCTGTGTACATTGGAAGAAAATTGGGTTTTGTTTGAAATTTTAGGCAGTCTGACAATGGAACAACTATATGAAAAGATTAGTATTATGGGAATTATGCAGTTAATCACCATGCTTATTCTCATTTTACTATTTAAAAAGATAGTCGATTTAAGTGCCAGGATAACAGCTTTAGAAAAACCTGTTAATTTTAACAGTGAAGTTGGTTCAAGTTTGGATCATAAGGTTACAGAAAGAAAGCCTGTTTTCACACAGTCATCCTTAATTTATCCTGTAACCGTACAGCAGATGCCTGATCAAATGGCTACACAAAATATCTGGGCTCCAATTGAACTAATGGATTTTAAAAGGTTTAAGGAGGCAATAGTATCTTATGGCATGCATTCCCCATATGTAAAGCAAATGTTAAACTCTTGGTCAACATATAATAGGATTATACCACAGGACTGGCGGGACCTTGCACAAGCTGTTCTGGAACCCAGCCAGAGAATTCAATTTCTAACGTGGTTTAAGGAGGAAGCTAGAAACGTAGAAACACAATGGAGGGATAAAGGAATACAAGTTTGTCAGGATCAGCTTATTGGAGAAGGCCAATATGCTTCAATACAAACACAATGTTTATATGATGTTCAAACCGTAATTTTATGTCGAATGGCAGCCTTGAATGCATGGGACAGAGTTGATGAACCAGGAAAAAAACCTGAGTCATTCACAAAGGTTATGCAAGGCCCAAAAGAATCTTTCACAGATTTTTTAGAAAGACTGGCTTCAGCAGTAAACAGAATGGTCTCAGGATCAGAAGCTAGTAAGGCAATAATTGAAGCTTTGGCATTTGAGAATGCGAATGCAGCATGCAAAAGAATAATCAGGCCGTTAAGGGCAAGATCT
This sequence comes from Peromyscus maniculatus bairdii, assembly GCF_049852395.1. NCBI lineage: Eukaryota > Metazoa > Chordata > Mammalia > Rodentia > Cricetidae > Peromyscus > Peromyscus maniculatus. The sequence goes on from NC_134853.1 coordinate 162,120,114, forward strand.
GCACCTTTGGAAGATTGGATTAGAGAAACAATTAATGTTGAGGTTGATGAGCATGATACGTGGGTAGGAGAAGTAATTTCAAAAGGTTTGAGGAGTGTTAGATGTTTTGGGTGTGGAAAGCAAGGACATTTGAAAAGGGACTGTAAACAGGTCATTCCTAGAAGCAATGTTTCTTCAAGGAACAATGGCAACAGAATGCCCCTTCCTTCTGGAGTATGCAGAAGGTGTGGTAAGGGAAAACACTGGACCAACGAATGTAGATCAACAAAGGACAGACAGGGTAATCCTTTGCCTCAGTTTTCGGGAAACTCCCGGAGGGGCCTCATGCAGGCCCCCATAGCAAAACCAGTTCAAACCTTTCCTGCAGCTGTAGAGGAAATCCCTGCTCTGAGCGATTAAATAACCAAATGACTATTGGAATAAATCATGCTGGTCAGGATGATGAAAAAGAGAGAATAGAAAATTCAGGAGAAAACATAAAGAAAATTTTTTGGCAAACTTCTATTAATGAACAGAGACCAAAATTAACGATAAAAATAAATGGTGTTTTGTTGTCTGGTCTGGTAGACACAGGTGCGGACATTACCATAATTGCACCAGAATTTTGGCATCCAGCTTGGCCTCTTCAAGAGGTAAACGTTCAACTGTTAGGAATTGGGACATTATCTGGAGTGAAACAGAGTGCAAGATGGCTGGAATGTATAGGTCCAGAAGGACAGAGAGGAAAATTAAAACCATATGTCGCTAACATAGCTATGAACCTGTGGGGTCGAGACTTGTTGCAACAATGGAATACTCAGATTAAAATCCCTCCAATCTCAGAAACAAATCATAAACTAGCACATGTTTCTGAGAGAAATATTAGAAGGCATTATTTTGAGTGGTCACCAGCCATCCATATTATACAAGAACAGGGCACAACAACTGATAATCTTCCAAAAATACCAACAGCTCTACCTTTAAAATGGTTAACAGACAAGCCTGTATGGGTTCAGCAATGGCCTTTAACAACAGAGAAACTCCAGGCTTTAGAAGAGCTGGTAGAAGAACAGTTAAATGCTCAGCATATTGAACAGTCAACCAGCCCTTGGAATTCTCCTGTATTTGTTATTAAAAAGAAATCTGGTAAATGGAGAATGGTAACAGACCTTAGAGCAATTAACAAAGTAATTCAGCCGATGGGCTCTCTACAATCTGGAATTCCTTTGCCTACTCTGTTACCAAAAGGATGGCCTCTCATAGTTATTGATTTAAAAGACTGTTTCTTTTCAATACCCTTACAAGAAAAAGACAGAGAAAGATTTGCTTTCACAGTGCCTACTTATAATAATTCTCAACCGGTTAAAAGATTTCAATGGAGGGTCCTCCCACAGGGAATGTTAAATAGCCCAACTCTGTGCCAATATTTTGTACAACAGCCATTGGAAGTAATACGTAAAAAATTTCCTAAATCTATAATTTATCATTATATGGATGATATTTTACTAGCTGACTCAAATGCAGATACTTTAGAAAGAATGTTTGAAGAAGTAAAGAAAATTTTGCCTTGCTGGGGATTACAAATTGCTCCTGAAAAGATACAAAGAGGAGATTCTATTAATTATTTAGGATATAAAATAGAGCTACAAAAAATTAGACCCCAAAAGGTGCAAATTAGGAGAGATAGACTACAGACTCTTAATGACTTTCAAAGATTATTTGGAGATATTTCTCATCTACGAACTATTGTTGGGGTAAAAAATGATGAACTGACTAATTTGTTCAAAACCTTAGAAGGTGACAAGGACTTAAATAGTCCAAGAGAATTATCACCTGAAGCTGAGAAAGAATTGGCCTTGGTAGAAAAGAAAGTACATGAAGGGCACGTGGATCGTATTGATCCAAAGCTGGATTGCATTTTGGTTATTTTACCTTCTAGGCATTCCCCTACTGGAATATTAATGCAGAGGGAAGATATTATATTGGAATGGATATTTTTACCAAATAAACCAAATAAAAAATTAAAAACTTATGGGGAAAAAATCTCTGACTTGATTTGGAAAGGAAAATTGAGACTTCGTCAGTTAGCAGGAATAGACCCAGCAGAAATTGTCGTACCTTTAACTAAGGAGGACATTGAAAAATTATGGACAGAAAGTGAACCTTGGCAAAGAGCTTGCAGTAATTTTTTGGGAGAAATTAACAGCAAATATCCCAAAAGCAACAGAATTGATTTTATAAAGAGAGCTGATTGGATCTTGCCTCGAATTGTACGGCAAAAACCCATATCTGGAGTTCGTACATTTTATACAGATGCCAACAAACAAGGAAAGGCAGGTTACAAATCAGAAAATTTAAGTAAAGTGGTACAAAGTCCTTATAATTCAGTGCAAAAATCAGAATTGTATGCTATTCTGTTGGTATTAATGGATTTTTCAGAACCTCTCAACATAGTAACTGACTCTCAGTATGCTGAAAGAGTGGTATTACATATTGAGACTGCAGAATTTATCCCTGATGCTTCAGAATTAACTTCACTATTTATTCAATTACAAGATACAATCAGGAAAAGGAGTCATCCTTTATATATAACTCACATCCGATCTCATACTGGTCTGCCAGGCCCTCTAGCACAAGGCAATGATGAGATTGATAAATTATTGATAGGAAATGTGCTGGAGGCCTCAGAATTTCATAAAAAACATCATGTCAATAGTAAAGGTTTAAAAAAGGATTTTTCCATAACCTGGCAACAAGCCAAAGAAATAGTAAAGAAATGTCCTACTTGTTCCTTCTATAATCAAACGCCATTACCAGCAGGATGTAACCCAAAGGGTACTCAGAGGAATGAAATTTGGCAGATGGATGTGTTTCACTTTGCAGAATTTGGAAAATTGAAATATGTACACCACACCATTGATACTTATTCAGGATTTCAATGGGCAACTGCTTTGAGTTCTGAAAAAGCTGATTCTGTAATCACTCATTTGCTAGAAGTTATGGCCATCATGGGTATACCTGCACAAATCAAAACTGACAATGCTCCATCATATGTCTCTGTTAAAATGAAACAGTTTTTTGCTTATTACAATATAAAGCATATTACAGGTATACCACATAATCCTACAGGTCAAGCAGTTATAGAAAGGTCAAACAGAACTCTAAAGGATATGCTAAATAAACAGAAAGGAGTAACAAAAACCCCCAGAAATAGACTGCATAATGCTCTATTAACTTTGAATTTTCTGAATGCCAATGAGAAAGGAACAACAGCTGCAGAGAGACATTGGGTAATAGAAAAAACTACAGAATTAAATCAGCCTATATACTTTAAGGATGTGCTGACCTCAGAATGGAAGCCAGGGTATGTATTACGTTGGGGACGAGGTTTTGCTTTTGTTTCTATAGGAGAAGATAAGCTGTGGGTACCATCAAAATTGATAAAGGTTCGATTTGAACAAGAGAAACCTCTTAATTAGAGGAGGTGATAGTTCATCAACCAGCATGAACATCCAATTTAAACTAACTTATACCTGTAACACATGTCTTTTCATTTAATCAGATAATAACTTGCCAAAAAGGAACATCCCCAAAATTAGTCTTGGGGGAAGGTTTTTGTTTTTGTCTTTTAGGAGAATGAAGGTTAAGGAATCTGAAGGACACAAGACAAATGAGACAACTGAAGAAAAGGGACAAATCATCTATCCCAGGAAACAGAGTATATGGGAGTATATGGCATATGGGTATATATTATCTAAAAAATTTTATGTCTTCTTAAATGTTTGTTTCTGCTTTTCTCTAAAGATTTAACACTATTGGTTTTCTAATAGTCCCAGTTCAATTAAAATTTAAAGCTGACTTTGGAGTTGGAGAATGGCTCTCTCCTTCTTTAAACTCAAGCATGTTGTTAAAATGAAAATACAAACTCCCTGTATCATGACAGAATAAAAGAGCCATTTTCTGCTATGGGACAGGACAAAAGCCAAATTAATTAAGGGACTATTCTATTACTAATCTCAACTCTTTGATTCTATTCTGATTCTTTAAACTTTTCTTAAAGTATAAATTTTATATCAAAATTTACAAGATTAATATATATATACATTTTAAACTTTGTTAAGATATGAATGGTCATATAGAGTACTAACTAATTCTAGAAAAAAGGCTTCAGTTAGCTGCATATATATGTCTTTGTGTTCGAGTCTCTTATCAGTTTTCTGCAGGAAATCATGGCCAGGCCTAACATCAACTGAAGTCTCCAGAAAGAAGATGGGGCCCCACAACAACAACAACAACAACAATTCCACGTGGACAATAATAATATCACTAAACTGACAAACATCATCTACAGATCAGCTTTGAACTACAAGGTGCTCAGAGCAATTTTGAGATGACTAGCTGAGATGATCCAGTCTCAAAGACTACTTGAATAAGGACTTGAGATAAACCCTGAACTTTGGCTTTATACACAGACTGGATAATAATGAAGGATATAGTTACCTTTCCTAGAATTTGACAATTAACCTAAATTTTTCTTTCAGGATAAAGATAACTTCGCCCATACCCAGCAGGAAGCAATTTTAAGAATATGACACCCACATTGCCAAAGAAGTGGTGTGGGGCGGGTGGTTTTTTGGTTCTTTTTAATGGGTTTTGGGTCTGGGATAATTTTCATTATTTAGGGGGGTAGGTTACAAGTTGTCAAGGGTTAGGAAAAAGGCTAAGCAAAGGAGATTAGATTTAAGGTTCTTGTTTAAAAAAAAAAAAGAAAGAAAGAAAAGAAAAAGACAATTACTAGTTTTAAATACTTTACATTATTACCAACTATTAGGATATAAAGAAATGAAAGTTAGTAGTTAGACATTACAATAGAAATTGTAGTCATATTAGATATGTTTTAAAAATTGAGCAGATGTATTTTAGACAGGTCATCTTCAAACCCTTCAGAGATCTACAGAATATGGCATTTAAAATGTTTTAATAACTTAGAAATTTTTCTTTTTTGAGACATGTCGGCTCCTGGCAGTACCAATCTACTTCAGAGAAAATATGGGCATTGAAGAAACTGCATATGGAGTTAATTTTCATTGTGGCAAAAGTTAGCCACTGGACAACAAAGTATCCTCGTATCAACAGGACAAAATGGACAGACAGAACACGAAACAAAGGACTACCGATTCCTGCCAAAACAAGTGTGGTTATGGCTTTATCAGACGGCATCTTCTGAGGCCAGGACAATATGGCACCATCCCTGAAGTGGCCTTCACAATCTGGAAAAGGTACAGTGCCCTTTTCTTTGAAGGCAGCTGAACAGGCAGTGGGCCGATGGCTTCTGTTGTGCAATGGAACAGCAACTGAAAGCTCACGCCTCTCAATAGTAGACTGGCATTTAATAGAGGGATGTGGAGAAGGGGATGCTTAGATGAAGCCATATATACACAGCCAAGAAGAATGGACAGCTGAATTCAAAAACCATCAACAATTTCCAGAATTTAAAATCCTGAATCATGACATGACACTAGTGGAATTCAGGTGTTTCTGGTACATGGACTGCTCTCACCCAATGTGAGGTTGAACTGTTGACCTTGTGTACAACCTACTTCACAAATGAGTCTGTCAGATACGATAAGCCTATAGGCTGAAGATGATGCCCCAACACTGTGGAGAAACCTCAGGTGACTGTCCAGGCAGCTGGCTGTTTCTGTCAACTCACAAAATTTTTGGAAGTTGCTTTTGTGCACTTCCTGTTTTTATTTTTGTTAGCTAATATTATTTCCTTCTTGGGTCTCTGAGGGAGTTGAAGATTAGTTAGTTATAGTTGAAGATTAATTAGGATAGAAAGTGAATTAGATACATTTTGGACTTACTAAAATAGGATAGATAAGGGAATTATTTTCTCTGATTTGTCAAATACAAATGGACTAGACATCGTTTAGGTATTTGTTACTTGTATATATTGTATATAGTTATTGTACTTTTGTATATAGTTTTTCTTTTGTTAGTTATAACCTTTTGCCTTTTTTCTTTTTATTAAAATAGAAAAGGGGAAATGTGGTGATATTTTATTTGTACTGAAATGTTATTTTAGTTTTATGTTAATAAATAAAGTTGCCCTGGGGTCAGAGCTATTAGAGCCATAGTAAGAGCGTGGTGGTTAGAAGAGCTAGGTAGATTTCTGTGTGTTCAGGGATACAGCCAGTATTGGAGACATACGCCTTTAAGACCTGGAGGGCGGTACTTACAGGCAGTGATGAGGCAGTCATGTGGTTGGGTTTACAACCAATGAGAAGGCAGAACAGAAAGATTATTTAAACAGGGACACAGGAAGTACCTCCCTCTCTCGGGGAAGTTAGGAGCACTGCAGGAGGTAAGATTTTATCTCTGAGCTCTGACCTCTCGGCTTTTCTCTTTTACCTTGGCTCTGTGTTTCTTATTTTAATAATACGATTGGTTACATCTACACTTTTTTAATTCTTTTCTTGTTAGTTTGGTTTTTGTGTGTATATATGTGTGGCAGGGTCTCACTATATAGCCCTGACTGCCCTGTAACTCATTCAGTAGACCAGCCTGGCCTGGAACTCACAGAGATCCACCTGCCTCTACCTCCAGAGTGCTTGGATTGAATGCATGTGTCATCAGACCTTTTATACATACACACACAAATGTATATATGTTTATACACATACATATACATCATACATACACACATATATTTATACACATACATCATACACACACACACACACACGTGTGTGTGTGTCTGTCTTAATATGGAGAGTACTAGGATTAAAGTGTGTGCCATCAAAAGACACAGTCAATAAGACAAAAAGACAGCCAACAGAATGGGAAAAGATCTTCACCAACCCCACATCTGACAGAGGATTGATCTCCACAATATATAAAGAACTCAAGAAACTAGACATCAAAATACTGAACAGTCCAATTAAAAAATGGGCTAAAGAGCTAAACAGAGAATTCACAAAACAAGAACTACAAATGGCTGAAAGACATTTAAAGAAATGCTCAACATCCTTAATCAGAGAAATGCAAATCAAAACGACTCTGAGGTACCACCTTACATCTGTCAGAATGGCTACGATCAAAAACACCAATGACAGCCAATGTTGGAGAGGATGTGGAGCAAAGGGAACACTCCTCCACTGTTGGTGGGAATGTAAACTTATACAACCACTATGGAAATCAGTATGGCGGTTTCTCAGAAAATTAGGAATCGAACTACCTCAAGACCCAGCCATCCCACTCTTGGGCATATACCTAAGGAATGCTGATTCATACCATAAAGATACATGCTCAGCTATGTTCATAGCAGCACTATTTGTAATAGTCAGAACCTGGAAACAACCTAGATGCCCATCAACGGAAGAATGGATGGAAAAAATGTGGTACATATACACAGAGAAAAACAATGAAAGCATGAAATTTGCAGGCAAATGGATGGAACTAGAAAAAATCATCCTGAGTGAGGTAACCCAAACTCAGAAAGACAGTCATGGTATGTACTCACTCATAAGTGGATTCTAGATATAAAATAAAGAACAATCAGACCACAACCCATAGAACCATAGAGGCTATATATATAGCATGGAGGCCCCTAGGACGACTGTGGCTTATAATAAATTTCAGTTTTACTCAATTATTGAAAAAAAATACCCAAATGAATGGAAACACATAAACTATGAACCAAAGGCTGAGGGGCCCCCAGCTGGATCAGGCCCTCTGAATAGGTGAGACAATTGATTGGCTTGATCAGTTTGGGAGGCAACTAGGCAGTGGGACCAAGTCCTGTGCTCATTGCATGAGTTGGCTGTTTGAAACCTGGAGCTTATGCAGGGACACTTGGCTCAGTCTGGAAGGAAGGGACTGGACCTGCCTGGACTGAGTCTATCAGGTTGATCGCAGTCCTTGGGGGAGGATTTGCCCTGGAAGAGGTGGGAATGGGGAGTAGGCTGGGGGTAAGGGGAGGGGGTGGGAGGGGGGAGAATAGGGGAACCCGTGGCTGATATGTAGAACTGAATGGTATTGTAAAATAAAATAAAATAAAATGAAAAAAAAAAGTGTGTGCCATCACACCTGACTATTTTTTGAGTCACAGAACTTGGAGCTAGACTGGAGGGTCAGTGAACCCCAGAAATCCTCTTATCTCTGTTCCCAAACCCCCAGAACTGGGGTTATAGACATGCACTGGGTCTAGCTTTTCTGTAGGTTCTGGGATCTGACTCAGTTCTTCACGCTTGAGCAGCAAGTACTTTACCCACTGAGCCCCTACCCAGCACTGCACAAGCGCCTTTATCAGATGTTACACCTCTCTGCCCTTGACAAGATCATCCTAAACTTTAAGAGGAACTTAACCCTCTGCTTACATACTATATGGTCCGTCCCTGCAGATGCCGCCCCAAGCTTAAGGCGTGGCTACAAATCCAACCTAAGGGGCCATCATTTCCAAAGCACCGTGGCTGCTTTAGATATGGGGATACAGATGGTGATCAGTCTGCCCTTAGGAAGATTTTAGCAGTGTTTGCTGTGGCCCTAGGATGGAACCTGGGACACATACCGGACAAGGCTTCTTCTAGTTTTCTGTATTCCCATTCCTTTCTTTTTGGAGACAGGTTCTCTCAGGGCAGCCAAGGCTGTGAAGTCTCAGCCTTCCCACCTCAGCTTCCCTAATGCTGGGAAGACAGGTATGTGCCACCATGCTCAACTTCTTTTTTAATAAATTCTCTCTGTTCTTTTGAGAGTAGGGTGGTGATACATAGAAGTATGGAGTAGCTTGCAGACCTTTGCTTCTCTGTAAGCGGAAAGGTCTAGGACAAAGGCAACAAGCTAATTAAAAATTAGTCGTAGTGAGAGCCTCAAAAACCAAAGCAATTTAAACAAACAGAAGCGAGGGACTCAAGAGAGGAAGAAGAAGAAATTTAAGATTTATCATTTTATTTATGCAGGTTTGTATACACCCCATGTGTGCAGATGTTCACAGAAGCCAGGAGGAAGCGTCAAATCCTCCAGAGCTGGAGTTACCGCTAGTTGTAAGCCTTCTGGTATGGGTGCTGGGATCCAAACTCAGGTGGAAGGCATGCTCTTAGCCACTGAGCCATCTCTCCAGCCCCAGTTTCTTAATGATATCGTATAGGTACACAGATCCAGCCATGCCTGAGTTAGATGTATACTTGAACTTTCTGCTTCTGGCTCGGTGGATTAAAAATATTTACTGTGTAAACCTGACGTGAGTTCAGCTGCCCAGAATCCATATCAAAGACAACACAGAAGTGCAAAATTCTGTAATTCCCGTGTATCCTGGGGGAAAAGGGAGGCAAATATGGGGGAAATCTTCAGAAATACGTGGACAAGCTAGCCTATCGCATGAAGTGGTAAAGAGACCCTGTCTCAAAGAAGTGGGAACCAATACCCAATGGTTGTCCTCTGACCTTCACATACACACTGTAGTACATGTGTGAACACATGTAGCATATGTGAACACACACACATGCACACACACACACACACACACACACACACACACACGCATGGACATTTACTTGCCCCCCAAATTAAGTTCTTTAAGGTTTATCACCTGAAGTAGAAAACACTGGTCAATATAGCAGCAAATTAAAAAACAAACAAATAAACAAACAAACAAACAAGCCACAGTGGGAAGCTGGGTAGAGTGCCATCCTCGCACTCAGAGGCTGAGGCAGAGGATTATGACTCCAGGCCAGGGCTGGAGAGGTTGCTCAATGGTTAGGAGCTGGCAGAGGTTATAGTTTTAGTTCCCAGCACTCACAGTGTGACTTACAACCATTTGTAACTTCAGTTCCAAGAGATGACGCCCTCTTCTGGCCTCTTACGGCACCAGGCATGCACATGATACACATACATCCATGGAGGCAAAACACCCACACACATAATTAAAAGAAAAATGAGAGTTCCAGGCCAACATGGGACACAGCTACCTTAGTTACTGTTGGATTACTGTCACGAGGCACCATAACCACTGCAACCCTTATAAAAGAAAGCATTTAACTAGGGCCTTGCTGACAGTTTTAGAGGCTTAGTTCATGATCATCATGGCAGGAAGCAGAGAGGAAATAGACCACATGGTGAAGTAGCTGAAAGCTTTACATCCTGTTCTTCTTGCAACTGGCAGAAAAAGAGAGACACTGGGTTGGTGTGGGTTTTGGAAACCTTAAAGCCACCCCACCCCTCCCCCTTAGTCACACATCTCTTTGAACAACCTCACACTTCCTCGAACAAGGTCACACCTTCCAATCCTTCCCAAACAGTTCCACTAACTTGGGACCAAGCATTCAAACACCTGAGCCTATGCAGTCCATTCTCTCTCAGGACACCACGATAGCCAAAACCTATCTCAAAACAAACACACCGTTGAACTTGGAACCAGATTTCTGCTCTTAATCTGTCCGGTAGATACCTTCTTAAAAGAGAAGGGACAGTATTACACTGTTCACACAAACAAATAATGACTCTTCTTAATTTTAAAATGCTTTTATTTCACTTAAGTCACAAAGAACTGTAACAAAATTTAAAATATGTAGATATTAATTTGGAGACACGCCTGTATACCAAGCCCCATCAAAGCCCCACCCCCACCCAATGCAGCTAGTGTGAGTATAGTGTGAGCATGTTGCCTGGGGCTTCCTTCTGTGGCTTTTCTCTTTCTTTCCACTGTGGACCCACATCACCCCAACTCTGTATAAGCACACGTGTTCTGAACATCAGTATCTGCAGGTCATTTTCCAAAAGACCTGGTCCAAAGCGAAAGCCCCGCAATTGGACAGGGAAACAATGAAGTCATCACTTATGCAAATATACTGGGGTTTTTTTTTGGCATGTGTTTATATACATGCAAACACGTGTATGTTTTGGTGGAGGCCAGAGGTTTATTTCAATCACTCTAGCTTTTTTTTTTTTAAGGCAGAGTTTCTCATTAGTCTGGAGCTTGCCAGTTCAACTAGACTCTGGCCAGACAGCCCCACAGGCCCTCCTGTCTCTGCCTCCTCTACACAAGGATTACAGATGGAGGCTGCATCACCCAGCTTTTCATGAGGGCTCTGGGGAATTGAACTTATGCCCTTAAGCTTATGTAGCAATCGCTTTATGGACAGCCATCTCTCCCGTCCACTTTGGCTCTTTGTCTGCTTTAGGAGCGTTTTGTTTTTTTTTTTTTTTTTTTTTTTTTTTTGGTGCTCATCAATGCTGCCATCTTGAACTTAGCTGCTGCACACACCCTGTGAACCTCCATGAAGCAGCGTCATGAAGAAATGAATCAGGACATAAGAAAGGAACGGAGACTATCTGTATTAAGTTTGGAGAGTGCTTGTATGCATGAGGGTTTTTCAAAGATGGGAAACCAGATTACACATCAATATTGACAGCGAAAGAACAAACGTGCCATCCTGCTTAACCAGGATTTGAGAAACGGCATTCTCCTGGCATTCTCAACAGCGCTGGAAAAGAGCTGTCAGTCAAGGAAAATTGTTTTCTTTTTTGCTTCCTGGAGAGAAGATTCATTGGAAAGAGGATGTTTTCCTTTTTTTTTTTTTTTTTTTTTTTTTAAAGCTACTACCTGCCTCACAGCTGGAAAGTGCTCATCTTTTTGACGTCAGATGACCTTTAGTTTTCAAGCCTTGAATTAGGGGAATGCTGCCTTGAATAAAAATATACCTGGAGGGTAGGGAAGGGAGGATTTGCAATGCCAAAAAAATAAATAAATAAAAATTTTAAGAAAGGTAACCTAGTTCTAACCATGGTGGCTAAGCAAGTTAGGACAGAGACAGTCAACTAATGTACAGTCTCAGTGCTGTAATTGTCAAGCTGATTCATCCTCCTGTCAGCTCCACGTCACAGTGAAACCTATTGTAAGTTTTTCTTTTAAAAGGAGGAAGAGGTCAGAGTAAGTAAAACCCGTTTTTGTTTTATATTTATAAGTATGAAAAACAGCAAAAGAACCTAAATCTTACTGAATTAAAGACAGTTTCCAAAAGACACCCCACCTTTGCCTTCCTGACACTTTCCACCCTGACCTCAGATAACAGACAACCTTTTATAACTTCCTTTTCTTTGTCTTAATGGTGAGCAGGTAGGCTCTTCCTGTGGACCCTCTTGATAGTTCAGCCCTCCATCTAGGCTGGGTTGGCTCTGTCTGTTTCTTTTGACCCATGGCAGTGACAGGTAGTGTGGTGGTTTGAATGAGAATGGCCCCATAGTCTCGGATATTTGAATGCCTGGTCCCCAGTTAGTGGAACTGTTTGGGGAGGATTACAGGGTATAGCCTTGAGAGTTGGAGGAGGTAGGACACTGAGGGAGGCGGGTGAGCTTTCAAAAACCCAAGCCTTTCTTAGTTAGTCTCTGTCTCTGTCTGTCTTTCTCTCTCTCTGCCTTGTGGTTGTTCTCTTAACATGTAAGCTCTCAACTACTACTGCCTGACCTGCCTGCTGCCATGCTCCCTGCCATGATGGTCATGGTCTCCACTGTCCTCTGGAAGTATGAACCCCATATTAAATGCTTTCTTTCTTTCTTTTTTTTCCTATTTTTTTTAACTTCTTTTTTTTTTAATTGTATTTACTTAGAAGCATTCAGAATGTCAACAAAACAGCTGCAATTTTTTTTTTGCAATTACAGAGTGGTATTCAGTTAACAGAACAATTATCTTCATAATAAGCTGCATCAGAGACAATTGAAGATGAAAAAAATAAAAACAAAAAAATAAAAACAAACAAAAAACCTACCGTCCCCATATATAACTAATTTGTGCTGTGCACCAACAAGAACCTGTTTTAAGTTTCCATGCCAATTTACAACCCCCAGACTGTACCAGGCAAGGTTAGTGGCTATTGAGAATACCACCAGGACAGGGTTATCTAAAGACACATTCGGTAGTGTGTTAACTATACAAAAAAAGACACTGTACAGTTTAAAAACAAATCTTACACAGCCTTACATTTCAATTTTTTTCTTTAAAAGGAGTGAGTTGTGTACAGGGGGGTTAAATGCTTTATAGACAAGAAAAAAAAACTGCGCTAGAACCAACTTATTCATCATCATCTTCTTCTTCATCTTCGTCTTCCTCTTCCTCCTCTTCCTCATCCTCTTTATCCTCCTCCTCATCTTCTTCTTCCTTCTTTTTCTTGCTCTTTTCAGCCTTGACGACCCCCTTCTTGGCCGCATCGGGTTTTCCTTTAGCTCTGTAGGCAGCAATATCCTTCTCGTACTTCTCCTTCAGCTTGGCAGCCTTCTCCTCACAGGGCTGCTTGTCATCCGCAGCGGTGTTGTTCCACATCTCCCCCAGCTTCTTCGCCACGTCCCCGATGGACAAGCCGGGGTGCTCTCCTTTGATTTTGGGGCGATACTCAGAACAGAACAAGAAGAAGGCTGAAGGAGGCCTCTTGGGTGCATTGGGGGTCCTTGAACTTCTTTTTGGTCTCCCCTTTTGGGGGGGATGTAGGTTTTCATTTCTCTCTCATAACGAGCCTTGTCAGCCTTTGCCATGTCTTCAAATTTCCCCTTTTCTTTAGCAGACATGGTCTTCCGCCTTTCTGAGCACTTCTTTGAGAACTCTGAGAAGTTGACAGAAGCATGCAGGTGCTTCTTCTTGTGTTCCTCCCGGCAAGTTTGCACAAAGAATGCATATGAGGACATTTTGCCTCTCTGCTTCTTAGGATCTCCTTTGCCCATGTTTAGTTGATTTTCCTCCGCGAGGCACAGAATCGCCCAGTGCCGGTCCGGCTCGCGCTGGCCCCGGCGCTGTCTCTATGGAGCTCAATGTACTCTTTTAACTTCTTTTCTTTTATTGAAAATAGGTTATTTTTCATACCATATATTCTGATTATGGTTTCCTCTATTCTCTACTCCTCCCAGTTCCTCCCCACCTTCCCACCCATCTGGATCCACCTGCTTTTTGTCTCATTAGAAAACAAACAGGCAAGGGGCAGTGGCAGCCCGCGCCTTTAACCCCAGCACTCAGGAGGCAAAGGCAGGCGGATCTCTGTGAGTTTGAGGCCAGCCTGGTCTATAGAGAGAGCTCCAGGACAAGCACCAAAACTACACAAAAAAGCCCTGTCTAAAAAGAAAGAAAGAAAGAAAGAAAGAAAGAAAGAAAGAAAGAAAGAAAGAAAGAAAGAAAGAAAGAAAGGAAGGAAGGAAGGAAGGAAGGAAGGAAGGAAGGAAGGAAGGAAGGAAGGAAGGAAGAAAAAGAAAAGAAAAAAGAAAATCAAAACAAAACAAACAGGCATCTAAGGGGTAAAAACAAAACAAGATAAAAAAAACAAACAAACAAAAAATAGGGAAAGAGCCCAAGAAAAGGCATATACATACATATACATATACATATATATATACATATACATATATATATATCCAGTAGTGTAAAAACAAACTGAAAGTAAATAAATACATAAATAAGATAAAAGTGAAAAAAATTTTAAAACCCTAATACATTATGATACAAGATGCCTCCAAAAACACTGTGGAGTTTGCTGTCTATTGCCGTCCACTGCTGGGCAGGAGGCCTGTCCTTAGGAGTAGTTTGTTTCCCCAGTGAGACCGTTGGGGAAAACTAGTTTCTCATTTGCAAGTGGTTATCAATTGGAGATAGCTTCTGGGTTAGGGACAGGGGCATGTGTCCACCCTTTTTTTTTTTTTTCCTGTCCGATCTGGAATCCATTGTGTAAGCAAAGCTGGAGATAGCTTCTGGGTTAGGGACAGGGGCATGTGTCCACCCTTTTTTTTTTTCCTGTCCGATCTGGAATCCATTGTGTAAGCAAAGCTGGCCTCAAAGTCACAAAGGTCCACCTGCCTCTGCCTCCCAAGAGCTGGAATGAAAGGCGTGAGACACCACACCCTGCTAAATGCTTTCTTTCATAAGTTGTCGCCTTGGTCACGGTAGGTATTTTGTCACAGCAGTAGAAAAGTAACTAAGGCAGGTGACTTGGAATCTGGAACATGTGAGGTCAGTCCTAGCGGGTGATTCTTCCCGACCTCACCTGCCTCCTCTTGGTGGTATCTTTACGCCCCTCCTCTCGGTTGAGGACTCCCCCAAATTCTCTTTTATTTACGCACTGTTGGTTTCAATCTATTTCTCTTACCAGTCAGCTGCACATAGCCCTTTAAAACCCGCGGAAAGTTCTGAACCTTCCAAGTCTGACACATTTTGTGACCTTGGGCTCCTTACCAGTGGTCTCACTTCATAAGGTCTCTGTGAGGACCAAGAATAAGATTACAAACTAGGTAAGATGTGATGGATCCCAGAATGGATGGCCGGTGTCAGCACTGCCTTGTTTTGTTTTCAGTTTTTAGCAGCAGAAATAACATTCCTTTAATCACCTCTCCCCCTCTTCTCCCCCTACACCCTCTGCTTTTCTTCCTCCTTCTAGGCATAAACAGTCACTGACAGCCTTTTTTTAAAATTTAACTTCATCATTGCTAAGCTGGAACATTCTGTTCCTTTCTAAGAGCCATGCTGTCTATGTAGAAGATTGAGCCCCCTCGTGGTCATGTGGGACAATTACAGTTAATTTGGGTTTTTTGGTGAGTTGTTTGTTTTGTTTTGTTTTTTTTAAGACGCTGACATGTGTTAGAGTTAAGGTGGCAGGAGATAGAATACGGAGGTTGCCTTTAAAGAGATGAGATATTTGTCCGTCTGCGGAGAGCTGAGGGATTACCTGGCACGGCGACTTTCAGTGCTAAAGTCAGACCAATCCAGGACAAGTGGGGATGAGCTGGTCCGTCTGGGTTTATTTTACTCGGCTATGGCACTGTGCGCAGAGACCAGGTATTTTGAGAGTGAAGCACGGGGCTGGTGCTTTAGACGCAAGCAAGAATTGAGAAAAGGCTGAAAGGTGGTGCAATTTCCTGACAGGATTTAGCATGGGTTATGGGTAGGGGGCAGGTTTGGGGGAGCTACAGATGAAAGACCTGGAGTAGGGAGGCGGGGGGGGGGGGGGGGGGGGGGGGCAGGGAGAGCCAGGTGGGGAATTCTTCAGGCTGAAGAGGGTGGAATATCAAGACATTCCTATACATACACACCCTCCTTGAAGGCTGTACATATTAAGGGTGAGTTCATCAAATACAAAGTTTTTCCAAAGCTAGAGAGATGGTCCAGTGATTAAAAGAACACGCAGCTTTTGCGGAGGATCCAAGTTGGCTTCCCACCACCCACACTGAGTTGTTCACAACTTCCTGTAATTCCAGCACCCATGGACTGGATGACTTTTTCTGGCCTCTATGGGCACTGTACATACATGCACATACATAATTTAAAATTAAAACTTAACTGGGTGTGGTGGCACATGCCTTTAGTTCCAGGACTTGGGAGGCAGAGGCAGGTGGATCTTTGTGAGTTCAAGGCCAGCCTGGTCTACAGAGCGAGATCCAGGACAGTTGGGGCTACACAGAGAAACCCTGTCTCAAAAAACCCAAATAAATAAATATTATTTGTATTTTATGCACATTAGTGTTTTGCCTGCATGCTAGTTCAGAAGAGGGAGTTGAACTCCCTAGGACTGGAGTTGCAGATGGTTGTGAATTACCACGTGGGCGTTGGGAACTGAACCTTGGCCTCTGAAAGAACAGCAAATGCTCCTAATGACTGAACCACCTCTCCAGCCCCTAAAATAAAAGAATCTTTAATGAGTTTTTATATTCCTTTCTCTACTCGCCCCCACCCCTGACCAGACATCCTCCCAGGATTCGGACAACCATCAGAGCTGCTCACTGGCTTTTTAGCTGCTAATATCCTTCAGCATAAGAAAAAATAGTATTACATTTATTTGTGTGTGTGTCTGTGTGTGTGTGTGTGCGTGCGCGCGCGCGCGCATACATGTGGGAGTCAGAAGACAGCTTTCAAGAGTTCATTCTTTCCTTCCATTATGTGAGTCCCAGGGATTAAAACTCGGGGCACCAGGTTTGGCAGCAAGCACCTTTACCACTGAGCCACTTCACATCTCTCCTTCCATGTTTTAAACAAAGATGTGTGTATTTAGACTGGTGGGCAAAATTTCCATGCCTGAAAAGAGGCTGAGAAATCTAAGCTCTCCCTGTGCCAAGTGCCTTCTCTTGTTTTTTGTTTTTGTTTGTTTGTTTTGTTTTGTTTTTTCTTTCTTCTTTTCCTCCTGGCAAATGATGTCCTCATTACTTCTTGCCACTAGCTGGTGCTAGGCTTCCATGTAGCAAGCACACAGGGACACTACACTAACCATGACCAGTCACCCAAAGTTGGCTGTTCCCTGTGTTTGATGAAATGCCCTTAAAGAAGAGTGAAAGTCCACTCTTCACCTCAGAGGCAGCACCTTCTGTCCTTCCTTCTGGGAGTGTTTGTTACATCAGAGCTGATGTACATTAACATTGGTGATTTCTGTTTGAATGAGATGACTTCCTGAGTCTCTCCAACGCTAGGATTTTCCTGGCACATAGTTTATTTTTATAGTTTTCTTGATTCCTTCCAAAGATTTGAGATTTGTCTAGAAATTTTAAAGATAAAGATAAAGTTGGGCATGGGTGCATGCCGTCAATCCCAGCACTTGGGAGGCAGAAGCAGGTGGATTTATGTGAATCTGAGGCCAGCCTGAACTACAGAGCTAGTTCCAGGATAGCTAGGGCTGATCAACGCAAAGAAACCCTGTCTCAATGCCCCCCAAAATATATATATACAGATAAAAACACCAGTCTCCATATTTGTGCTGTGAAAGCCTCCCCCCAAACAAAGCAACGGAGCTAGTTGGCCAGAACTGTTTGACTATTTTACATCATAACATCTGCATGTGCTGAATTGTAGCATGTATGTTTTCCTATGAATTTATTAGTATATCCTCAACTCAAAAAAAAAAAAAACCATGGCTCTTCTTTTTTAAAATAGATTTCTTTCTTTTTATTTGATGTGTGTATTTTACCTGCATGTGTGTATATGCGTTGTGTGTGCGTGCGTGCGTTGCCCACAGTGGCCACAAAAGAGCGCCTGATCCTAGAATGGGAGTTATTGGAGTTGGAATTTTCTTTGGAGAATTATTAATTATGAATGCTTGGCCTTAGCTTAGGCTTGTCTCATTAGCTCTTTTTAACTTAATTTAACCTTTTCCTCTTCATCTACATTTTGCCTTTTACCTTTCGTTCATTCTGTATGTTCTACTTTCCTGCCTCTACTGTGTCTGCTAGCTGGCCCCTGGTGTCTCTCTGTCGGCTGCTTTTCTTTTTTCTCAGAGCCTAAATTCCTCCTCCTACTTACTCTCTCTGCCTGAAAGTTCCGCCTATACCTCCTCCCTTGTTATTGGCTGTTCAGCTTTTTATTAGACTGATCAGTTGCCTTAGGCAGGCAAGGTACAACAGCAACACATCTTTACATAACTAAACAAAGGCAACACATCTTTGCATAGTTAAACAAATATTTTGAAACAAGTTACAGATGGTTGTGAGCAGCCATGTGGGTGCTGGGAATCAAACCAGGATCCTCTGGAAGAGCAGTGAGTGCTCCTACCCTCTCGGCTGTCTCTCCAGCCCCTAGAACCTTCTTCTCTTGTTCCATTGCAGATTCAGTTTTCCTAATCCACTCTCCCTTCCTGTTTCCTTATCTCACAGTACTGTCCTGGGCTCTCTTACGATGCTGAACAGTGATGGCAGCAGCTGTCTTTATTTTGCTACTAAGTGCAAAGGAAATACCTTTGCCTTTGATGGATTTGCTGGGATGTTGTTTATCTGTTTTCTGAGGTTTATCATAAATGCATGGTGCTTTAGCAAATATTTTCTGCAGCTATTGAACTAAATAATGAAGCCTTTCACTTAATTTATGTTTTCTTCATTCATTTATTGAATGATTGACTGTGTACACACATGTGTGCTTGATGTGTGTGTGGAGGTCGGAGGGCAACTTGTGGGAGTTGGTTCTTTCCTTCCACCGGGTGAGATCTGGGGATGGAACTCAGGTCGCCAGCCTTGGCAGCAAGCACCTTTACCCACTGAGCCATCCTATCTCTTCTTCCTTTCTTTCTGATTTTTATGTTATGTTTGTTCGGTTTGTTTTTCTGAGACAGGGTCTCAGTGTGTAGCACTGGCTGTCCTGGAACTTGATCTGTAGATCAGGTTGGCCTTGAACTCGCAGGGATCCACCTGTCTCTGACTCACAAGTGCTAGGATTAAAGGCATACACCACCACATTGCCCCTCTCATTTAATTTCTTAATGCTGTGGATGGTGTTAATGAATCATTAAAAATCATAAACCAACTTTTGTAATCCTAGTATAAATAAAATGTGACTATCATATTATATCCATTTTATGTGACATTGAATTTGGGTTGTTTGTTTGTTTGTTTAGGATTTTTGCCTTCATGTTCCCAAATGAGATTGGTTGGCTGTTTCCCCTCCCCTCCCCTCCCCTCCCCTCCCCTTCCCTCCCCTCTCCTCTCCCCTCCCCTCCCTTCCCTTCCTTTCCTTTCATTTCCCTCTCCTTCCCTCCCTCTCTCCTTCCTTCTCTCCCTCCTTCCCTCTCTTCTCTCTTATATTTTTAGTCAAGGTGTTATGCTCAAGCTGGTCTTTAACTCACTATAACCAAGGATGGCCTTGAACTTCTGATCATCCTGCTTCCGTCTCCCTAATGCTGAAATTAAAAGCATGCACCACTATTCCCAGTCTGGGTTCTGGGAATCTAATCTAGAATTAGTGCAGTTAGGCAAGCACTCTACCTGGTCAACCACATCATCAGCCCAGAATTTTTTTTTCTTTCTAATTTCTTTGGCCACAGATCAAGGTTATGCCTCCAGGAAACAGTTGGATGGTCGTCACTTTTTGTGACAGTGTGTGTGAAAGAGAATATTTGATGACAATCTCCAGTAAAATCAATGGAGTCTGGATATATTTTATTTTTATTACCAATTCGGTTTCTTTGATAGTGGCAGAAATTGTCAGTTATTCTGTCTCTTCTCAAATTGATTTTGCCAGCTAATTTTCTCCTGAAGGATTTGTCCATTCTATTCAAGTCATTGTCAGAGTCATTCATCATATCTTATGATGGTGGCTCCTGCTGTGACAGCCCTGCTTTATTTTCAGTCTTGGCTCTCTCTCTCTCTCTCTCTCTCTCTCTCTCTCTCTCTCTCTCTCTCTCTCTCTCTGTCTCCATCCTTCAGAGATTCTAAAGAATTTGCACTTGTGACTTCTTTATACCTGAAGAATTCTTTATGTGACCAGGGTGCATAGTCCAAAATAGCATACAAATCAAATATTTCCTGATAAATAATTGTAAAAAAACAATCTTGTTTCATTTATTTAAAAATTTTATGATTATACTTCACATGTATGAGTGGTTTGCCTGCATGTATTTGTGTGTGTGTACCACATGTGTGCCTGATGCCCAAGGTCAGAAGATTTATCAGAGCACCTGGAATTGGATTTACAGATGGTTGTGAGCTGCCATGAGGGAGCTGGGAACAAAGCCTGGGTCCTCTGCAAGAACAGCAAGTGCTCTTAAATGGTTGAGCTATCTCTCCAGCCCCCAAGAAAGTTATTTTAACACAATTCTTTTGTATACACATCATTTTACCATTCATTAAAAACAAAACAAATTTTGTTATTAATGAGATAGATAAGCTTGTTTGACATATAATCCAAAAACACACTAACTTGATGCTTACATGCTATGGAATGATGGTAGGTAAATATTAAATATTTAGGCAAATATTAAAACCTTTGTTTTCTTGGGCTGAAGAGATGGCTCCGTGGGTAAGAGCACTTGCTGTTCTCTCAAGTGACTGGGATTCAATTCCCAGCACCCACACCAGGTGGCTCACAATTACCTATAACTCCAGCTCCGGGAGATCTGGCACCCTGTTCTGGCCCCTACAGGCACCACACATACGTGAAATACACTCATACAGATATACACACATACACATAAATAAAGAATAAAACTAAATCTTTTTTTTGTTTTTGTTTTTGTTTTTCGAGACAGGGTTTCTCTGTGTAGCTTTGCGCCTTTCCTGGAACTCACTTGGTAGCCCAGGCTGGCCTCGAACTCACAGAGATCCACCTGCCTCTGCCTCCCGAGTGCTGGGATTGATGGGATTAAAGGCGTACGCCGCCGCTGCTGCTGCTGCTGCTGCTGCTGCTGCCGCCGCCACCACCGCCGCCGCCGCCGCCGCCGCCACCACCACCACCACCACCACCACCACCCGGCAAAACTAAATCTTTTTTTTTTTTTTTTTTTTTTTTTTTTTGGTTTTTCAAGACAGGGTTTCTCTGCGTAGCTTTGCGCCTTTCCTGGAGCTCACTTGGTAGCCCAGTCTGGCCTCGAACTCACAGAGATCCGCCTGGCTCTGCCTCCCGAGTGCTGGGATTAAAGGCGTGCGCCACCACCGCCCGGCAAAACTAAATCTTTTTAAAAGTCTTTGCTAAATGGTCTGACGGGTTCTTAGAGCTGCGTGAGATCTCTTTTCAGGAGACATGTTCCCTCTCTGGCTAGCTTCTTTTCTTTTCCCCAGCATGAGATTCCTAGGAAAATTCCCATTTCTCTGGGGTCAATTGCTTCAGTAGTCTGATATTCGAGTTGTAAGATTGGGAGACACAAGTGTCTTTAGAATATCTTCATTTCTGCCAGCCTTGTCACGCATACTCTTTGTCTTAGTCCAAGTCCTTTGTTGTGAAGAGACACCAAGACATGACAACTATTTCTGGTTATTTGGGGTTTTTTGTTTGTTTGTTTGTTTGTTTGTTTGTTTGTTTGTTTGTTTGTTTGTTTTGAGACAGGGTTTCTCTGTGTAGCCCTGGCTCTTCTGGAACTCTAGACCAGGCTGGCCTTGAACTCACAGAGATCTGCCTGCCTTTACCTCGCCCAGTGCTTGGACACAGCAACTCTTCTAGAGGAAAACATTTCATTGGGCTGGCTTACAGTTCAGAGGTTTGGTCCATTATTGTCATGGGAGGAAACATAGTGGCATGCAGGCAGACATGGTGTTGGAGAGGTAGCTGAGAGTTCTACATCTAGATCTGCAGGGAGAAGGAAGAGAGAGAGACACTGGGCCTGGCTTGAGCATTGAAACCTCAAAGCCCACCCCCAGTGACACACTTCTCCAACAAGGCCACAGCTACTCCAATAAGACCACACCTCCTGGTACCGCCACTCCCTATGTGCCTATAGGGGGCCATTTTCACTCAAACTACCACACACTTTCTGTTTTATCATTTCAGTTTTGAGATCAGAGTTGTCTATATAATAAACAGAATGAAACTAGGGACCAAGGTTAAAATACATTTAACTAGTGCCAGGTAGCCATGTATAAGGACCACTTTTCATAACCCCTTGGCTTTTTCTTATTTCATAGGATGAAACTGTAGCCCAGACAATGATGAGTCAGTGATTGACAGAACCACACCAGACTGCTTAGATGTGCACATCCTTCGTCCAGGACCCTGAAGATAGACTTGGGGGTTTGTTGTATTTCTTTGTTCTTCTTCTTGGTGAGTCTACACTGAATAAACCTCTCTTTTCTGCTTTCTACTTAAAGACTTTTTGTTTTTGTTAAAGCATACACTTTTTTTTTTTTTTTTTTTTTTTTGGTTTTTCGAGACAGGGTTTCTCTGTGTAGCTTTGCGCCTTTCCTGGGACTCACTTGGTAGCCCAGGCTGGCCTCGAACTCACAGAGATCCACCTGGCTCTGCCTCCCGAGTGCTGGGATTAAAGGCGTGCGCCACCACCGCCCGGCCTAAAGCATACATTTTTATAAGAGCAGAAAATTGTATGTATAGTAAAAACTCAACAGTTGATAATATGCAACAATTCTGAATATGAACCAAGGTGGCTCAGTGCTTATCAGAGCTGAAATGACACACAGTGAAAAGTGCCTGTGTCATGTGTTCAGAACTGAGGCTGCAGAGAAGTCGTGTGTGCTACTCATAGAACACTTCCAGGAACACCTTGGATCCATTGTGCACTGGATTTTGAATGAATTTTTGGTCAGTGCATGTTCAAGAACCTTTTACTGTTACCAAAATTCTCACAACCCCTTATTCAAACATTTGGGCCCATGTGACCCACAATTTAAGAAGCTTTGTCTTGGGGCTGGAAAAAAGGGTCTGTAGCTAAGAGCACTGGCTCCTCTTCCAGAGGACCTGGGTTTGATTCCCAGAACCCACGACCATATGCAACTACAGTTCCAGGAGACCTGAACCCCCTCTTCTGGACTCTGTTGGCACTGCCTGTACATGGTGCACACACATAATCATATGGATAAAAATAAATAAATAAATCATTTTTTAAAAAAGGAGACTTCGTCTTAAATCCCAGAGAGTTTTCAACATAATTCATTTTAAAGAACTGACTTGTGGTGTTGTAGAATCTGTCTGCTGTCTGTATATTTCATATTATTTCTTTTCTTTAGTATTATTCTTTTCCTTGCACTTTTTTTGTGTACATGAGGTTTGTCTTTCTACCCCACTGCTAATGCTCCTTATAACTTGATTTGTGTGGGGGTCAGAGGACAACTAGTACCAGTCAGTCAGTTCACCCCTTCTACCGTGTGGGGCCCAGGGAATCAGACTTAGGTCCTCAGGCTTGCCATTAGGGCTTTTACCCACCCAGCCATCTCACTGGCCCTTGATCAGCTGCTTTTTTTTTTTTTTTTGAGTCATGGTGATACTCAGACATTCTCCAGAAACCATGGAAATCGTGTCTGGAAATGTGCAGTATTGTGAGCCTTTCAGCATTTCTGGGAGGAAAATGTTGCCATCTCCTGGCTCCTTCTTTTTAGATTTATTTATTTGTATGCATATTAGTGCTGTGCCTGCATCTATGTCTGTGCACCATATGTGTACTTGGTGCTTTGGGGGGGGGCCCTGAAAGGGGCATGAGTCCCCCGGAACTGAAATTACAGATGGTTGTGAGCTGCCATGCGGACGTTGGGAACCAAACCTGGGTCTTCTACAAGAGTAGTAAGTGCTCATCACTGTTGAGACATCTCTCCAGTCTCTCTGCTGATCACTTTGAATAAATTAAAAAAGGGAAAGGAATACTAATTTTGTGACTAAAAGGAAAGGATCGTTTGTTGGTCACGATAAACACACAGATATTTTCAAAGACTTTGGAAATTTCCACATATCAAGTTTCATTTTATTACGTTGTTGTCATCATAAAGCAACACATATTCACAGCGTAGAGAAAGGCCACCCCGCAGCACGCCACCACCTCTGTTTGACAGCAGCAGGTGCTGGATTCTCCTGCTCCCTCTGTCTGGGAAATGAGATGACGCAGAAAACGAGGGAGAGCATCATCCTATCAGCCCAGCTGATAGGGACTTTTTCTCCCAGATGTCACTGTGCATAGTACAGATACCAAGACATCAGTGTGAGGAATGGAGTTGTGGAACTCTAAATGATAGGGCTGCAAGGAGGTAACAATGGTTTCCTATAATACTGCCATATAATTTTCAGAATGTTCTCAATTCCTAGCCTATTGGTCACAAGATGCTGAATATTTGAAATGGAAATTGTTTTACCTTAGCTGAGAGCATCCAATAACCAGGACATCAATCATGTCAACAGATTCAAATGCACAATCAATCTCAGACAATTGGAAAGGAAAAAAATCCGTCTACTACACAGTCCATTAAGGTTACCTCTAACCTAAGATCTAAATGTTATTTATTTATTTATTTCATTATTTTGCAGGGAAGGTTGCCAGTCCATAGTGTGAATGTGGAAGTCCAATGACAACTTGCAGAAGTCAGTCTCTCCTTGTGCTACGTGGGCTCCAGGGATCCAGTTGTCAGGTTTGCACAGAAATGTTTTACTTGCTGAGCTATCTTATTAGTCACTTAAATTTTATTTTAAATTAGCATTCTTCTTTCTTTCTTTTCTTTTTTACTGAGATGTAATAGTCATACATCATTATGGGTACATTATGGTAATTCCATAAATGTTGACAATGAGTAATGATCAAATTAGGGTAATAAGCATTCTGTCTCTTCAAACATTAATCATTTCTACAAGCTGAGAATGTCTTCTTTACAGCCATTTAAATCACAGAGGCTGGAGAGATGGTTCAGCAGTTAAGATTACAGGCTGCTCTCCCAAAGAATCCCAATTCGATTCTGAGCACCCAATATGATGGTTTACAACTGTTTGTAACTCTACTTCCAGGGCATTTAGCACCACCCTCTGGTTTCCTCAGACACTACACACACATGGTATAGTAACCTCTGAAGCTGTAAGCCAGCCCCAATTAAATGTTTCCCTTTATAAGAGTTGCTGTGGTCATGGCGTTTCTTCACAGCAATAAAACCCTTACTGAAACAAATTGTTCCCATAAAATTGACTTGTAGGCAAGCCAGTGGGGGCATTTTCTTTTCCTTTTTCTTTTTTAAAGATTTATTTATTTATTATGTATACAGTGTTCTGCATGCATGCCAGAAGAGGGCACCAGATCTCATTACAGATGGTTGTGAGCCACCATGTGGTTGCTGGGAATTGAACTCAGGACCTCTGGAAGGACAGCCAAGTGCTCTCAACCACTGAGCTATCTCTCCAGCCCCACATTTAGTGATTGATGTGGATGGTCCAGACTACTGTAGGGAGTGCCACCCCTGGGCAGGTGGTGCTGAGGTGTATAAGAAAGCAGGCTGAGAATGCCACAGGAAGCAAGCTAGTAAGCAGTGTTCCTCCATGGCCTCTGCACCAGTTCCTGCCTCCAGGTTCCTGCCTTGAGTTCCTGCTCTGATTTCCCTCAGTGACGGATTGTGATCTAGATGTTGTAAGCCAAAATAAATCCTTTTCTCCCCAAGTTGCTTTTAGAGAAATGGAAACCCTAAGTAAGGCAATAATATTCCAGTGTGTTTGTGTGTGTGTGGGTGTTTGTTGTGAAATATTAGTTTAAGATGTGTTACATTTGTTTATGCTATGGAATATTTGTTTAATGATGCAAAGATGTGTTGCATTCTTTTTTGTTGCATTTGTTTGTTTTTGTAAAGCTCTGTTATTTTGCCTGTCTAGAATACCTGATTGGTCTAATAAAGAGCTGAACAACCAATATCTAGGCAGGAGAGAGAGATAGGTGAGGCTGCCAGGCAGAAAGAATAAATAGCAGGAGAAATCTAGGCTCAAGAGAAGAGGGTGGAGCAAGAAAAGGAGAAGGAAAGGAGGACACCATCCAGCCACACAGCCAGCCATGGAGTAAGAAGGAAAAAAAGATATATAGAATAAAGAAAGGTAAAAAGCCCAGAGGCAAAACATAGTTAAAGAGAAACGGGATAATTTTAGTTAGAAAAACTGGCTAGAAACAAGCCACACTAAGGTTAGGCATTCATATGTGAGAATAAATCTCCATGTATTTATTTGGGAGCTGGCCCCAAAAAGAATAAATAATCAACTACATTTTGATCTTCCAACATGGGGCCCAAATTTCCACGTAGGGCTTGAGAAAGCTGAAAAAAAAAAAAAAAAAAAAAAAAAAGGATACAGCTCCTTTAAAATTCTGCTGTACAACAGAGCACTTAAACAGCCTTTTCCACACTAAACAGAAACAAGAAAACTAAGTAAAACGTGCCTGCCGCAGCGGAGGGCACTGGCACTCCGGATCTGGTGGGTTAGTGCAGTTCTTGGTCACTTAGCTCTGACTAGGACTGTGAGCTTTAGGCTTGCCTTGCAAGGACCAGAGAAGTGGGTGGAGCCAGCCAGCCTCACCCTCACTAATGATGGATGTCCTTGTTTCTTCCACAGACTCATCTACAGAGTTTGGTCAGTGCAGGAAGGGAAAAATCGCATCTCAGCGTCGGTTTCTTTTCTTCTACTGTGAGTGAGTTGGAGAACCTTTGTGTCTTTAAGGATCATTTGTTCTAGCTGTGGTGGTGCACACCTTTACTCCCAGCACTTGGGAGTTAGAGGCAGGCAGAGCTGCACGGTGAGATCTTGTTGAAAAGAAGGAATGGAAGGGAGGAAAAAAGGAAGGAAGATCTGTTGCTAGGTCAGGATTCCCTTGGTGGAAGAATGCTTTTCTAAATTGCAGAGAGCTCTGGAATCTGTCCCCCGTACTGGAAAAAAATTTTGCCTTGATTTTCTGTGATCTGTAACTTTCTTTTTTAATTTGTTCTTGTTAATATTCTTTGTAACACACCAAACGTTTTTCCCAGTTTGTCTATTTACTGTGTGTGCTTTTTAATAGTACCAATGTCATTCAAGTAACTCTGTTGTTATTCTTTCATAGTTGAACCCACCATCGTTTTTACTGCTTCTGCATTGCAAATCATGATAATTTTTTTTCCTTTTTCTTTTTCCTTTTTTTGGTTTTTCAAGACAGGGTTTCTCTGTGTAGCTTTGCACCTTTCCTGGATCTCACTCTGTAGACCAGGCTGGCCTTGAACTCACAGAGATCCGCCTGCCTCTGCCTCCCAAGTGCTGGGATTAAAGGCATGCGCCACCACCGCCCGGCTTTCTTTTTGTTTCTTGAGGCAGGGTTTCTCTGTGTAGCCTTGGCTGTCCTGGAACATAATATTTTCTGAGCCAGGCTCTGGTGGTTTCTCCAGTGTGACACAGCAATTGTTGGACTACTGGGTCTGCATCCTGTAAGCCAATAATATATTCGTTCTTATCAGTTCTGGTCCTTTAGAGAACCCTGACTGATACAGTAGAAATACAGAATATGATGAGGTCTATGAAGGAGAATTCAGCAACATCTAACAGAATCTCAGCTGTGTTTATTCTTTAACTCAGCAACACTGTTCTGAGGTCTACTTCCTAGTGGTGTGTGTGTGTGTGTGTGTGTGTGTGTGTGTGTGTGTTCACACACACAGTCAAAATGACATATTAAGTTATTTACTACAACATTTATAAGAATAAGATAGTGGTGACAACCTAACATCCATCAATAGAGTAACGGTTGACTGATATATGAAAGTGCCACATGACAGAGACTCAAAGGGAAATGTGGAATACATATGTGCACATAAGATATTAAGAGCAACACTGTAGATGAAATACATTTGACACAAATTCTTTGAGCAAAGGGCAGCTGGCAGAGAAATGGTTCAGGGAGCCCAGTGCAGCAGTGTGAACAGTGAGCTGCTGTTTACCTGACTACACAGCTGGATGGTTGCCTGCCTTGGGAGTGGTCTGATGGGAGGTTCTGAGCTGTGTAACCAATCAGCTGGCTGGGTGTTTGTGATTGGCCCCCACCCCTGCTAAGTCAGTTCCTAGAAATGCCTCCTTGTTTTGGTGTCCTTCCAAGAGAGATCCAGGTCTTAAAACCATCCCAGGCTGACCTCCTTTCTGTGTGAAATCAGTGGGAGTGTTAGCCAATGTAACAATGAAAGTTTCCACAGAAGAAACTTTCACCCACAAGATTTATGTATGATATAGCATACAGAGGGGAAAAGAAGCCAGATGTGGTAGCACATGCCTTTAATCCCAGCATTCGGGAGGGAGAGGTAGGAAGATATCTGAGTTCAAGGCCAGCCTGGTCTACATTGGGAATTCCAGGACAGCCAAGGCTACACAGAGAAACTGTCTCAAAAAGCAAAGCAAAACAAAAACTGAAGGAAAAAGAACATGGATGCACACATGTGTATACAGAAATGTTTTCTCACATTTTTGAAAGCCAACAAGAAAGATAGGCCAGAGGAAGGACCAGAAGAAGGAAATAAGATATTTCTGAATGTGTCTTGCTGAAAAGCTTTAACTTTGGAATTGCTTAAATATTTTATACATTCAAAATTTTCAGAGTAAGTCAAAAGGGAGAGAAGAAAGCATCGCCTAAAAACTGAAAAAAAGTTGAAACAAGTACTAAATTATGTATCAAATTGATGGTGTACTGTTAAGATGAAAGATTTTACTTCAAGTTACTTTCAGATCCAGCCTTTAGAGTGCCCATCATTAGTGGAATGCATTCCAGGGCCAAAAGAGAACCCCAAAGAAAATGTAAACTTCCTCCAGCAGTCTTTTTATTAGTAGCAAAGCTGATGTTTGCAGTCACTGTGAACATAGAGCAGGTTCAAAATCATTTCAGCAATTAAAATTATAGTTAGAAATCAAGAATTTAGTGTCAGCTAGCCACCGCACATGCCTTTAATCCCAGCACTTGGGAGGCAGAGCCAGGCAGATCTCTGTGAGTTCGAGGCCAGCCTGGTCTGCAGAGTGAGTTCCAGGATAGGCAGGGCTACACAAAGAAATACTGTCTCAAAAAGAAGGAGGAGGAGAAGGAGAAGTAGAAGAAGAATTATTTGGTGTCACGGAAAAGCCATACAAATGTAGCACATTGAATGACATAGTCGGACCTCAGGTCAGATGTTAGGTTTGAAGAGGAAAAGTTATCATGAGGTTTTGAGGCCTTTCGTTATTTGAAAACTAGTCAGTCTATAGAAGTAATAAGGACTCAGTGGCAGAAAATATAATATTTTTGCCCAAGCAGACCAGAGCACCTAGAGAGATGGTGTAGGCTAAATTGAAGACAGGATACTTTGAGTTTTTCGGGGGCTGCTTCTTGTATCGAAAAGCCAGGGTGTCGAAGCTGGAAAGATGACTCAGTGATAAGAGCACTTGCTGCTTCCCCGGGTTCTGTTACTAGCACCCCCAAGGCAGCTTACATCTGTCTGTAACTCCAGTTCTGGAAGAATCCAACACCCACTCTGGCCTCAGTGGGCTCTGTATACACATAGTGTACTTTACATACATTCTGATACAAATATACATAAAATAAAAATAAATAAATCTTTTTAAAAAGTCAGGTTAAAACCAAAAAGACAAAAGGAATGATACCAGAAGTCCAAACTGTGGGGCTTCCATTGCCCTGAGACAAAATAGTCTGAACATTAAAAATGACTAAAACTGGTCAGGGTGGCACATGCCTGTAACACTAGCATTCAAGAGGTAGAGGCAGGAGGATCAGAAGGTCAAGACCGTCCTAAACTATAGAGCAAGTTCAAGGCCAACCTAGGTTACTTGAGATTCCCCCACCTCTCTCTCAAAAAAGGGGGAGGAGCCTGAAGAGATGGCTTAATGGTTCCGAGCACTTGCTGCTCTTGCAGAAGACCCAGATTTCATTCCCAGTACCCACAGGGGGTCTCACTTATATTTGTATTTCCCAGGCTCCTATGTCCTCTTCTGGCCTCCATGGCCAGAATGGATTTATAATAATCAGCATGAAATATAAGAAATAAGAAGAAAAAAGTAGCAGTTCAAAAATATATTAATCATATCAACTAAAGGTAGCCAGAACACCAAATCCTGACTTGATAGTTATAGGGAATGAATGAAAGGGGACCCCTCCGGTTCCGTGTGAAATGCAGTTACCATTGTTAAATATCCCCATTGATAAGGGAAAACCTGACATCACAGGAGAACCCCAGCTGACAGAAGCAGTAAGAAAAACAAAATCAGCTGGGCGTTGGGTGCGCACGCCTTTAATCCCAGCACTCGGGAGGCAGAGCCAGGCGGATCTCTGTGAGTTCGAGGCCAGCCTGGGCTACCAAGTGAGCTCCAGGAAAGGTGCAAAGCTACACAGAGAAACCCTGTCTCAGAAAAAAAAAAAAAAAGGAAAAGAAAAACAAAATCATTTCCTTTGCTGAATAACTGGTCCAAAGATTAAGCTGTTGCAGAAACAAATAATAATAACAATAACAATAACAATAACAATAACAATAATGAATAAAAACAGTTGATGGGGGCTGGACATGGTGGTGCCTGAATGGAATCCCAGCCCTTGGGTGGTGGAGGCAGGAGGATGAGAACTTCAAGGCCAGTTTCAGTTGCACAGAGTTTGAATCCAGTCTGAGCTACATGAGATAAACAAAAGAACCAGAGAAACTAAACCGAAGGAAGAAGAGAGAGAGAG
Source organism: Peromyscus maniculatus bairdii (assembly GCF_049852395.1). Taxonomy (NCBI): domain Eukaryota; kingdom Metazoa; phylum Chordata; class Mammalia; order Rodentia; family Cricetidae; genus Peromyscus; species Peromyscus maniculatus. Next base: position 162,150,920 of record NC_134853.1, read on the forward strand.
AGAGAAAGAGAGAGAGAGAGAGAGAGAGAGAGAGAGAGAGAGAGAGAGAGAGAGAGAGAGAGAGAGAGAGAGAGAAAGTTGTAATTTACAGTGGAGTCATTACACTGCCTTTACCTGCCCTGAATGAACCTGGCCTCACTCCCATGTGGGTGGACCTTTGGATAAGAAGAAATGGAAAGGACACCCACACACAAGCAGGGCACCCATGATGTGTCCTTGCAAAGGGGGTTGAGCCCGTATTTCTCAATTTAAGGAGAAAATGACTCCAGACCAAAATGGCAAACAAATGCAATGAGACTGATGCAGTTTTTTAATGAGTCAAGAGTGTCTGGAAAATGAGGGTGAGACAAAGGTCGGGAGCATGGAGGAAAAGCCCCAAGAGCCATGGTAATGCAACAAGGGGGAAATGTGTGTATGCGTTGGCTACTCATTCTTATTTAGCAATGTTAAAAGATTTTCAATTGTAATTTTTGTGTGTGCACACACGTGTTCACATGCATTTGCACAGACACATGGTGCACATGGGCACACCAGTGCAGGTGCCCACTAAGGCCAGAGGCATCAGATCCCCCAGAGCTGGAATTATAGGTGGTTGTTAGCTGTTGATGTAGGTGACCTCAGATATCCCGCAGAGGCCGCACATGTTCTTAACTGCCGAGCCCTCTCTCCAGGCCGCTCGCTTAGGGGTAAAGTTGGATGTGATGGTGAAAACCTCAAGAGAGATGTGAAGAGGATACCGCAGTTAGGCTGACAGACAACCTGGGGCAGCCATGGGGGAGGGAGGGGCGAGGTGGGTGGAGCTGGAACGAAGACAGATTCAAGCCTGACAGAATCCAGTCACATCTATCACAGAGCTGTTTGTCAGTTCCAGCTGCACAGAAGATCTAGGAGCCGCAGCAGCGTACCCTACACTGCACCATTTCTGAAAAGTGTTAGGAATGTCTAACGGCTCCTTTCAAAGGTGCCTCCAGCCAACCTAGGTCCAGCTGCAAATGAACAGAAAACACTAGACCCCTGCTAGCAGTTGCTCTTGCAGCTATTCCACTCCCCCCCCCCAAATCTTCTAAGGATATCTCACACACACACACACACACACACACACACACACACACACACACACACACACACGAGTTTAGAGTAGAAAATCACCCACGCTGAGCTTGCCTTGCAAGGGCGCTCATCTAACAAACTTTGAAATAAACAGGATGTAAAATGTAGAGATGAATCACGCTTGGTTTCTGTGGAGGAAAAAAAGACAAACGCAAGCAGCAGAGGGAAAGAGGAGACCTAGATGGCTGGAGGATTGTACGTACCCTCCTGATTGTTCAGACAGGGAGGAAGGACCACGCCACCAGGGTTAGAAAGATTGCACTGTACCTCAGGTAGCACACCTGCCATTCTAGGCTGATGCCCGACTGGATCAGGTCTAAAATACACTGCTGCACTTGGGCTACTCTGATACTCCAGTGCTCTTATTATGAAGTGAGGGTCTTTGTTTATCATAAAGGCTTCCTGAATGTAGAGGGCTAGGCAGAGACCAACCCTACTCCCTGTGTTCTTGCTAGGACATGGGTAGTTCTGAATGAGTTTTTCTCCTAGGGTCTGGGGACCTTTACAAGGTTCAGTGAGAGGTGAGTGTTGTTGGTTGTTTTTGCTCTTTTGGGGGGCCACAACCCAGCTCCCAAATAAATCACACATGGAGGCTTATTCTTAATTATGAATGCCTGGCCTGAGCTTGGCTTGTTTCTTGCCAGCTTTTCTTTACTTTAAATTAACCCATCTACCTTTTACCTCTGGGCTTTTTCCTTTTCTCACTTCTGTAATCTTACTTTCACTCTTACTCCATGGCTGGCTGGGTGGCTGGGTGGCTGGCCACTTGTGTCCTCCTCCTCTCATTTCTTGAGCTTTCTTCTCCCAGATTGCTCCATTAATTCTCTCTGCCTGCCATCCCTGCCTGTTCTTTCTCCTGCCTCTCTAGTGGCTGTTCAGCTCTTTATTAGACCATCAGGTGTTTTACACAGACACAGCAACACAGCTGCACAGAGTTAAACAAATGCAACATAAACAAAGTGACCCACCTTCAGATAATATTCCCCAACAGGTGAGCTTGGCTGTGTAGAATTAACTCCCAGAGACACACCCCTTGGGGGAAATGATAATGGAGACAATGAGGCAGAAAAGGGGGCTTCCATATGTTGTATATCTAACTTCTATGCTGTCTTAGTTAATTTCTTATTGTTAAGGTACAAAAGTGTTGCAGGCTGCAGGAATATATCATAAGAACTCAGCTGGTTATGGCAAAGTTACTACCTGGAGAGATCATGGAATTCCTCCAGAGGAAGCCAAATCCCAAGGAGTTTTTGGTGTTACTTGGCTTGTTATATATCAGCTGTCTTCTGTTATGAAAATCATGTGTGCCTTCATAGTTTTCCCAATTGACTTTCCCCTAAGAAGGACTAACAGTGTAGACTGAGCACTCTCTGGACATACACATTCCAGGTATTTGGAGAACAGCCTCAGGAAGGCTTTCTCTGGAATCAGATTATCTCCCTTAGCCACTTTCAAGGACTACAGGAAACACCACCCAGGTGGGCGCCCAACTTCCGAGGACTAACAATGATAACATCCCACCTGCAAGTCTCCTGACTTAAATTCCACAAGGAGACACTACCTGGGGGGCGCCCAACTTCCGAGGACTAACAATGATAACAGCCCACATGCAAGTCTCCTGACTTATGGTAAATTCCACAAGGAGACACTGCCTAGGAGAGGTGGACATTAAGTAATAGCTTTACACAATTTAGCTCGGACCTTCCCTTTATATACCGAGACTTCCAGGGCACGGAGGGAGAAGAGAAAAGAGAATGGAAGAACTAGATGGGTAAGAACTTGAGAGGAACAAACTGAGATGGGGAAGAACTAGATTGAAGGGCTAAAAGAGAGGACAAGAGGAACGAGATGGAAGATGAGGAAGAGTCAGATGGGGAAGAACAAGATGAGGAAGAGCCAGATGAGAGAGAAGGAGATGGGAGAGGAGCTGATAGGGGAAAGAACTAGATAGATGAGAACCTAGAAGGGACAGAACTATATGAAGGAATTAAGATAGAACCTAGAGGGGACAGTAGATAAATATAGAGAGAAATCGGGCAAGAAAGGAGCTAGACATGAGAACAGAACTGAAGCTGTGTATAAAGGATGTTATGCCAGAGGAATTAAAGCAAGTGGACTATAGAGCTCAGTGTGCTGAGATTCTATTTCCTGAAAATAGTCCTCGCCGTTAGTAGTTCTCTCTCCTGAGCCCCTGGGATGTATAATATTGAGGCTGCTTCTCTTAATATTATACAAGACAAAAGCAACTTAAGAAAGAAAGATCTTATTTTGGCTTACAGTTTCCAAAAGATGTAATTTATCATAGCATTGAAGGCCTGGCAGTGGGCAGGGAAGGCCTGGCAGTGGGCAGGGAAGGCCTGGGCAGGGAAGGCCTGGTGACAGGAGCTGACAGCTGGTTGATTGGTTGCATTTGAACTCAGGAAGCAGAACGTGGCCAGGAGGCAGAGGTGGGCTGTAAAGCCTCAAGAGCCACCAAGGCTCCTCCTGGTGGAGATTCCACAGTCTTCCCAAACATCCCAGAACTACAGCTGGGACCAAGTATTCAAACACATGAGTGGGGGGAGGCGGGATGCAGTCGAACTACAACATAATGTCCTTCACTGTCCACTTGGTCCCCAACAGAGCACTGTTGGGAAAGTCACATGTCATGTGGACTCTGTCTTCATAAATAGATGGATGAGTTATCACCAGAGTGGATTTGTCATGTAATCAAACTCACTGGCATGCTCGTTCTGTTTCCAAACCTGTTGTCCTCCACCTTGTTACAATGCAGCAAGAAGACCTCTCAAGATATTGGCACCACGCCCATGAACTTCCTAGACTCCGTGACCATGGACCAAATGAACCTTTGCTCTTTTTTAACTACTGAATCTGGGGTATTCAGCGATACTAACAGAAAACCGAAACAAACAAACAAAAACCCAGAAATACTAACGTTCACATACAAAGAGATCCAGGGCCCCTAGAACTCGGTGCCTGTGAACCTTGTCTTCCCTTAGATACGGTGAGAATGAGACATAAAGTTAGTTCCTGCATTCAGTAGTCTAATGCCCAGGAGATGTGAACAACATCTTTTACGCCAAAAGAGGCAATTAAATAAGATAAGGTTGATAAAGTTCATAAAGGGGGTTGCATGTACGGGTATACACATATGGTACATATGTGTATGAGTGTTCATGTGTGTGTCGGTGTAGGTGTAAGTGTGCACATCTGTCAGAAGACAAACCCAGGTGTCATTCCTCGGGGGCTTTGTCCTTTTTGGTTGAGACAAGGCTTCTCATTGGCCTGGAACTTTGCCAAGCAGGCTAAACTAGCTGGCCAGTGAGCTTCGGGAGTCTGTCTGTCTCTGCTTCTGTTCTTGGCTCAGATTACAAACATCCACACTGTGCCCAGCTTTTTACATGGGTTCTGGGAATCGAACTCAGGTCCTCACTATTACAAGGCAAGCGCTTTACCTCTTGAGTCATTTCCACAGCTCCAGGTTAAGGCTCTTGAGGGGAAGAGCTTAGCCTGGGTTATCTGAGTGGGGTTTAAGTGCAGGCACCTGTATTCCAGGAAGGGAGATGTGGAGGAAGTTTGGGGACATCTACACAGGGGACAAGCACACAGGGAACAGGACAAGATCCATTTAAGACAGAGAGTGGAGCAAGACAGCCGTAGGCCAAGGAACGCCGACAACAGCTGGACACTGTCACAGACAAGAGTCTCCCCTGGGCCTCCCACGGGACGGCAGCCCTGCTCACACCTTGAATTCAGACCTGTGGCCTCTGGAGCTGTAAAAGGACAAAATCCTGTTGTTTCCAGTTTTCCAATGGCCTTTTTGTTGCGCTAGCCATAGGAAATTAATATGGGAATTCATAATGGCCCAGCTGGGGAAAGGCCATTACGTGAGTCAGCACACAGAAAGTCACAAGCGCACAGTAGTGACAGTAGCCGTGAAGCAGCAGAGTGTGTTTATGCCTCGGGACCTTATCTGGAGGTGACAGAGGAGAGGACTTTGAGGAAGTGGCGCTGAGAGGCAGCAGAGCCAGAGGCTAAGAGCTGAAGCACCTGGCTCAGATCTCATCAGGTCAAGCAGACAGGAGCTATAGGGGATATATATATATATATATATATATATATATATATATATATATATATATATATATATATATATATATATATATATACATATATATATATATATATATATATGACAGCCTATAGATTCACACTGTGCAGGATGCAGCCACAAGCACTGTCTACTTGCTCCAGGTGCGGTCTTCCGAGCTGGACTGTGACAGTATTTCTATTTCACTGACAGGAAATGCCCTGTGCAGAAGCGGCACCCGAGTCTGCCCATACCAGACTCCATGCTCTCTCTACTCACTCTCCCGTTAGCAGGATCCATTGGGAGCCTCCTAAGGGTAGGCTCCCAGCACCAGACAATGACAGGAGTCTGAGGACAGGAGGGGACCAAACAGGAGGCGAGGAAGGCAGCCAGGAAATCCTTGGTTTTTCAGAGTCACCTCTACAGATGATTGTTGTGTTAACTGTCTAGGCGTCTTGATTGACTTTGTTTTTTTTCGGCCAATGAAGGCGTTAAAAGGCAGGAAGAACCTTAGGCACCGAAGGCAACAAATCATTAAAAGTCAGGAAGCGCACACATAGATGGACAGACTCGCCACAAGTGGATGAGGGATTCAGAAGCCCAAAGCCAAGGGCCTGGGTCTTTTAAATGCCTTTTGGTATAAGGTGGGTCTCCCCCTCTTAATTTGGATTGGGCAACTTAGACAAAGAAGAGGGATCTGGGGGCTGGAGAGATGGCTCAGCGGTAAAGAGCACTGACTGCTCCTCCAGAGGTCATGAGTTCAATTCCCAGCAACCACATGGTGGCTCACAACCATCTGTAATAAGATCTGGCGCCCTCTTCTGGCCTGCAGGCAAACATGCTGTATACATAATAAATAAATAAATCTTAAAAAAAAAAAGAAGAGGGATCTGGTAGGCCTGCAGTTTTATGTGAGCTAAGACTCTCCTGGGCTGACCTTGGGCACATTGTGGCCCATCAGGAGGAAGGGGGTCCCTGCCAATACCACTTGGTTTTGAGTTGTTTACCCTTGGTCTCTTTCCCTGTCTGTCTGCCTGACAGGGTGCTTATCTACATTCAGCAGTATGCTCCATGGCCCAGGGCAGTCAACAAACACTTTTACAAGTTAGTCTGCTAGGGGCTTTGTGAATGAAGAATGCCACCATCCTTGAGAAACTTGCTCTGTTAGCCACAGACCCAAAGGACAGCAGGTTCTACACTTTATCAGAATAATGCCATTCCATTCTTAACCTTACTGACAGGAGACACTCAGGCAGTATCTATTGAGTGCTTGTTGAATAGATGTTGGGATTTTATTTACATCAGAATGTTTCATAGTGTGAATCGTACATTCAAATTAAGCTTTGAGCAGGGAATACGTTTTAAGGTTAGTAGTCATGACAAATATAGAAGTTGGCAGTTTGGTCTGCCCTGAATTCTACTGCCCATTCCAGGGTTGGCTATGCCTATTGTTCTAGGCCGTATATCTTTCAACATGGATTCCTCCATCATTAACAATAAATTGGAATGACAGTCCGGTAAAGCATAGTTAACATCTGTCTGTCACAAAGGAAGTGCAATGCCTGCCAGCCCATTGTTTGGAAGCATCAGGTGAATGGCTCAAGGTCAGAGGTGAGGAGGTTAGGGTTGCTCTCCATCTGGGATGGGCTGGACAGGAGTGGGGAGCTTCCTCCCTTGAGATGGGTTACTCACAGGGGTGTTGATTTCCAGGGGCATCTGGGACAGATGGCAACAGATTGGGTGGGTGGAAGCAACAAGAGCTTTTTCTCTCCCATTTCCGGAGGATTTGCACCTGCAATCAGGAGTGGGCAGAACAAGGGCTCTAGGGAAATGGTCCAGCCTCCTCTAGCTCCTGGTGGCTCTAGGCAAGAGTTAGCTTGTGGTAGCTCTCATCCTTTCCTGGCATGGGATATCTTTCTCAAGCACTATTCTCTTTATATTTCAGGACAAGGAAGCCTGTTCAGCCTGTACCCAACAAGCCCCAGGAATCCCCTAGTTTTCACCCGCCCCTCCCTCTCCCCACATTGCTGGCACTACAGGTGCTCACTACTATGCCTGACTTCGTTTGTTTTGTTTACTTTCATACATGAGTACCGTATTTACATCATTTCTGTCTCCTCTCTCCTCTCCAAATTATTCTGTGCCCCACCCTGTTCCCTTTTAAATTCATGACCTTGTCTTCTACAATGATTATTGTTATATTTATACTCAAAACCTAGAGAGTCCATTGAGTGTTATTTGTGTGTACTGTACTATTTAGTGTATGCAAACCTAGAGAGTCCATTTAGTGTTGTTTGTATGTATAATTTAGGGTTGACCACTTAGGATTAGACAACCTATCTATCAGAGGGCTTATCCCTGGAAGAAAATCTATCTGTGAGAATATGGATCAATGCTCAGAACACAGTTAAAGGCTGTATTGATTTAGGAAAATAGCATTAGTATTTTCTCCTTTAGCACCTATGACCTCTGTAACCACGGGTAATCAGTTAGGTTTACAGTACCAGGCATGAATTTGCTCCCATTGAGCAGGTCTTAAGTTCAATTAGACAGCTGTGTGTTACACCCAGAACGTAAGAACATTACTGCTCCATTGGAGCCATCTTGCTAGGCCAGGTGTTGCTGGGGTTTGTAGGTTCTGCAGCTGGATGGGTCTACTGTTTGCTGTTCTCCCTTGGCAGCTCACACGGCACTTTCTGATTCCCTGAGAGCTGGTCCTCAGAAAGGAGGCTTCCGGGTCAGTTCCAGCTTGATTCCTCCATGTCCTGTGTCTGTAATGTGTGGGGTCTTTAACAATAGGGTCTTTTTAAATTAAAAAAGGCAACCAAGAGCGATCTCATTATCCTGTATTGTTTTGGGAGTCTCTTGAATCACCTTGACTAACAGTTGAAAGGAAGGTTTCCCATGCCTGGCACACATGCACACACAACACCACACACACACACACACACACACACACACCAAGCATGTGGATACATACCACACAAATTCACACACACACTCACAACCCCTTCAAAACCAAAAAAAAAAAATCTCTTCCATTTTTTAATAAATTATACTTTAAAAGCAAATGCCGTCCTTCAATTTCACTAAGTTGCAATTATATTAAATTACCAGCTCCAAATAAATTTTTATGGAATGTAGATGAGACATTTATAACATTTTGAAAAGAAATAATAAGCATGTTTTAAATAATTTTAGATAATTTCATATAGAAATGAAGTCAAACAGATATTCATATGAAGGGAAATGGAGGGGAATTATGAAGTTATTGGCTGTGGAAATCCAATTAATTCAGATCTTAGGAGCGAGTTTACAAGAAAGATGCTGAATATGTAAATATTAAAAAAAAAAAAAAAAAACTGGGTGGCAGTTGCTGGAGATATGGCTCAGCAGTTAGGAAGGAGCTTTTACAGAGGACCTGAGCTCAGCCCTTGAAACCCATGTTGGGCGGCTCACAGCCACCTGTAACTCCAGCTCCAGGGAATCTGATACTCTTTTCTGGTTTCTGTGGGCACCAGAACGCATGTACACAGACATGCACATACTTAAAAATAAAATCTAAAATAGTTGATAAATAAACTCACTTCTATTTCTCTGTGGAGAACAAAATTCTGTTCTCTGGTTAAAAATAAAACTTCTTTAATTATGGGTGTGTTGTGGAATATCCCTTTACACTGTATGAAGATGTGTTACTATGATTGGTTCAATAAAGAGCTGAATGGCCATTAGCTATAGTGAGAAATCCACAGAATCTGCTTAATAGGCAAACAAATTTATTCAGAACAGCTAACCACTACAATTAGCTAGGCAGGAAGAGGTTGGGCAGGATTTCTGGGGACAGAGAGAGCTCTGGGAAGAAGAAAGGCAGAGTCGCCAGCTAGACGCAGAGGGAGCAGGATGGGCAAAATGGAGATGAGGTAATGAGTGTGTGGAAGAATGTACATTAAAAAATAAGGGTTGATTTAAGTTATAAGAGCTAATTAGAAACAAGCCTAAGCTAAGGCTGAACCTTCATAATTAATAAGTCTCCGTGTTGTTTGTTGTGAGCTGGTGGCCTAAAGAAAAGTCCGTCTACATGGATGTCATCTTTAGATTCCAAAATTTAGAAACAGCCTAGCTACCAACCAATGGGGAAAAATAATCATGAATGATGGTATAGCCATGACCTAATTCTCTACACCAGCCACCAGACTGCATCTGGGCAATGGGCCGAAGCAAAGATGAGGCTCACAGACAGAATGTGGCTAGAGCAAGCAAGTTCCAAAGAAAGATTCCATGTCCAGGGAGTGAAACCCTGGGCCTGACATGTTCTGCAGGGGTTCTCTCTACCACTGAGCTGTCTCCCAGCCATAGTATTATACCTTGCTTGTGGATACATAAATGTGGAGTAGGAATGGTAGAAAATATGCCTGGTTCAAGGTGGTATGCACCAACTTAGGGGTCCCTCTGGGGCGGGAGGCAGCTTTGCTGCCAGAAGGTGCCCAGAAAGGATACAAACGAGTTTTTATTTCTGAAAGATAACTACATAGAATATGTGACAATTTGCTTTGAGATGCATGATAAGAGTAACAGAGCTTTGAAGCCGGGCAGTGGTGGCGCACGCCTTTAATACCAGCACTCGGGAGGCAGAGGCAGGCAGATCTCTGTGAGTTCAAGGCCAGCCTGGTCTACCGAGTGAGTTCCAGGAAAGGCGCAAAGCTACACAGAGAAACCCTGTCTCGGAAAACCAAAAAAAAAAAAAAAAAAAAAAGAGTAACAGAGCTTTAAGTAGTTCGTGATCGAAACACAGGTTTCCTGTTTTTCCATTGGCTGAAGGAATTATGCTTGACTGTGGAGCTAATGGGGAGACCATTGACCTTCAACAAACATGGAGCTAGAGATGTGCCTCCATTGGTAGAGTACATTCTTGGAATGAAAACCATCACTGAGTTTGATCCCCAGCAGACATGGTGGCACACAGCTGAGCCCAATACTCAAGAGGCTGTGGTCATCTTTGGCTACATACAGAGTTTGATAGCAGGCTGGGATCCTGCCTTTAAAATGCATGCAGGCACACATATGTACATGTACAAATAAGTAAATAAATAAATAGTAAATGACTCTTACGAAGGACCTGAGCTTGGTTCTCAACACTCCAAGTTGGGCTACTCATAACTGACTGTTAACACTAGTTACAGGAGATGTAATACCCTCTTCTGACTTCCACAGACATTTGTACTCATGGGCATATACACACAAATAAAAATAAAATCTTTAAGAGTCCAAGGAAGCAGAATGTGGTGGTACACACTTTTAATTCCAGCATTTGGGAGGCAGAGGCAGATGGATCTGTGAGTTGGAGGCCAACCTGGCTTATCTAGACAGTTCCAGGACAGCTGGGGATACACAGAGAGACCCTACCTCAAAAAACCCAAATTATAAATAAATAAAATAAAATAAGTCTAAGGACACAAAAATAGCAGTTTCCATTATATTGGAAGTGTGAGAACCTGGCACCTAGATCTAGAACCACACAGCTTTTAGTCCAATATGTTGTATGAGTTCATGTGATACAAGTACCATGATCTCATATAGGACTCCCCTCCCCCAGTTATTTTATAACCATTGGAGCATTTTTACAATGTGGTGGTGGTATGTACGGAGAGATATACTAGGAAGGTATCACTGGTACAGAGCAGTTCAAACTGGAGGGGGGATGGAGACATTGAACTTCACTGTCATGATGGGCGTCTGTTGAAGACCTGACCAGGAAGAGGGATGGTGGACTTGTAAAGGGTGAGAGGACTGTCCACCAGCTAAGGGCTACCCACTGCTTCAGGGCTGACGGTATAGCTGGGAACTGAACAGACACCTGCTCAGCTGGAGAGTGCTCAAGTAGATGAACTCTGGAAGTGAACCTTAAATCTGTTGATGAGGACAAAAGTCAAGACAGGAGCTTGTGGAGCAGGAAAGCAGAGTCAAGGGGAAACTGATCCAGGGTCTCAGTATAAAGCCCAGGCTGGCCTGGAATTCATGTTCCTCCTGCCTCAGTTTTCTGAGTTCACGAAGTACAGGCATGAACTGCCATGAACAGCCAAAAAAGGCACTAATACAGCAACAGCTGTGAGCTTCATCACTACCACCACCCCAGATGTCTGGGATGGAGGAGTAGACAAAGTCGTTTCCTTAAGCATCCCACACCCTTTGTAGACTGCAGATCTGCTTTCTAGCACTCCCCTGGGAGTGTTTATAATGGAAGACGAATGTGCACTGGAAACAGGAGGGCCCACTTTCCCTTCAGGGGTGTAAGACTAGGAGGTATGGGTAGTCTTCCATGAGACAAGAAAAGCGTTCTGCACAGTCTCAAATTACAAATGAACCCCAGAGGTTAAATGGCCTGCTCAAGGGGTAGCATCTATTAAAAAAAAAGGTGGCCGGGCGGTGGTGGTGCACACCTTTAATCCCAGCACTTGGGAGGCAGAGGCAGGTGGATCTCTGTGAGTTCGAGGCCAGCCTGGGCTACCAAGTGAGTTCCAGGAAAGGCGCAAAGCTACACAGAGAAACCCTGTCTCGAAAAACCAAAAAAAAAAAAAAAAAAAAAAAAAAGGCAATGGATGGACCAAAATTTCAGTCTTCTCCAGGGAGCCAGACACCCAGGATTCCTGATGTCCCACGAATTCAACAGCTCTGACTGAGTAACACCTGAGGACAAGTCAAGCATTCCAAACTTTAAAAACTGAAATGCTAAAAAAATGTTTTGAGTTGACAGGATGCTCAGTTCAAGATTTTGGAGTGCCATAGATCTTTGAGTTTTAGATTGGGGATGTTCAATTGGGGGACTATGAAAATATTCCATGTTCTAATGTCTGGAGCCAGGCATAATCTCAGAACTGGAGATGCTGAGGTAGGAGGATTGTGAGTTCAAGGGCAACCTAGATTATGAGACAAGAATCTATCTCAAGGGGTTGGAGAGATGGCTCAGCAGTTAAGAGATCTGGCTGCTCTTCCAGAGGACCTGCGTTCAATCCCCAACACCAATGTGACAGCTCACAGCCATCTGAAACTCCAGTTCTAGGGGATCTCATGCCCTCTTCCGGCTTCCACAGGCAGCAGGCAATAGTAGTGCAGATACACATATACACACATACACAAATAATATAGTAACAACTTTTAGAATGTAAGTTTATCTCAAAACACACCACCCAAAAGTCTGAATACTTACGGTCATAGGCATTTCAGATATAAGGGACATCCAATCTGTATTTCTTTTATTGCTTTACATTTTTATTTTTGTGTGCATATGTGAGTATGAGTGGCTGTTGGAGGAATCGGTTCTTCTTTGTGGGTTTCAGGGATCAAACTCATGTCCTCAGGCTTCTGTAGAATGTGCCTTTACCCACTGTGCCGTCTCACCAGCCCCAGTCTTCACTTATTTTCAAAGAGGCAGAAGGTAGCTACTGCTAACACTCAACCTTTACAAGTGATCACGGGCTTGCATAAGGCCAACAGTAGAACAGCAGAATCCCAGCACAGTGGTAGGGTGCAGAGGGATGGATGACAGGAAGGAGCCAGCCCCCTTACTGGGGCAGTCTCTATGTAGGGGGAACGAATGAGAAGTGGGTTGGATGGAGGCTCTACTCCCCAGGTCTGTGGACCCTTCCCTTCTACCATGTGGGGGCCCGGAGACCCCAGCTTGTAGTCTGTTTTCATCTTGACTCAAAGTCAGAGAGTCCGAGCTTGTTTTCCCCTGCAAGGCTGCATAATAGGATGTTTTGACCAAAGGTGTGGTTACCAGGTGTCTTTATACTTCAAGGCCTATTTACAGGATGCTTTACTGTAAGGCGTGGTCACCAGATGTCTAAGGAGGTGTTTACACTTGACTCTACTTTGTACGTTGAATCATGATATCCTTGAAGGGGGGGTCTTTTTGCCCCCCTTGCTTTGGGTCTATAAAGGCTGTGAGTAATAAACTCAGGGTCTGTGGTATTGACCCAGAAACCTCCCGAAGCTGTCCTGTGTCTGTCTATATCTATGTCTATATTTCATACCTATCATTTCACAATTCCACAATTCCCCACTTCAGAACCATTCAACAGGTTGAGTGGAACTCAACACTGTCACTTCCTGTTCTTGGACAGCTGAACTCTGGATCCAAGTTTTCTAGGGAGGCCTTGAGTGTCAAGGGTGAGATAAAATTGCTCCATCACATGGCTTCTCACAGTGCAGAGAAATGAAGGACCAGGCAAGACCCTGCTAACCCTTATGGTGATATTTTATTTGTGCTGAAATGTGATTTTATTTGTATGTTAATAAATAAAAGTGCCTGGGGGTCAGAGCTAATAGCAAGCCATCTAGCAGAAGTCTGGCAGTGGTAGCACATGCCCTTAATCCTGATCACATGACAGGCAGAGTCTATGTGTTCAAGGACATAGTCAGCATGGAGACACACATCTGTAATCTCAATACCAATCATAGAGACCTGGAGGTCTGTATAGACAGGCAGTGACGAGGAGGTCATGTGGTTGGGTTTACAACCAATGAGAAGGCAGAACAGAAAGTAAAAAAAAAAAAAAAAAGACAGACACACAGGAAGTAGGTCTCTTTCTCAGGGGAAGGATGGCAGCGGCAACAGGTAGTTAGAAGGCAGTCTTGGTCTCAGCTCTTAGCTACTGCTCTCTGACCCCTGGGGCTTTTAACTCCTGCATTTGGCTCTGTGTTTCTTATTTAATAAAAACAGAATTACATCTACAAACCCTGAGGCCAGATAGAGTAAAAGATCCAAGATGCCACCTAGTTTTCACCCCATTTCTCTCCTTGGCCTCGGCCTCGGCCTCTCTACTTTAGCAGAGATATTGGTGAACGATTGCTGTGGTTGTATTTCTTTCCTGGGGATGAACTTCCTGTGACCATGGACACTCTCTCTCCATTAAGTCAACAGGCAGCTGGGTATAAAAGGTATAACCTTGGCCGGGTGTGTGACAGTTTGAGGTCTACAAAGCAAGTTCCAGGACAGGCAGGGCTACATGGAGAAACCCTATCTCAAAAATCCAAACCAAAAATAAGTAAATAAATGTTATCATATTAACAGAAATGATATCCAGATCGACAAAAGTGTTCAGTCAAAGGTTGGACTCATGTTTGTACACAATCATATTTTATTTGAAAAGATGTCTACACTGTATTGGGGACCAACACAGGTGACCAAGACTGCTCAGCCTTGTCCCAGCAGGCACTGACTCTGGTGTGTAGCTGGGGTTGGACTGTTATTTTTCACAGTGAGGGTGGTGGGATGGAGGTGGGAAGGGAAAGAGAAAAGAAAGAAGAAATGAGCAATGTTTCTAGTTTCAGTTTGGAGTCTGACTGAGGAGAAGGAAGACAATTCACTCACAGGACTCCTGTAATCTGCTTCTCTTAGCCAGCTGATGGAGTATGCAGCCTGCTGGGCCAGCCAGGTTGGGTCAACACACAGGCACATTGGTTTACTTTTCTCCCCATCCTGTGATCTCTTCCTAGACTAGAGGATGTAAAGACTATATAACCACATTTTTAACAAAGCATCTGGCCAGGCCAGTGTTAAATACTATGCAGGAGAAGAACTCTATACATCCACTAGAAAAGAAGGGCCGAGCTAGATGGCAGAGGCAGGGCGTCCCTGGGGTCTCATTATTTTGATCTTTTCGATTGAACCCATGGAAAGATGTGGTATGTCATGAAGACTGGAAGTATCTTTTATTTTAAAATCAGACCTTTACATCCAGCCACATAAAAGCAACTAAGATTATACTAGATTATTTTTGCTTTCCCTGTCTTTCCTCGAGGCAGAAGGCAGATGTTAGATGCTGGTCAGTTTATTTCCTATACCAAAACACACACAGGAGTCTCTTCTGCTTAACCCACAGCAGGACCGAGTTCTGCTCTTGGTCCTACAGCTGCGAAACCTCTGGCATCCTATGACATCCAATAGCTTTTTCAACATCTGGGTTAAGACCTCCACAGTTCAGAAAGAAGCAGCTCATCCGAAGGTTTGAGTCCAGGGAGGTGAGAACATGGCTCCTTAATCTGGGCTTTCCATCACCCAAGAGATGGGGACAGACCTCTGGGCCATCAAGTCATTGTGGTATAGAGATGGTTTAGAGAATTGTAAACAGCAAAGTATCCTCCTGGGAATGAAGCCACAATGGATGCTTCTGAAATGGTCCAACCAGACTCCCTTAAGAGGCCATTCATCATGCCTGAATTTTAAGTTTACACTTGCAACTCAATGACTCAAACACACTTAAACACAGACCCCACTAGGATGGAATGTGTAGATATCAACAGGTCAGCAACTGCAAAAAAAAAAAAAAAAAAAAAAACATGCTTCTTTGACGTAACATTGGAGCCAATGACTCCACAGATTCAATAAACATTTCCAGATTCCTCTGCCTCTTAACATCAGCAGGGAATGACTAGGATGAAGCCATGGTTACAATTGCTACAGCCAATTGTTGATGCCATCTTGGTTACAAGTCAGTTTATGTAGTTTCACTCCATTTTCTATACATGCTGTCTTTTGAATCACCTATTATAAAATTTATATTAAAAATGTCTGTTTTCCAAAGGCATATGCTTCAAGGGGTCACGGCTTGTCATCTGTCTTTCCTTTGGTACTTCTGACAGTGGAGGAGTCACCATGGCAGTGGGTGGGGTGGGCATTCCATGGGTCATCTTCCTCCACCAGCAGAGGACGGGCAACAGGGGAAGTTGGAAGCTCTCTTGTTTTCTGATGTGTTGGGAGAACAGCCGGATCTGCTCAGCTCTTTAGGGCCTGTGAAAATACAGAGAATTATTACTTCTTTTACTGTGGTCGGGACTAGTCACTCCCTGTCCCATAGTCCCTGAGCCTATTGTCCTTTTCTGTGGTTTCAGTCCCAGAACCCTGCACCTTTATTTCCCAGCTCTTCTCCTCTACACCTAACCCTTCCGTAGGCAGGGTCAGGACTCCAGGCATTTCCAAACAAGATTCATTGACAGCTGTATATCAGCACAGCTCCCAGCCTTAGATGACTCATCCTCTCCCTTCCCCACCCATCATACTTCTCTGTTTTTTCTCTGGCGCTGAGTTAAAACATTGTAAAGGAAGTTTAGCAAGGAGTAAGGCTCTTCCCTCCTAAAGTCAATGCCAGAAAGATATAATGGCCTGACCTATGTGGTGGTAGGGTATACAGGACAGGTGTGAAGAAGTGATATAAATACAAAAGACCCGCCCCCCCCACATGCAATTCCTCATCAGAAAGGGAACCTGGCACTGTGACAGGTGTTTTTTTCCCCAGTGCACCTGCCTTTGGTGGCTGGAGAGAGCAAAGAGATTAAGAAGCAAGTTACAGCCGGGCAGTGGTGGCGCACGCCTTTAATCCCAGCACTCGGGAGGCAGAGCCAGGCGGATCTCTGTGAGTTCGAGGCCAGCCTGGGCTACCGAGTGAGCTCCAGGAAAGGCGCAAAGCTACACAGAGAAACCCTGTCTCGAAAAACCAAAAAAAAAAAAAAAAAAAAAGAAGCAAGTTACAACTTGGTTTGGATTTTCCTTCAAGTTTGGATAGTTGGAAAATAAGATGAGAGATCAAATCTGCTCAGACCTCAAAGGAAGTCAGTCTTGGGCTCTAAAGCTAATGCTGACATCTGTCCCTGGGAAATGGCAGAGGCTGCACCTGTGGAGGTCATGGCTTCCGAAGAAGACCTCGTGCAGAGGAGGTTTCTATGCATGCAGATGTTTGAGTGGTGAGCAGGACTGCCTACATTCACATATCACATGCGGGTAAGAGGTTACTTACGAGAACCTTCCAGAAATTTTCCTCATAACCACAACGATGATCCCTCCAACGAAGCCGATAGCTAACAGGACACCGACTATGATTCCAACCAGGGTCACGACTGCCAAGCCCTCTGAATGGAAGGGAAAAGAACCGTGAGTTCCAGGAAGAAACAGATTCAAGCAATAATATGGGCCTGCTGCTCTCAGCAGAGAGTACGCTGAGTCAAGTGCTGAGCCTTTTTCTCTTCTTGATGCCAGGGAGCAAACCCAGGCCTTGAGTGTGCTAGTCAGGTACCGGGCCACCAAGGCCCGGCCCCAGCTCTGCTTGATCCCGTCTTGTGAATCCAGAGGTTTCTGAATCTCTGAATTTCTACACATGACGTGCTGGCTTCACTGTTGATGGGCGTGCTTCTTCACAGCTAGTCAATGACAAAAGCCCCAGAAAACTCAGACTAGAAGGCACTTATCTCAACATAACAAAGGCTCTGCATGACAAACCTACAGCCAACATTATTTAAGTGGGAAAACCTCAAATTATTTCCATACCAATGAAGAAAAAGGATGCCAGCTTGCCATTAAGTAAATACACTCTGTGTGTGTGTGCATGTGTGTGTATGTGTGTGAGAGAGAGAGAGAGAGAGGGGAGAGAGAGAGAGAGAGAGGAGAGAGAGAGAGACTGTATGTGTGTGTGTGAGAGAGGGAGAGAGACTGTGTGTGTGTGTGTGTGTGTGTGTGTGTGTGAGAGAGAGAGAGAGAGAGAGAGAGAGAGAGAGAGAGAGAGAGAGAGAGAGAGAGAGAGAGAGAGAGAGAGAGAATATGATTTATGTAGTACTGGGTCCCATACTATCCAAGTGCTTTACAACTGAACTATGCCCCTAGTCCTATTGCCTTTCAAATCTATGGAATTTCCTTTTCTCTCTTAATAATTAGAACATTGAAGTTGCTGAGCCTGGCACAGCAGTCCTACAATCCCCGCTACCTGTGGAGATGAGGCAGGGGGATTGCAAACTCAATGTCAGCCTGGGCTACAGAGCTGCCAGCCCGGGCGAGCTTAGTGATACTCTCTCTCAAAGTAAAAGTTCCAAGTGGGCTGGGACTGTTACTTAGTGGTGGAGCATTAGCTTAGCATGCATAAGGTGCTGGGTTCAATTCCCAGTACTTCAAAAAGCAAGGAAGGAAGGGAGGAAATGCATCGTCTCTCTTTCGGAAGATGGTCCATTCTGTTCTTGTTGACTGAGATCCAAGAAAGGATGGAATTCCTCTCAAAAAAAATTAGGTTCAAAGAAACCTTTTTATCTCCCAAAGGAAGACCAAAATCTCATTTACCTTTCTTATCTGTTGTCTGTGTTTCGTCAGCTGTGTTATCTGGAAAGGGGAAAACGCAATGATAGAAAAGTATTAGGATTTAATGACTATAATTTAACAGTTGGCAGATGAATTTACCTTAAGTGGAATGTAACAAAACATATGCAAAGAGGGTAATTTCCTCAACAAACCTGCTAGAAGGTTGGGAAGCCAGCTCTGACAGATTGCTGTCTTTGTAACTATTATCAACAATTTTCAACTGTTACTTCCCACCTACAGGTTCTCTGTACTTTTGTACCCATTGGATTTTATCCTATCTGATTTTAAGAGTCAAGGCCACTGAGCCACAGAGCTGTGAAATAAAAGGTTGGGAACTTTGGGACATTTGAGTGAGCAAAAGAATGCAGCTGTGGCTACTTCACCTTTTATCAAGATTCTGGAAAACATAGAAAGTGGTGAAGAAGGTCATCTAAGCATTTCTAGAGCGGATTTCTAATTTGGGAAGAGATGGCCTGGGCTGTGAAGCATCTCCTGCCATCTATTCCTCTGTTCTTTGGTGGTCAGATCTGTCCTTCATGGGGCAGCAGCCTGCCCTGCTAGACTGAATGAAAACTGGTCCTTTGTGACCTCCACCCCTGTTCCTTGAGGGTTTCCACCAGCATTTCTAGTCCAGCCTGACAGCCACAATACACACACTCTCCACATGATTTCCTTGTGGAGAGTTTCCCACGACTCCTATTTTAGAATAAAGGTGCTTTACTTAGTTTCTCCCACTATCCATTTTACACACCGAGTCCTTAATTCTGGAGTTAAGGGTGGCTATTTGCCTTGGCTGCAGATGATATCCATGATCCGTTGAGGAACTGGAGGCAAGGGAAGATCAGATGTTCCCCTAAAACCTTAGCTCACAGCTTTCAAAAATAACCTTAGAGCAGTGTTTCTCAACCTGTGGGTTGCAACTCCTTTGAGGTCGAATATCAGATATTTACATTACAATTTATAACAGTAGCAAAATTACGGTTATGAAGTAGAAATGAAGTAATTTAATGGGTAGGGATCACCACAACATGAGGAACTGTATTAAAGGGTTGCAGCATTAGGAAGGTTGAGAACCACTGCTCTAGAGTCAATAGTTTTCAGAAAAACTGGCTGTGATGTGATATGTATTGGGAGAGGAAGGTTTTCATTCATAGTTCTTGGCTCATGACACCCTCCCTGAAGCAAGCCATATACACTAGAATTCTTCTCCAAGGCAGACTATAGAAGCTTTACTCTCAGGCTAAGGATACAGTGCAGGGATAGAATGCTAACTTAACATCCTTACATGCCAAGTGCATCTCAGACTTGATCCCCAGCCCTGCATATGGGAGAAAAAAGTCCTAAGGAAATGTAGTGGATGTGAAACATCCCCAATAGGCTGATGAGTCTGACGCCCCGTTCCTCACCCCCCACCTCCCGCCCCGCCATTGGTGGTATTGTTAGGGAAGTTGTGAAATCTTTAGGGGCCAATGCTTTGCTGGAGGAATTTGGTCACCAAGGGCAGGCTTGAGATTTAGAACCCAGCTTCAGTTCCGGTCTACACTTTGTCTCCTGTCTGCAGATACAATGTGACTAGCATCCTACCCCTCCTGCCTCCATGCCTTGCCTGCCATGATGGGCCATATTCCTTTGACCTGTAGACCAGAATAAACCCTTCCTCCCTGAAGCTGCTTCTTGTCAGACAGTTCGAGCCAGCAAAGAGGAGAGTAATTCATCCAAACTCTAATCTCCCCCACAGTTTTCCTATCTTGGAACAGACCACAAAGAAATTCTCTCTCCTTTTGTAAGTTTTGTTTGGTTTGGTTTTTTGAGACAAGGTTTCTCTGTGTGACAGTCCTGGCTGTCCTGGAACTCACTTTTGTAGACCAGGCTGGCCTCAAACTCACAGAGATCTGTAGGATATAGATATGATAGGATAAAAGGGTAAATTATTGAATCTAGTTTTAAAAAGCAACAACTCATTTGAGATATTTTACATTGCTATGGATTTTAATTTATTAATACAAATTTAGGGTTAATTTTGTTATACTGTATGTATATTTCTACTCTTGTTTAAGGTACTGTGTTTATGCAATTCATTTAAAATTGTAAAATATAATTAAGAAATACAGATTAAGTCATCTATGATAACCAAACTTATAGTCATGTTAGTTAAGTTTTTTAGGTATACAAAGGTATATTTCAATTAGGTAGGTAATCTTCAAACACTTCAAAGACCTACAGAATATGGTATTTAAAACATTTTAAGAACTTAGACTTGGGGCTGGAGAGATGGCTCAGTGGTTAAGAGCACTGACTGCTCTTCCAGAGGTCCTGAGTTCAATTCCCAGCAACCACATGGTGGCTCACAACCATCTGTAATGAGATCTGGTGCCCTCTTCTGGCCTGCAGTCATACATGCTGTATACATAATAAATAAATCTTAAAAAAAAAAAAAAATAAAAAAATAAAAAAAAAAAAAAAAGAACTTAGACTTTTCTGAACAGTGAGACACGTTTGCTTCTGGCAGCACCAATTACTTCAAAGAGGATGATGGGCATTGAAAACAATGCATTATGGAGTTTGCTTTCTTTGTGGCAAATGTTAGCCACTGGGCAAAAAAGTGCCCTTGCCTCAACTGCTTGACAGGATGCTGTATAAACTGGACATGCAGGACCCATAGGAAGGTGACCACTGAACTTTGCAAGGTGAGATGGTCTTTCAAGTTCCTGCTTCAAAGAAGAAACTGCCAGACACTCTACAAGACATGAACTTAGCCAGAATGAGCAGAACAGCCCTTAAAATTTCCTGCTTCATTGAAAGCTATGCCAGAGACTCTAGGTGTATGGGCTAAAGATAGATGCCCCAATGTTATAAAGGAAATTTGGATGACTGTCTAGGCAGAAAGATGTCTCTGTCATTTCTAGAATTATGGAGGTTGCTTGCCATTCACTTCCTGTTTACTCAGGTAATATTGTATCCTTCTGGGGTCTTTGATGGAGTTGAAGACTAGATAGTTATAGTTATAGTTTTCCTTAGTTGTGATAAAAAGAGAAATTAGATATAAAACTTTAGACTCATAAAACTAGGATAGATAAAATATTTTCTTTAATATTGCCAAATACAAATGGACTAGATATTGTAATTGTAATTCTTGCTTGATAACTGTTTTGTTATATATAAATTTACTATGTTAAAGTTAAAACCTTCCTTTTGGTTAGACAAAAAAGGGGAAGTGCTGTGGGATGTCCTTCTGTATGTTATGAATATGTGTGGCTCCCATTGGATAATAAATACTGTTTTGGCCTATGGCAAAAAAGCTTACAGCCAAAATCCAAGCAGAGATAAGAGAAAAGAGGGGCAGAGTGGAGAGAGATGTGAGCCAAAGGAACAAGATACCAGCAGACTGGTAATGCCATGGCCACGTGGCAACATATATATTAATAGGAATGGGTTAATTTAAGATGAAAGAGTTAGTTAGCAAGAAGCTGAAGCCATAGGCCATACAGTTCATAATTAATATTAACTTCTGAGTGATTATTTTATAAATGGCTGTGGGACTGTGGGGCTAGGCAGGACTGAGAAACTTCAGGCCACAGAGACCCACCTGCCTCTGCCTCCAGAGTGCTGAGATTAAAGGCGTGCGCCACCACCAGCTGCGCCACCACCCTCTTATCTGTGCCACAGTAAGTTTGAAGACCTTCATTACTACAGAGGGGTCCTGCCCCAAGCACTGGACTCTGGGGAAATGAATACTGTACAGAGGAGCCAAGAAGAGTCATAACAGGCAGGCCTACCAGGTCCCTGCCCAGTCTGATAGCATAGATTAGACTGCTTGTTCAATCACAGCTCAGCATGGCTGTCCATACTTTAATCATACCCCTGCAATGCAATCTCCACAAAAACCCAAAAAGAGAGCATCTAGATAGCTGAACACATGGATGACCCCAGAGGGAATATACCCAGAAGAGGGTGTAGAAGTTAGGCATCTCTCTACCAGTAGCCCAGACTAGCTTCTAACTCACTATGCAGCTGAGGCTGACGTTGAAATCCTGATTTTTCTGCCTCCTCTTCTCAGTGCTGGGATTACAAGTATATACCAACATGCCCAACTATTTTTTTTTAATTTTAAAGAATTGCTTATTTATAGAATGTGTTTGCGTGTGTGTGCACCCATGTGAGTTTATATGTACCTTGTGTCTGCAGTGACCAGAAGAGGGTGTGGGATCTCCAGGAACTGGAGTTACTGATGGTTACAGCTATGTGGTTGCTAGGAGCTGAACCCAGTC